>NC_141699.1:995798088-996182967 GCF_964263255.1 Lissotriton vulgaris
GTGGAGATCAAGCAAGTCAACATCCTCTCATGGTGTCTGTCAATCACTCCCCTGTGGAACGTGTGCTTCATGGTGCAGAACAGGGGGGGGGGGGGGGGGGGGGACAGACTGACAATTGTAGAGTATTGTGACGAATTACATTTTGGTCTGCCCATTCTTGCCCCTATGGGAAACATTCAAAGCTGTACTCAGAGGAGTCTTAATGTCCTACATGAGGAGTCAGGAAAAATATAGTTTGGAGAACTGCAGAAATGGAGCGCAAGATCCTGGATTTGGAATTGTGTCTTATTAACTTAGAAAGTGCTGATGTTTTAGAAAAATATTACCAATAGCAATATGCTTGGCACAAGCACAAGGCACAAGCAGTGTACTGCATGACGAGCTGAGCTCGTCATGAGCATGGAAGGGGTTAATGTAGCAGTAACATATAAAATGGGTGAAAGGCGCCCTCCGACACACCGCAGAAAGAGTAAGACTCGGTCTGCTCATTAGAGACGGAGTGACTCTGTAAACATTTAGAATCTCTTCAGCATGGGTTCACGTGAAACGGGGGCTACCATAGGGCTCGTTGGTTCAATGTATCCAATCACAATACGATGGAGGGCTGTGGAGTCCTGACATTCAGGCTTATTGAGCCACACAGATACTCCCAGTGGCTCCTCAGGACAGGTCGTACGCAATGATCAGACTAAAACTTATGCATCTGAAAGAATATGGAATAAATTCCCTGCTCTATGGGTCCACAACTTACCCATACTTTGTACTGGCAGTCACAAAATTTCCCATACAGTACGACTGTGAGGCCCTGCAGCACACTGTCTGGTGGCAGTCCCTAACAAATGAAACTCCTCTTTGGAATGGAAAATGGCTGACCCAGGTAGCAAGTAACGAGACCTCCTCGGGATCCCAACATATGTGAATCTACCTGTATTAAGTCATTCTAGCAGTTCTCAGAGGAATTCGGCCTCCCAGTTCTTTTGATTCCTATAGAAACATCATACACTGGGCTCATAAGAGGACAGACTGACGCACGTTTTAGACTTCAACCCCCTTGAGGCCAAACTTATTAGACCACTGGGAAGGAGAGGTGTCTCCAGGTTCCATACAGCATTGACTGCAAACATGACTGATGTGGATGCCAAGTTGAGTGGTATGTGGGAGGAGGACCTTTGAGAATTGGGGATATTAAGACTGGACAACAGCCCACAAGGCCCCCCTGAATGATTTTTACCAAATTGTTATGAACCCCAATGTACCCAATATAGACCTAGGTAGTTGCATAACCGTTAACCTACATTTGTCCTAACATTGTTCTACACAACGGTTCTGGCGCTGACCTT
Organism: Lissotriton vulgaris; assembly: GCF_964263255.1. NCBI lineage: Eukaryota > Metazoa > Chordata > Amphibia > Caudata > Salamandridae > Lissotriton > Lissotriton vulgaris. The sequence goes on from NC_141699.1 coordinate 995,799,429, forward strand.
TTACCTAGTTAGGTGCTGCATAAATGTTGTGTGGGTTTCTCCAAAAACTAGCCTCATTTATTATGCATGAGGATTCTCAGTATCAAAGCAGGATTACCATCTTTTGCATAATAACTCTGTATAAGGGTCATCACTATCGTCATCTTTGGCCAACACACCCAAAGTCGCAAGACACATCAAGGTAGAACCCCTGAGGGTACCTTTCAGGTATAAAGTACCACATGTTCACTGGGAAAACCAGAGGAGAAAAAGACTTCCATGCAGACACGAGATATTGAAGTCGATGCACACAGACATTCCAGCACAAAGTGGTCTGACATCCCTCGTGGGGTGTCCAACTCGAGACCAAGACTGGGTCCTTCGCTCTCCCACACTAGGTAATGGGGTTGGCACTTTCCTAGGAGGATTATAGGATATACCTACATACATACTAGGTACATTTAGTTATGGCTTACATCTTAGGAGTACTCATGATTACTGCCATGTATCAATATGCCTGCATATATTCACTGTTTTAGCACCATGGTAGAATTTTACCTTTTCTTTACTCAGTTGCTGCTTATAACTGTATACATCTATTTCTGTCTAATGGTTGTTACAGCACACATATTTTATACTAGAATGATGCTGGTTCAATAAATGCGTATTGAAAACGTCCCCACCGTGTATTCTCTATATCTGTCTGAGACGAGTGAGCATGAGTGTCTGAGAGAAAAGTACTGTAATGTTTCCATAATCCCTGAGAGTTCAGGGTTGTCCTGTTCGATAGTTGCCAGAAACTATTCGCTCCTTGGTAAGGTTGTGGGGCTTATAGTGGCACTGTGAGCTAGCTGGTCTACAGTCTAACATATCCTTTGAGGATGTCTGGAATCAGTCTGGACACCAATCCCTTAGTTTATGTTATCTAAACGCACAGATCATATATAGGCTTGTAGGAACTACATGACATGGCGCTGCCAACATTGGTTTGGTTCTTATTCAACTGTCAAATTGGAGTAGTTCAGTTGTGGTTTCTCAGAGACCCCTACTCACATTTATCCAGAGACGTCTAGAGTGAGAAGGGAAAATCTGCCGCAGGTGAGTAGTTATACCCAATGTATTGGCTGTAGGTATATTCAAGCTTGAAGAATTATAGTTCTCTACATTGTGCATAAAACATGATCTCTGTACCATACCAAAAAACTTTCCTTGAAAAGTGTGTCTGCAAGATGAGGCTGTATCCGCATTAAATGCAAATGTAGCAGAGGAAGGAGAGAGAGGAGGAAGGTGCCATAAACATTTCAGAAAATGTCGGAAATACACTTACTTTACAATTAACAGATTTTGAATTCCCAGCATTAGGTGGGACTGTTACCTTCATGATTGAGGCACACAAGGCATCCAGGACAGCGGTGTTCTATTCCTAGATCAAGTTCCCACCTGCAGATGCACGTACACATACATTTCATTATATTGCGGAGGAAATACCAGACGAACACAATCCATAGGAGGACATAGAAGTCCTGTTAACCACATCAATGCTACAGCAATTCTCCCTCTGTGCTGAGGAGTCTTTGATTACCATTATTCATGACGAGCTCAGCTCGTCATGAGCACACAAGCAGTGTACTGCATGACGAGCTGAGCTCGTCATGAGCATGGAAGGGGTTAATGTAGCAGTAACATATAAAATGGTTGAAAGGCGCCCTCTGACACACCGCAGAAAAAGTAAGACTCGGTCTGCTCATTAGAGACGGAGTGGCTTGGCCGGTTTTAGCGGCTTACACACTGCATCCAGAAATTGACACAATGCCAGTAGCAGTCTTATGTCCACTTGACAAAGAAATAATAAAACTTTACAGAAATCTTACACAGTTCGTTATGAGAACACTCACACTTCAACCTACAAGGGATATTCCAGCAGGTCAACTACAAGGGACAGCAACCAAAAACACCCCACAAACACTTAACGTTATTAAGGGATGAATGCCCACTAAGCGTGAGCAAATACCCTTCTGGACAGCACAGAAAACAGCACAGCTTGACCCAATATAATTCACAGCTATATGCTCTAAATACTGGGAGAAGTGTTAATTTGGGGTCAATCCCAAAACACTCTTTGCTGAATATTTATGGCCCTCCTTCCTGTCGGGAAATAGAGATTTTTATTAAAGGGACACGGTACAGTGGTGCAACCGAACCGGATGACATCCCAATAGCCATTATTAAACAAGCTAGCCAGTCATGGCCTCATTTCCTTTTTCCAGTGTTTACTTACTGCTATTCTTACGGAATTATTCTGCCATCCTGAAGAGTAAGTATTGTGGTACCATTATATATAAAGATCCCCAAGATTTCTCCTGCCAGTTTTAAGCAGATTTCCTTATTGGATGCAATGGGAAAATTGTTTGCTAAGAGCATGCTTCTTCATCTGCAGGATTGGGCATTTGGTAATCATCTCGTACCTGCAGAAAAAGCGGGATTCAATAACCATAGTGGCACTTTGGATAACATCACTATTTTACGAACTATGATTGAAAAATATCCAATAGGTGAAGGGATGACATATATGCAGCCTTTATAGGTTTCTCCGCGGTGTTCGACCCGGTTGACCGGGAGACGCTGTGGAGGAAACTGGGATTCCGTGGCAGTTACTAAGATTGATCATCGCATTACGTACCATGACATGGACGCAGGTGTTGATGGGAGGTAACGAAGGCCTGTCAAGTAAAGTGGTAACTCATAATGGGCTGAAACAAGGGTACCTATTGGAACCTCTCCTTTTTTCTTTATACATCAATGATCTGCAGAGCCGGGTAGGGAAGTGTAAAGGAGATTCGCCTAAATTAGGCCCTTTGAAATTGGGTTGTCTTCTTTCTGCAGATGACGCTATCCTACTGGATTTGACGCCAATAGGCTTGCAAAGGAGACTTAATGAGTTAGTTATTTATTTATTTTATTTTAGGTTTTTATAGAGCGCGTAGTCACCCAAGAGTATCCCAGCGCTTCATTTTTCTAGTGATCACTTTCTAAAATAAATATTGTAAAAAGTAAACTAATGGTTTACAGGTCTTGGGCTTGTAAGGTTAGAAAAAATCTACTGTTGTTTCTGGGGAAAAGTAAACTTGAGATTGTGAAGCAGTACCCGTATTTGGGAAGAATCTTCGAGCAAATGCTTTAGCATCGACCACACTTACAAGTGCAGACGTAAAGCAATATCGCAGGCATCTGCACTTGGTAGGCTATACAAATTTTGCGGGCAAAGGCATTATGCCCTTTTTATCTGCATATAAAATTAAAATTCAGCCATTTCTGAGCTATGCTTGTGAATCGGTGGATGCACAGCAGTGGGATTTATTTGAGACGGTAGAAGGGTGCATTTGGCCCAAATGAACAAGTTAATTACCTTCGGTAACGCTTTTTCTGGTGGGTACAGTATCTGCCAATGGATTCCTCACCTTATGAATATCATCTGCGCCAGCATTCCGCGGAATGCTGGCACAGGGGATATTCATAAGGTGAGGAATCCACAGGCAGATGTATCCATCAGAACTGTAATTTGATTGTGGAGCCAGTATAGCAGCCCTTCAGCTGGAATTTGGGCTTCTTTCAACTCATGTGTTTACCATGGCTGCATGTTTAAGTGGAGGTAATGGTTTATTGGAAAGTGACGCAAATCCAATTCGGGTTGCTTTAATGCATTACATTTTTGTTAACGTAACCTCTTCTACGCTGATGACGGATACGGGCCGTCATGAGTCACGGTGGGCGTGTGCTGATGACGGCCGGGAGCCGTCATGACCACGCCCGTGATAAGAATCTTCAGCACTGTGGCGGAATTCGCGCCGCAGTGATGAGGTTAAAAGGTAAAAGTTTTCAGAAATTATAAGAAAGCCCAAGATTTATTTAAAATTGGTCGTAGTGGCACTTTCCCAAAATTCGTACTGAAAACTCTAATTAAAACAAGCATTTACAATGCAATAGGTCTCGCAATGACATTGTTTTGAGCTATTGACATTGAAAATGTTATTGTATTTCATTTTTCCCTTCGTGAAGCATTAATCAAATGGTGTAATAGAAAATGGCAATAGCTCACTTTGTTGTAATTGTGAAATCTATTGCATTGCATTTGTACTATAGTACATTCTAGTACATTCTCTCTCAAAACTCCATATTCTTTTACAACACATCAGCAAACATACCAATATACCTATACAGACATACTAAATCCTGCGTCCTGACAAAAACACTCAAATTCCCGACATCCCCTCAACACAATACACACAAAAAAATGCAAGCATAATTCTGGAAGTGTGCGCATACACTAGTCTATGCGCTGTTCCAACACCTCATTGCCTGTTCTTGTGCCCCCTCAAATACACCTGAATCCCCAACATGAAGTCCACCCAAGAAAAATAAATGATATTGCCTTTCATTTATGTTTTAGTTTTTGTAACACAAATTAAGGCCATTGTCATTTACAATGCCAATAGGTCAAACCTGCGTAAATGCGATACCTATTGCATTGCAAATGCTTGTTTAAATAAACTTCTTATGTAACTGTTAGTCACCAGTTGATGCCTTTCATCAATCTATTGATAGGTGGACCAGGCCTCACTTCAGTCTAAACATGGGTGAGGGTTGTGTTACCTTAAATGATTTACTTTGTTTACTATGATTCAGTAAACAATAATACGGGTAGGCAGCAATGCTTGCGCCTATTCTCACAGCTGCAATCAAAAGTTGTAAATATATGCGCTGACGCTTTCCTCCTAAATTTTGATTAGATTTCTCAGTTGTCGTTTTTTTTTTTAAATCACCCGGAGTAACCATGTACATGTATTCAAGTCACAGATTAAAGAGAATTCCTGAAGCCACACATTTACTTCTGTGGATGGTCTTGAAAAACGCAAGACACAAGCGTGAATGTGGCTGAAATGTGTTAAAAAGTCGTGGATTTTCAGTGTAAGTAAACTCTATATTCAGACTTAAATCTCTGCAGAGTTTGATTTGGAGTCGGGATCTGGGAATTACAGGAACAGGTGGAATGTGTGCACCGAGGGAGTGAACTTAGTATGCATAAAGCTTTGTGAATCAGTTGATTTGAAGCATTACAGGTTTCTAAGTGTGTGTGTCTAAACGTCATCCTAACTTAATGACAGAAAACATTTTAAAGCAGTCACCGTTTGTGCATGCGACAATCCACTCAAAAATACCTGTTGCATATTTCACTGCCACTGCATTTTTGTACTGTCATGTTCGATGGATTTCACATTGGCCTGGCTTCTAGGCAGACAGACGCCTAGTTCCGCAGGCTAAATTAATTCGTTAAAACCCGTATTTATTCTTTTTTTTTCACTTTTGGGCCTGCAGGTTAGGTGAAAGGGTGTGTGGGTACCCCGTATGAAGAGCACAGCTAGTGAAGTGCACGCCTAGAGTCCAGGCCACGAGCCTCATATCGGTTACGAGATGTCTACTGACTTCTTTATAAACAGAAATGTAATTTGTAATATAAAAAATAGAATGTTTGAAGCATGAAGACTACACAGCTCTACGCGTCAATGCTCCTGCTGATGGGTGCAACTTGCAGAACAGGGATTGTAGACTAGCAGTCACACTCAGGCTTTCAGTCTCCCATATCGATAAAATGAGCACAAGTACACTAGTAACTCCTTCTAAAATACTACAAGCCTGTGTCAGGAAGCAGATATGAACCAGGGTGAGGTTTCCGAACCTGTGGGTAGCAGATCTCAGCCAGTGCATGAACCCACTGCGCTGTAGTATAAATAAATAATAAATAAAGTATGCCCAACCAATGGGGTTCACCCTTATCCTGCCACCCGGACGTTTAAGAAGCGGTGGGTATATGATGATGTGTGTATGCACGTATTTCCAATCGGACAGTCCCTCTCCGGTGCATGTCTTATAAATCGAAATTACATGATAGAGACACAACTTTACCTACCCTAGAAGAGACAGTTGTAAGTTTACTCTGGAGCCGTGAGCTGCACAGAGCACCCCGTAGCAGCCATGTTTCCTGCAAACTGCTGGAATCGCTCAAGGAAATGCAGATAGCGGCAGATCGGGAGGCAGGAGACCGTGAGAAAGAGAGACGTGGAACATGGCTCTCCAGAGTGAGCAGGAGGGGGCGCTAGCGAACTCACTTCGAAAGTCGCAGATAGGGCTGGGGATTGGGGGAAAGCGGTGGCTTGGGGAGAGGAATTGTGATCATTACAAAGGGCAGCAGTTCAAAAAACAGATACCAGCGTCGCCTCCATCCATTCAGACAGTACTGAAAGTGATTGCGAGCGAACGCTATTGTAAACAAGTTCCCGCCGGGCCGCCGCGCTGCCTGCGACGACCCGGAAGCGGTTGGGCAGCCGGCCAATCGCAGCGCGGCCCCAACCGGAAGTCCCGCCCCCATCGCGGCGCGAGAGAGAAGAGACTGTCCGAGGAGCCCCGAGGGCTCCTGATCGAGTCCCGGTCCCGAGATGGGGGACCGGGTGAAGAGCGGCCGGGCGCATGAAGAAGGCGGGGCTCTCATGTGGTGAGAGTGCCCCGCAAAGCGCAACCGCCGCCCGAGAGGCACGCCGAGCACCGCCAGAACAGGTGAGTGTGTTGCGGAGGAGGAGGGGTGAGTGGGGGTGGGGTGTGCGCGTGTGTCTGTTGTAGTGTGTCTGTGCGTGCGTGTGTCTGTCTGCGCGTGTGTCTGTTAAAGGGGGGTGCGTGTGTGTGTATGCAGTGTGTGTATGTGCGCATGCGTGCGGGAGCCTTTGTGTGAATGCGAATAGCAGGCAGGGCGACGGGACGTGCGCGCTCACGAGCTGCAATCTCCAGGAGGACAGGCTCGTCACAGTCTGATGTCCACACCATTCCCAGAAAAGTGGCAACATAAGTTGTCTCGCATAGACAGCAAAAGCTTCGCTTTTGCTTTCGTCTAGGCGAGACCTAAAAACAATATATAAAATTAGTCAGAAGACAGATATATTGCTGTGTGCAGGGGAATCGAGAAACAATATAATAATGGGGAGTTGTATGGAGAAGAAACCCCAACCAAATGTTTTATGGAATCTCCCCCATGGAGTACGTAGAACCTTCTTGCTATTAAGGATGAATCTTCTCCCATTAAGGATCATAACAGAGGCTTGGGAGGGATGTCCAGTATTTGTAGAGTAAATGTCCAGTATTTGTAAAGCGCACAGCTACCTCCGGAGAGGTGGCTCGGTGCTGGGGGGCCGTTGGTAAGATTTAGCGAGCTATTGTTTAGAGTCACATGGTGCTGGGCCTATCTGCTGCCGGCACTCGGGATTGAACCGTGAGCCCCAGGATCCGGAGGCAGTCAACCTGGCCGTTAAGCCACACCTCTTCCACCTAGGGAGAATAGACTTTGTGATCTATGTAGAAGTTGGGTGCAAGATCAAAATCATGTTCGCTTTTTTTGCACATTATAAAATGGAGCGCAGGCCGAGATTTATATTATGCAATATTTGTAAGCCCCTAACTATATGTTTAGTTTTGATAGGTCTTATCTGTAGTGTTGTACACTCTTTTGGATTACAAGTGGATATAAAGGAAAATGTTAGAAGAGTGTTTAGGGATATGGTATACTACAGTTTTTTTTACTATTTTAGAAGTGATTGAGTAATGTTTTTAATGTAGGTGTACTTGCACTTTATACATTAGGTGATGTGATTTAATGGACTCACCTTTGCGTTTTTTTAATAATGTCCTGTAATTCCAATTGTATAATGAAATTATAACTGTTGTGCTCTTGCTTATATTTTATTCTGGTATAAATATCAGGATGATTTGATATATTGAAATTGTTTTTTTTATTTCTATATCTTTAATGGGAAACTCATTGGAGTTCTGAATCATAAATAAATACATGGAAATGGAAGCAGTGCCTCACACACAAGCCCACAAGAAAAACACAAAATATTAACGATCTGCTTGCCAATGGCGATAAGCTCTCCAGATAGAGGATTGTACCACTAGGGGTACAGTTTTCACTGCCATCTATACTGGAACTCATGGTACCCCATCAATAGCAGTTATACCAGACGTATTGAGACAAATACTGAATGAGTACGGGGCAGAACTTGCCCTGGACTTAGGGATGAAATTGGTAGGCAATTTTGCCCAAGTATCTACAATTATGTTAGTAAACACAAAAGGGGAGTCAGCAGCGGTGTCTATATCCCAACGCTGAGGGAATGCACTAATACAAAACAGGAGCAGGAATTACATAAAATTATCGAAGAGACCTATGCTTCGCTGGGTAGAGATAATTTGGGAGCTAGACCTGTGAAACCACAATTGACAGGTAATCCCGAAATGGATGACTGCAAGCAAGCGGCCAATTCTTCTAAAAAGAAATGGGATAATAAACACCCAAAAAACAAGCAAAATCAATCAAGGGGTGGGTCTCCTCAAAAGCCCTCTGACAGGATATATAACCTTAGAAATTGTGCCAATATTAAAAAACCTGACGGGTATCAGGATACTGATACACGTTCCTTTTGTTACTTTCAGGGTTCATCAAAACACTTCGAGAGGGAAGGACGGTCAGAAGAGAGAGCAAAACTAAAAGACACACATCGCACTTTCGACTATAAAATCAAAAAAGAAGGAACTAAAATCCAAACCTCAATTTAAAAAGAAGGTAGCTGGCCTAAAAATAAGAAAGGTACAGGTTACTGAGGACTCAACTTCTGAATGGGGAATGGGCTCTTACGATGCTAGACAGCGCAGCAGAAGTAACAATCGCTCGCCAGAACCTGATTGAATTTCTGGCGACAGTGGCGTTGAATGAGCAGATCACAGTGGAAACACCTGATACTAGGTTAAGTGGCCCACATCAGTTACAAGAAATAACACTCCATATGTCTAAAACCCACAAGGATTCTGACATATTAGTCTACATCGGTGAAGTACCAAGCACACCATCATCAACTCGAGAACGTCAAGAAAAGAATTACTTCCAACATAAAATATATTCGATATTCTCCTTTGTAAAAGATGCAGGAGCAGTGTTAAATCGCAGCATCAGCAATCGCCTGGGCCTCCCTTCCCCCCTGCATCCGGTAATAGATATAGAGATAGCCCCACAAACAAAAGTCTCGACTTCACAACCACAACCTCTCCTGAAACCAGGGATGTTATAACTCTTGGTTCAAACATTCATTTTGGAAACAAAGCTAACGGAGAACAAAAGAAGGGTCAAGCGACAGAATGTGACGCATGGAAAAACAGCAAAAGCTCCCACACCAACTCCGGGAACCGGATCAAAGAAATCATCACCCCAACCCTTTCCCCCTGGGCCGCTCATAAAACTCTCACAAGAATCCCATTAGAGCCGGATATCAAAATACGTCTCATCCGCGTTCAGGATCTTACTTAACCGCAGCCCCAAATGGATTTCAAGCTGTCCAAGTCAATCCAGAGTTCATTTCAAGCTGTCCAAGTCAATCCAGAGTTCATTCCAACAAGAACTATCCCCTCTGACCTTTACCTAACCAATCCAGCTGAAGGGAGCCATCTACAAACAAGTCCGGGAGACTGCCAAGACACTCAAGGAAACGGAAACGAAAGTTCCATCAGGATCTCCAAGGACAACAGGGCCCCGGAGAAGGCTCCAGGACCCCCCAGCTGTAATGCACCACCGGCTTTTACTAAACGATCTCAGTCTGCGCTCAGAATAAAAGACCTAATTCCCAATAATCAAACCGGCTTTCAGGAAGGTCTGGGGACTACAACAAACATTCTCGCCCTTTCTCTCTTGATAGACGCCTCCAAAAACATCAACAAACCGCTATTCGTCTGCTTTATTGACTATGAAGCAGTTTTTGACAGCGTCGCTAGGGGCATACTCTGGGCCAAACTTATAAGGTGGGGAATTCCCGCAAACCTTCTAAACTAGCTAATTCTGCTTCACTCCGAAACGAGGGTCCAGATTAAAGCTGAAGTGGGTGACTCCCTGTCGAGAAGAATACCACCTTCTAAAGGGCTGAAGCAGGGCTGTGTCCTAGCCCCAGCCCTGTTCAACCTTTTTGTCTGCTACCCTCGATCATGTATGGAAGCGAATCAATGAGAGGAAGAGACAAGGTCACTTTGGACACTGTGGTCGCTAAGACCATAAGAATAATATTCAATCTTCCGCAATTCACCTCACCTGCCCAAATAAGACTGAGTTCGGACTCCAAAAGCAGCAAATCTCACAGAAAGGGGCCTACGCCAAGTGCTGGTTTAAAATAAAGGGAGCCGAGCAGGGCACATTGAACTCACACCTGTGGACGGAAATTGCAAGGAAAAACGAGAGCCCAGCTATGAGTTACCTTCAATCAGCAATCAGGCGACTAGCTCTACAGGACCAATGGGACTCCTGCTCATCCCACAAAAGTTTCAAGGACCTGGTAAACAAATCAGTAAAGATAGTATCTCTCGCAGAAGACAAAGCTGCCCTCAGTAGGAGGGCCCACAACTGGTTTGTATTCCAGAGCTACACGTCAACCAAACCCAAATCATACTTAGGAACAGGTTTTTCAAGAACCATAAAAGCGCGGTTCCTACATCTAAGGCTGGGAATTCTACCTGCAAATCGCCACCTCTCTCCGTGGAAACGAACAGACACCTCAAATTGCTGCGGATTGTGTGGAGACCAAATGAAGACGTAATACACCTACTATGCATCTGCAACGGCCTGGGAGTGGAAAGGAGACAGTTTCTAAAGCTCCTGATTGCAAGTCAGGTTCGATCATGCAGGGAGGCGGTTAAGGCCTGTTTTGATGGCAGTAACATCCACCTCGCTTGCAGCCTTGTCCGGTTTATGAGGGAAGCAAACACAAAGTTAAGCCTGGAAGGTCCACAAGTCACTTGCCTTCAGGCCACATCATCTGGTTTATAAGGCAAGCACAACTAATGATGAAGCTGTTTTTTGTAAATACATGTTTTATCTGTTTGCAAAGGTTTTAATTAATCATGCAATAAAGCGATGAATATTATTATTATTATTATTATTATTATTATTATTATTATCACTCCATATGGAGGGGGACATACCAAGGAAAGTGAAGGGTCTCTTTTGGGAGAACCTGACATATGGATACAATATCCTTTTTGCTGAAAAAGATTGGCCACTAGAGTCCGTTATGGACTGCCCAAAAGGCAAGAGAGCAATTTTACCAGCTTTCTCCGACCTTGTTCCAGCATCACTAAATCATTCATGTGCACAGGAGTGAGAGGTACCACTAGCTCCTGCATTATACCGCGATCAAGTTGGGTGGGATGCTGAGTCACTTCACCATGAAATCCTAGTTAAAACGACTCCAATTCCACAAAGGCAGTACCCAAAAAAACATGATGCGAATAAAAAAAAAGTCCAGAGTTTTAGATCAACTTGAATATCAAAGTGTGACTGAGAATTGCACCTCTTCCACAAACAATCCTTTGTTTCCGGTAATAAAACTAGAATATTCATACAGTCTATTTTTAAACTGCAGGCATTTGAACACTTGCACGAAAACATTTGCAGTACAGAATGCATACATTGCACCACTAATGAATAACATTATGTGGAAAAAATACAAAACATCACTAGATATCTCCAATGGATTCTTTTGCCAAAATATAGCGCCAGAAAGCAGATATTTGACAACATGTTCGACCCTAGGCTCTCACAGCAATTTTGGAGACTGCTTTAAGGGTATAAGAATAGCCCCGGGATGTTCTCAGCGAGACTATCAGAGTTACTTCAAAATTTGGATGAGGAGGCATTGTCCTATGTAGACGATATAGAGGATATAGATCTGACGGACGAAGAATTATTGGGTCATTTGAACACAATGAACAACATAATTCTGGAATTGGCTACAAATGCAACTTTAAAAAAATAAGTTGCCCACCTCAATGTCCTATATTTGGGATGTGAGCTCTCAAGTGAAGGCAAAAGCCTTGCAGCTTTTTCATTTTTTTTTTAGAAAAAGGACAACTGCTCCAACCTCAAAAGAATCTATAATCCTTTTTAGAATTCCTACATTTTTGCAGAACTTACATTCAGGATTATGCAGAAAAAGTAAAACCTTTCTATGACTTAATAAGACCTGATATTTTAGTTCGACACTGGACATAGGAAAACACAGAAATACTACGTTCCCTACAATCTGACATGATGGTTTCCAAACACTTATACACACATGCATACACCACGTACTTGATGATCCGTGTAATCGCGGGTCAATCCGGGTACACAGACCTAACTTTCAATGAAGGCAAAACTATACCCATTGCATACAAACCTCATCTGTGCACAAATGCTGAAATGCGCTTTGCATCAACTGAAAAAATGTTATCAGCAGTACAGACTGCTCTAGTGAGAGAAAGGGCACTCGCTCAGGGGAAACTAATAACTGTAGTGACTCCAGTACCAACCTTAGAGGCTGTTATTAAAGCAAGCGTTCCAAGCGCAAAAATACTGCATCCACGATGGATACAGTGGGCTAATTTTTTCACTGCAACAGATGTAAACTACAAGTTTGACTCTACATTAAAAAGACAAGGATTCTTGCAGTGCGAACAAGAATAGCCTCTTCCAATGAAATAATGCCTCTTGACTAGTTTCAATACATAATTTACACTGAAGGATATGCTCAGCCTGCCGTAAAAAGTAAACAGCAATACAGCGCTGCATGTGCAATTGTAAAAGTATGAGGGAAAGCAAGTTCCGTCCCAGCAATACGCAGACGCAGTCTCTAGGAGATTGCACGGTACAGCTGGCAAAACTAAAAGCCCTAGTACTGGCACTAAAAATGATGGATTGGTAATTCGCCACACTGATTGTGTGCGATTCATTTTACTGTGTCCAGTCATACAATGAATATCTCCACTATTGGGGCCAGAATGGGTTTAGCGATCAAAAGGTTGCACAACGAAGCACATGCTGCTTTGGGAACAAGTGGCAGAGCTGAAAAAGGGCTTGCCACGGGCTCAAGTGCTTCATACATTGAGTCATCAACGTGTTGGCGTGCACGTTAAAGAAAATTCATTGGCTTATTAAGCCACCAAGGCGACAGTGCGAACTGATGCCAGTGCTGCAATCACTCATTATAACACAAGGACAGACGGACAGATAATAGCAGCTATCATTGCTTCACGTAAAAACAGCTCAGCCTTGCCAAAAGATTTTTCAGCCAAGTACTCCTACAAGATAGACGCACAAAATATTCTGTATTCTCAAATTACAGGAGTGGGGGATAGAGTAATACCAAACATGGATTGCAGATTAGGTTTATTACTAGCTGAACACGAGGGTCTGGGCTCAGCACACGCAGGTATCACTGCAACAGTTTCATTGCTGAAACAACGTTATTGTGGCCAGGTCTTACTAAGCAGACCAAGGGCTTTGTCTTTAAGTGCGACATCTGCGGCAGATGAAGGGTTCCACAGTAGCACGTCCACCACAAATACCATTACTGATTCCAGACAGACCTCTCGCTTGTGTCTATTTGAACCACTGCGACCCCTTACAATCAGACGGGTCTTACAAGTACATCTTGGTGGCACTGGATTCATGCTCTAGATTTCTGAGGGTATGGCCCCAGCGCTTGGCTGACACTTGAACTGTTATAAAGGATTTGCGAGTCTTCATAGTGCTTAGAAAGAAAGCCATTGGAAGTTTGGGTGTTGCAATACAGTACTCCTCTCTGTATCATCCCAAGGGAAATTTGATTGTGGAGAGGAATAACAGTACTTAAAGCAATACTTAACAGCAAGGGTATTACGCTCTGGAGGTAGTTGGTTGGTTCAATCACCTATATGGGGCCAAGAAGGCACTTCATAACATGCCAAGAAGGTCCCTAGGAGGCCGTACTCCATATGAGGTACTGTTTGGGACGAGAATGTGGGTATCAGAACTCAATTGTGGCAGCACAGTGGCGGATGAAAAAGCATTTGACATCAATGATCGTTTGGCTGTTTTACAGGAACTCAGATCATTACAAAGCAATGTCCATGTAAAACGCACTGCCTCTGGAGAAGTGAAAGCTGTTTCGGCAAGACATGCTTGAGTCAAGCTATCCTGGCTGATGACGGCTGATAGCCAGAAACCGGTCCTAGGATGCTTCATTCCGGTGCAGGGAAGACATGACTTGGCAGTTCAGGCTGGACTGTTCCGATGAGGCACAGGGTCAAGTCTGGATTGCATATGGCCATGTCTGAACTGGGGTGGCATGGTGAGCGAAACAACAATGGATTTAACACAGATCTGTGACTGGGGGTGAATGTTTTGGCAACGTGCAACATTCCGTCCATCAACTTGTGTATTTGGCACTTAAAAACATGCCAAGAAGTTCCCCAGGAGGCAGTACTCCATATGAGGTACTATTTGGGACGAGAATGTGGGTACCCAAACTCAATTGTGGCAGAACAGTGGGGGATGAAAAAGCATTTGACATCAAGGATTGATCGTTTGGATGTTTTACAGGAACTCAATGAACTCAGATCATTACAATGCAATGTCCACGTAAAACGCACCGCCTCTGGAGAAGCGAAAGCTGTTTCGGCAAGACCTGCTTGAGTCCCGAAGATCGGAGACCTCGTCAGAGAAAAGATTGTGGACAAACAAGAATTTGGGCCATCCTACAGAGCACCTGTACCTGTCCTGGATAATGAAGGAACAAGAAAAGTAATTCTACTGCATCTTGCCAGAAAAAAAGAAAAGATTTCTTTCTATTGATCTGATCAAACCACGCTATGTGGCCGATACTGAATAGAAGGCCTTGTTGCCTCCTGGGTAGCCGCCGATCCTCTCGCTACCATCCAGGAAGTTCAGTCAAAAAGACTAATAACGAGCCAAGCCAGCGACCGAGACAGCCGCATAGACGCTCGGCTCCGTGAGCCCTCTCACCCCGCGCATACATCCTGGCAACTATCCTGAGCCGTAACGGCATATTTAAGTAGGCAAAGGAGAACTACCACTCACCGTCTGCTCCTGAGGCTTCTACGTGCGGCGGACCCGGAGATATGTCCCCGACTCTGAGGCCCTCGCGGTGCTGGGACTGGGGTGTCGATTGAGAGGAGCAGCCGGCCGCGACTGCGACAACAGCGGCCACTGGTGGTGGTGAGGAGTCGGCCGGAAGGCGCCGGTGAATTGATGGGCCGATGGCGGCAGTGACGACCCAGTCCACTTAACGGAGTGCCTCGTGGGACTGCGTGGCAAAGCAGGGTCGAGGGGGGTGCACGGTATCTGGCCCCCCTCCCCAGTTCTGTGTCCGGGCATAATCAAGGACTACCCCCGGAATCGGCGGGCGGCTCCCTGGGGGGCGGCAGAGATTTTGTTTAGCCCTTTGGTGACTCTTCTCCGGGGAGCCTGCCTCGCATTTTTGAGTCCCGGTTGTGAATCCTGTAGCGCCCTGGCTTGGGGCCCGGTACCCGAGGTGAGGTGAAGGACGTGGCCGGGTTGGCTAAGATGGCGGCCGGCGCCCCCCTATGCGGACCACATCCAGGTCAAACAGCTGCCAAGTGGATGAGATCAGGGGACTGGCGGCACGGGGTGGAGCCCACGTCCAAAGATGTACTGGCCGCACTAACGAACATGAACGAAACCCTGATCTGTAATGCCCGGGACTTGGGAAGAAGGATGGCCGCCATTGTTGTCCCGCCGTTCCACGCGGGCATAGTCCGACCTCATCGGAGTGCCGACGTGCCCGCCTCTGTGTCCATGCGGAGCGCTTCAGCTACATCTAGGTTCCTGGAGCCGCTGAAAGACCGGGCTCCTGTTATCGCCCTGGACAGTTTGGTGGTGCATGCGAGTGTCTCTTCTGGGCACATGTCTACTTGGAGGACGGAGAAACAACAACGTCCCTTTTTTTGGACTGCCCCGGTGCTCTCTCGGCGCTTGCCGGGTTGTGTGACTCTCCCTCCTTGGATGATGGGACTGTGTTTGGCCTTGGGGATGTTCGAGGTCAATGTCGACGCAAACGGATTTCCGCCATACATGCTCGGATGGGTGTGGGTTGCTGAAGTCCTATGAAGCGGTAACTCGGCCTTGCCCGCCCGGATCACTTGGACCCTCCACGCCGCTCTGTGTACCGATTGACAAGTGGACGTATGTTGGTTCCATTGATAGACAAGGCCAGGGATGACACCGTCCAGAGTCTAGTGGACTTATTGTTGGCTGACGGTGCTTGGGGGACATTCAACCGGGACAATAAGGCTAGTTTGGTCGATGATTGGCGTTCTCCATGGATATTCTGCTCTTGCTTTTGGGATGTCTCCTGGGCGCAGGGGTGTAGGGTGGGGCCGGGTGGCAAGATCGAGGGCCCTCCTCCACTTTTTTTTTCTCTTCTCTTCTTTCTCCTCTTCTCTACATTTCGGGTCTCCATTAGGGCGCCAGGCACGCTGCTGGGGGGGGGGGGGGGGGTAGGCCCTGGCCTTCTGCAGGGTGGGGGGTAGGGGGGATGGGGTTTGTTAAATTGTCAGTTATTTGTTTCTATGGCCCTTTAGTCTTTCTCCTTCTTTAGTGTCGTCGATCGTCATGTGTCCTACAATATGTTTCGTATTGAGGGGTGGGGTTGAGCTTGCTACATGACGGGTTTGTGCCTACATTTATCCTGACTTGCTTACCTTCCCCCCAATGCTTCATTTGTACTTGTACTATTTGCGGATATCCTGATTTATGCTCACTATTGTGGGACCGTGTAGGACTGTATGGCACTGACTTTTAATTTTTCCTCTATTAAAAATGAACCTGTATAATCCTGCATTCAGACCTGTGCACTTCAGTACAAGTCGTGTCCTGGACATTTGTAAGACCCCGGTTTTCGAACTGCTATAACTTTCCACATTGCTCTGCTGTTCTTTTGCTCTGACTAGCAGCTGGCCGGGGCGGTTGTAGGCTGATACTTGTAATTGCTTGAAGTAATAATAAAGGTTCTCCAAAAAAAAAAAAAAAAGACTAATAATGTTTGAAGATTCTACTCTACGAAGTAACTGCATTGCCAACAATGGAATGGAACTCGACCAGTCGAAATTGAACAACAAAATACAAATGAAACACAGATCTCAACTCAACCCAATACCAACATATATGTATTCACATATTAATTTCTCGCAATGAGTCATCTGTCAGTTCGACAGAACCTGCTAAGCTACCAAAGATAGATTGAACAGCGTCGGGCTACTTCATAGATTTTTAATACCTTTTCTCTGGATCCGAGTGAACCTGATTCACCACCAGCTTCTGTTCCCTTTAAAGAAAAAATATTTAAACTCCATCTTTGGCTGAAAAATAATTTCTTTGTTTCTCCCTGGCTACAGCTTTGGATGGCAATTGGTCTTTTCCTAGTCCTTTGGATAGGTGTAGTGACTGTCTTTTTCCTGCTCCTGAATGGACATTATCTCCCAGAACGCTCCGCAGTACAACTTGTGAACTTGGTCCTGAAACCACATACATCATCTCATCGTGAACGAAGAGACCTGTCTTTTGTGAACATTACAGCAGCTCCGATTCCTCAAGGAATAGTCTGGGATAGGGTATCATATGATGTATTTGGTCCCACTGAAGTTCTGAAAATACCACAAGTATTTAAATTTTTTTTGAATGATATCACCACCTCCAGTACATTCCCTGGTGATTGGGACTGTCAAACTATGAATAGTATGCTGTCTGATTTAGAATATTCTGCTGCGTTCTCAAAAAATGAATTGTATGATGATACATCTAATTTTGATACCATGTATCGTTGCCAACATTATGGTCATCATTTCTTGCACAAAGGAAGTATCCCATGTAATGTTTTTGCTTACCATCAATGGGAACACTACCAACACCCCCAAAAGGTAGTTCACAATAGTTTTGACAGAAGTTTGCTTATTTTTCTGGGTTTAACACTTCAGACCCAACCTCATATTATTATAAGGTAGCGCCTACACCAGCAAAGAAAACTATGCTCACTAATATGAAACAGATATACTCTGCTTCCTTTATTTCCCAGCTGTCTTTACAGGGTTTCGACTTTAGGAGGGACACCATAGACACAAAATCTGTCTGGTGGACTAAAGATTGGCAGTTCAGGGAATTGAGGCATTATTTAGAGCACGTTTCATACCACAGTAGATTATCTTCCTGAACACCACAGTGCAACAGACTTACTGTTATATTATGTTAAATTCATTTATTGAGCGCACCAACACCATTAGGTTCCTTGGCGCTATACAGAGGGAGCAGGGAGGAGAGACAGAAAATAACATAACAGAGGATAACAACTAATTGTACGTCTTTACTGTCTTGGACTAACCAAGATCACATACTTGAACACACCTCGGATTCCCTAGCTTTCACACTTTGAGGGATGGCAAAACTATATACAACATAGTGAGGATACGCTAGATGACATTGTACACAGGGGTTCATGCAATTCTTCAGACCCCAATTGGAAGGGATGGTTGATTTGGCCTATCGACACCAATGGGTGTCGATCAATATTCAAGGGTACAACCAACGCTATGTACAACAGAACATTCAGGGCTGGTGCCATTCTACAGTGTTAGGAAGTTATGCCTAGAGTGGCTCAGAACCTTAACACTGTCGCAGTTGAACCAACACTTGTCCTTACTTTCAGATGACATGGAACTAAGGGATTTTTTGTAGGTCCCCGGACACAACATCGTAAACGCTTCTTATACGCTATTTACAACGAAGTACGGACAATCTCTCAACAGGAAGCTGCGGAAAGATTGTGTAAAATTGACAGGGTTAACATAGAAAAGGCTGTTGCAGTGGTCGACAATAGCATGACCACACTAACACCCAGGATTTATTCACTGAATAATATTGTGTCTTCTGCAATAGATTTAATGGAAAATGATCTGCCCATTCTTCAACATGGGCAATCGCAGATACGATCCATTCTATTATGAAGCTGAGCACTACAACCTGATAATCTAACAAAAAAGCAGACAGCAATGGCACAAAGAGATGCAAAGTATACAATGCTGCACCTTGAAAAATTGGACCAATTACCTTTCACAGAATGGTTAAAGCATGGCCATATTACATTGCCAGTCAAAACGTGTAAATGTAATGTAAATGTGTTGTATTTGTATAGCGCGAACAGTCACCCGTAAGTATCCCGGCGCTTGTACTCCTACCACAAGGGAACCCCTCCTGGCTTTTCCTTGTGGGGTGTCCACTCCTGAGCATCCCATGGTGAAACCAGGCATCCCTTGTGCATCGGGGGCCATTGTGGAGACTAAGCAAGCTATTGCCCAGAGTTGCAGCGTGGGGCCCATGCTTAGATTCGGCACTGAGGCGAGAATATCCGGTCAGAGGAATTTAAGCCCGATCCCGCCGATGCGGGAATCGAACCCTGGTCCCTGGCCAGCGTTCTGCATCAAGGTCTGCCGCTCTAACCATTGAGCCACACTTCTCCACTTCCAGTTCAATACTGTCTAAAGTACCATCAAGTAGGCTGGTATGAAGCGTTGGGTAGGAAATACATACATGAATCGTGGGAAGTACTCTACAGATTTAGATGCAGGAATAGGGACACTGAAATCTCATCAGTTTAGACTGTGAGAATGTGTTAAGTGGGTCTCTGATGTGTCAGGATATTATGCTTCAAGGGCTTGTAATGCTTTGGTTGCAAACCTATTTTGCCACTTGAAGGGATCCCCCTCTGCTGTGAATAAACTGGTGTTTAAGTTAATCTCGAATGGGAGTTATTTGATGTTGGTTGATCAAGGTTGTTGTGGGATGCCATCAGGCATCGCCTATCTGGTTACAGTGAGCTCCAGGATTACATTTTGTATGGAAGTATTGTTTCCATTGACCACACAGTCAGGGAAGCGCCAACATTTCCTTCATTAAATGTTTCCCTTATACGGTTTGATTCTCTGAGCAGACTGAAAGCCATACTTTGTCAGAAGGAGGTGGCCTTAACCTGGGCTCAAGAGACTTTTGATCTCCAGGTTGCATGGTCTTCAACTGAAATACAAGCACTGGTCCAAAAAACCTTGCAGCTCCATTTTGGGGAAATGGTACATCATATATTTAACATCTCTGATACGAGTGGGATAGTACACCTATTTAAGAACATAGGTTCTAGGCTATTAAGCACCTTTCAGACGAACCTCAGAGACATTATATCATTATTACACTCTTATTTGGAAGCGTTTTTGGAGGGCTTCCACTGGTCCTACTACTTGTAGAGGGTATCCTGGTTTTAATTTTCCTGCTAAACAATAGACGTCCCAAATACCAAAGAGATTGAAAAAGCGCTCTTGGAACGACGTTGCCATAAATGCATGGTACTCCATCTGGGCACACCTCTGCTCCGGAAGCTCAGCGAGCATTGGTTTGTCATTCAGATCAGTCTGGATTGCCTGCGTCTTGCATGTACTCCACTGCTTATTCTGCGCACACAAATGTGTTTTGGACATCTGTCTAATACTTCCATCGGTTGCAGCTCTGGACGTAGATGTACTGCTGGACCCATTAAAGGCCCATGTAGTGCAGTATCCTCAGCGTATTCCAATTCTAATGCCGGCATTCTTAGAGGCCCTACGGGATGCTTCAGCTCCTGTCAGAATGGACACCGGCTCTACCACAGGCTCAGCGGTTTCGAGTCATTCAACAGCAATGGCTGTGGGAACTGGAGAAGATCACCTTTGCTCCATTGACCTGATCCAAGAGGTGTTACAGGGACCGTCGTCTGCGAAGGCAAACAGCAGTGATGTTGCGTCTCCCACACAGGACACAAACATTTGACTCTCCATGTGCTGGGACCAATTCAGACTTTTTTTTCAAAAACAGCCTAAATTGTAATTCAGAAACATCATTCTTTTTTTATTTTTCCTCTTATGCTCTCACTGAGCACTATGGCTTTTGGTGTGCTCAGCTAGTCTAACAGTATATGGACTATTTAGAGGACTTGTATAGCTTTCTAAAACTTTTACGTCATTTTGTAACTCATACAATATTTTTAGATGTTTTTATACTCATTTTGGCAATGTCTTTTTACCAGGCATGTTTTAGCTTTTGTTACTTTGTCGTCTGGTCGGATAAGGAGTGGGTGGTATGTGCCCCAATATAGACCTAGGCCAATATAGACCTAAGGAGTTGAATGACCTTTTACCTACATTTATCCTACCACTGTTCTACATACCAGTTCCGGTGCTGACCCTTTACCTAGTTAGGTGCTGCATAAATGTTGTGTGGTTTTCTCCAAAAACTAGCCTCATTTATTATGCATGAGGATTCTCAGCATCACAGCAGGATTGCTATCTTCTGCATAACAACTCTGTATAAGGATCACCAATATCGTCATCCTTGGCAGACATACCCACAGTACCATGACACATCTAGGTAGAATCCCTGAGGTTACCTTTTGGGTATATAAGTACCACATCTTCACTGAGAAAACCAGGAGAAAAAGACTGCCATGCTGACACGAGAAGCTGAAGTCCTTGCATGCAGACACTCAAGCACACAGTGGTCTGACATTCCTCGCGGGGTGTACAACTCAAGACCAAGACAAGATCCTTTGCGTTCTCACATCAGGTAATGGTGTAGGCTCTTTCCAAGGGGATTCTTGCCTATTTCCCTATATACGTGCTAGGTACATTTAGTTAGGGCTTGCATCTTAGTAGTACTCATAATTACTGCAATGTATCTATATGCCTGCATACATTCACTGTTTTATCACCATGATAGAATTCTACCTTTTCTTTACTCTGTTGGTGCTTATAACCACATACAATTGTTTCTGTCTGATGGTTGTTGCAGCACACTTTTTATACTAGAATGACGCTGGTTCAAATAATGCTTAATGAAAACTTCCCCACTGTGTATTCTGTATATCTCTCGGAGACGGAGTAAGCACGAGTGACTGGGCGAAAAGTGCTGTACTGTTTCCAGAATCCTTGAGGAGTCAGGGTTGTCATGTTCAATAGTTGCCAGAAACTATTCACTCTTTGGTAAGGTTGTAGGGCTTATAGTGACACTGTGAGCTAGCTGGTCTACAGACTAACATATCTTTTGGGGGTGTCTGGAATCAGTCTGGACACCCGTCCCTTAGTGTAGGTTATCTAAGCGTGCAGATCCTATATAGATTTGTAGGAACTACACGACCCATCCAAATTAAATTCCTCCACAGAGTCTTCTACCACCTAATCAGACTGTGGCAGATGGAGAGGGCACCCTTCCAGGCATGCACAATGTGTGGCCAACTCTGAAGGAACATTTCTAGATGTGATTTGGAGTTGTCCTGCGGAATAGGAGAAAGCGAAACTGGGCTGTCTCCCCTGTGTCTGCAAACTACCGATGCCACCACAACTATGCCACAACTCTCCCCACACCATTGGGGATAAAAAAGTGAGTATGATACCGGTTATCAGCATCGCTGAGGAGTGCATAGTAAATTTCGGCGTAAGCTGATGGCTGCAGTATCGGGGGTAGACGGCACAAAATCCCTCCATTGCTGTATAATTATGGGCAACAACCCTTTAGCATAACACTAGAGACCCGTGATGCGGAGGTCAGGAGGCGTTGAAAGTTAAAGGCAACACCCGGACACAAAGCGATCCAGATCCCCGTCGGACGGCTTGAGGAGGACAGGACATTGAGGAGCTAGCTGGCGGCTCCCACGGCATCGGAGATTTACCACAGAGGAAGCGGTCGGGTAGTAAGGCGAAACCAGACTGCTGGGGAAACGGCTGAAGTATGAGCCAGTGTAACTAACAGTGGTGTTGGAAGCAGTCTCTGAGGTGACCAGAATACTACTTGATCGGGACCAGAGTGCCGCGACAAGATGGCAGTCGCGAGACATACGTCTGCATTGATCTGACTGGATAGGAGAGATGTGAGCCCTACGTAATCCAGAAAAGCGGGCCACAGACTGGCACTGGGGGAAAGGTTGTGGCTCGATAGCAGAGGTGGAGCAGCAGAAACGAAGGCCAAACACCGAAAGTGCACCATAAGTAAAGACAGGGGGAAATGCAATAAGGCTGGCAAGCAAGGATGCCTGATCCTAAAATGGCGGCCACAACACCACGAAAATAGGACACATTGGACACTGTGTGGGGGCAAGACATATCAAGACATAGCACAGGCTACCCTCCAGGGATACCAGCAATTCAGGACTGTGACCGTAAAACTAAAAGCGGAATACATTAGGTATAGATGGACATACCCTTTCATCCTCATGTTTGAGTTCAGTAACAAAGCTCGACACGTTACAGACCTGAAGGAAGTGATGGAACTCCTGGGACTGCCACTGCATGACCCAGCGACCAGCTGCGATCAGGTCGCGGGATCTGGCGTAGACACAAGACAGAAGAATAAATGGCAAACCCAACGGAAGGATCGAAACCTGAAGAACTAGTAGAGATAAAAAAGATCTTCCCCTTTCATACTCTGCCTCTCACTCTCCCCCACCGCTTTCCCTATTTCGTTCTTTGTCTACTCCCTCAGCTCTTATGCCCTCTCCCCTTGCCTGCTACGCCGCCTAGCCCCCTGTGCCCTTTAACTAAGCACTCCTTTTCCCCCTGTTGGGGAAAGATCCAATTATTCTACTCTGGAGTCTCAGTGATCCCTCTGAGACAGTCCACAGTGCCAAGGGACCACTCACAGTTGAAGTATGGTATGGTGCCCCTTGCCAAAGCACGCCCTCTCCCCTTTTTGGGAGAGAGTCCACTTCATAAAGGGAACCTCGCGCAACGGAGTTGGGGTAATGATACCACTTCCCCTGGGATCACTGCTTACTGGACTTTGGACGCAGCTATTACTCGTCTACCGGTTTATGTCCCCGTCACCCTCCCCCTCTTCTTTCATGCTGTGTTTCTCACCCTCCCTCCCCCCTCTTTCCCTCCTGTCTACTTCCCCTGCTCCTAGCCCCTCTACCTTGAATCTATCCCCTTACCTGCTTTTTCCCTTACCCATATGTCTTTATTGTTTATCTCAAACTAATATGTAACTATGTAGTTATGTTCTAATAACTGTGTACTTAACTGGTTTCAAAAAGGAGAGGGTACCCCACTTTCACCAGGGAACAGGGTAGGAAGACAGTTAGTCAAAGAGGAATCCCTGGAGTCAGCTCGTTAAACGATGACTCCTAACCTACCTTATTAGGAAAGAAAGTCGCACAGTGCAATATGTATTAAAGAATATAAAAAAAGGGTTTCCACAGAGAAATAGAATCGTTAACAATCTATTATTTATTAAAAGCCAAAATCAAGCAAAATAGGAAAACAATAAAAAGGCAAAGCAATTTCATACAATTTTAACAATGCAGTTTAAAAACCAAGGAAAAAATACCTTGAAAAGATAAAAGTTAAATAAGGACAGTGTTATACAAGCATAATCATATTATACAGACACAATAATAAATTACACGACCAATAGAGACTTATCTAAAACATATTGACAATGGATAGACAGAAAACGGAACTACATATAATCACAAAGAACCCCTTGTATCGATGTGGCTCCCAGATATCTCTGCCACTGAATATAACCAGATCCAATGGCCAGAACCACTTTAACTACTGTAAAGCTTTAGTGAAGAGATTGGATGTCCATCTAAAGTTTTACCCGGCCCTGACTGGATTCTTTTAAACAAAGAAACAATGCGTCGACGCGTTTCGGTGCAGTACAATTGATTCTGTGGCACCTTCCTCAGGACTTCTCTTGCTGGGGTTTCAAGAAGTGGATAGTTACACCGTATCCCCAAAAGATGTAGGAGACGTTCCAAAATAGGGTCTGCTTTGCGTCACACTTTGGTTCTGCAAGCTTTACTGTGGATATTTTCTCTCTCTTGATCTAGGAGCTCTGTTTCTACATTACGCATTGTTTCTTTGTTTAAAAGAATCCAGTCAGGGCCGGGTAAAACTTTAGATGGACATCCAATCTCTTCACTAAAGCTTTACAGTAGTTAAAGTGGTTCAGGCCATTGGATATGGTTATATTCAGTGGCAGAGATATGTGGGAGCCACATCGATACAAGGGGTTCTTTGTGATTATATGTAGTTCCGTTTTCTGTCTATCCATTGTCAATATGTTTTAGATATGTCTCTATTGGTCGTGTATTTTATTATTGTGTCTGTATAATATGATTATGCTTGTATAACACTGTCCTTATTTAACTTTTATCTTTTCAAGGTATTTTTTCCTTGGTTTTTAAACTGCATTGTTAAAATTGTATGAAATTGCTTTGCCTTTTTATTGTTTTCCTATTTTGCTTGATTTTGGCTTTTAATAAATAATAGATTGTTAACGATTCTATTTCTCTGTGGAAACCCTTTTTTTATATTCTTTAATACATATTGCACTGTGCCACTTTCTTTCCTAATAAGGTAGGTTAGGAGTCATCGTTTAACGAGCTGACTCCAGGGATTCCTCTTTGACTAACTAATAACTGTGTAACCTTTGTAACGATGTAACCTGTAACCTTTGTCTGATACTCATGTAAAGCACTCTGATACCTCCGGGTCTAAACAGAGCTATATAAAACCTTTCAAATAAATTACATGATGCTGGGAGGCGATACACACACCCCTTAGGAAGATTCTTGACCCGAGTATCCAGCAAAGCCCTAGAGTCACCCACATAAGGTATCATCGAGGAGTAGGGAGGGGATAGGGTTGCTCATTCTTTTCTGGGAATAGGTCACTTAATAGCCAAACAAGACATTGCTTGTAAGTGGAGCAACACCAGAATCCCAACGAAGCCAGATTGCCTCAAAGGAATGGACCAATGCTCCATAGTGAAAGAGACTGTATCCAGGGCAAGAGGTTGTAGCAAAAAGCATAGATGGATCTGGGGGACCTTTGTGAGCCAACTCTGGACAAATATATGAGTATCGCCTCATATGGTTTCAAAATTCAACCTATATGGATTTGGAAACTTTTTCATGAGTATGTTGAGACTGTCACTGTTGATATTTTGAATTGTCTTGTAAGGCTGAATAATCTGTACCATATCGCAGTGCAGGATGACTGCTGTTTTGTTTCTGGATAAAAACAAATAAAAAGAACTCTACAAGAAAAAAACAAAGTTTGGGTATTTTGCCAATGTTCAGGGTTTCCCCATCTATGAAAGTACTTATGAAAAACTTGTGGAAAGAGTTCCCACTCATGGACTTGTTGATGCAGAACGCTGAATAGGTCCGCAAATTCGCTCTCCACTCATGGCAAATGCTCCAAAACGGAAGAATTGTGCTGCTGTCACCCAGTACCTGATCACCTAAGCCGCTGCAGAGATTAGATAGTGGGTCACCACTGCTTCCGGAGGTAGTATACAGCTGTTATTGTGTGTCTTTGTGAGGACTGTTTTGCCACAAATGAGTTTCAATGATGCTCAAAGGCCTATCCCTGAGACTGAGTGGTCAAGGTGCCTGTCATTGGTCATTTCATGGAGGAGATTCCCCCATCACGGTGTGATTTGTGAGTCTTATAAATTAATATGACATAACATGAGACGGATTGGTGGTAATGGCCACTTGCAGAAGGGAACCTAGAAAAGGCCTTTTGAGCAGCAGGTTGTTGCTGTTCCACAGAAGCATGGTGTGCTGAGCACTTCTGCTGAGCACTTTTCATTACCAGCACTACATCTTCCCACTGCCCTTCCACTTGTGCCCCTTACCAAGACGGCCTCTCCTGGAGTGGTTGTATATGCAACCCTGCATGTGGCACTATCGCAGCACATGAGGCCATCATTCCCAACCGTTTCATTAAAGTTACTTACTGCAATAACATTGTGTCTGAAAAAGAGGAAGTAGCTGTTCAAAAGCCATCAGCCTACATTTGTTATGGTATGTTATGATAAAAGTTTTGAGAACGCCCCCATTCACTCCTGACGAAGTATCCCGGCTTGGCGAAAAATAGGTTCTGAGGAAAGACTTCATGGAACAGCTTAAGACCACTGATGGCACAAGAAATGCTGCAGTTTAATGTGAAAAAAGCCAGGTTTTCAACTTTTTCTGAACTGTTCCAGGTTAGACAGACATTTTTGCTCATGTCACGCTTGGCCAGGATAGGGCTTTCGGGTGCTGTGTGGAGATGAGACTGTTTTTTTTTGAGGGGGAGGTATGAGCAGGTATGGATTCCTCCGTGTTCTTCCGCTTCGCAGTCAGTCACAATGGGTGTCCTGCAGGGCTCTTCCCTTAGTCCCCTTCTATTTAATATCTATAGGACTCCCCTGCTATATTTAGCGGAGACGTTGGGGACTAAGGTGCTGGCCTATGCGGATGACACTCAGTTGCTTTTCACCTGGGCAAAGAGGGAAGATTCTGTGCTCCGGGCCCAACACTGCCTGTCATCTATTTTTAAGTGGTTGTCAGAGGCACAGCTTAAATGTAATGAGGGGAAATCAGAGATCTTACTCTTCGGTACATTCGCTGTAAATTTTAGAGAACATCTCTGGCCACCTGAGTTCCCATGTCCCACCTCCACTGGGCAGCCAGCAAAAAACCTTGGGGTCTGGTTCGACGAAGATCTCTCTTTCGCGGACCTTATTAAGAAGCTGGCCGCTGGCTGTTTCGCCTTATTGAAATCTTTCAGATGCTTTTTTCCCCTCCTGCCTTCGGCGGCAAGGCAAACAATCACTTGCGCATTGATCCTGTTGCGGCTGGATTACGCGAATGCCCTTTTCGCCGGTATTCCTGGCTACCGGCTGAGAAGGCTTCAGGTGGTACAGAATACCGCAGCCAGACTTTTATGGGGTCTGTCACCCAGGGATAGTATTCATCTCCAGCTACGATTGTACCATTGGCTGCCCCTGGCTGCCAGCATGAAATTCAAGACATTGGTCATGGCACACCGTGCATTTCACTGGTATGGCCCTCTCTATTCACAGAAGCGTGTTTCTTTTTATGCTCCTACGCATCTCTGCGCTCCTTGTCCTTACTTCTGGCCTAGGTCCCGCGCTTTAAGCGTCAGAGGATAGGGGGCTGTTCCTTCTCAGTCAAAGCGGCAGTTGCTTGGAATGCCTTTCCTCTGGGCCTGTGCACCATTCAGGACCTAAGTGTATTCAAGAAAAAACTGAAGACACATCTGTTTATGTGAAGCCCGCTGCCATTCCCTATGGTTCCGCGCCGGGAAACTCATGAGTAGCTGAGCGCGTAATATATTCTTTTAACATAACATAATGTCTGGAAGATTTTTCCTGTGCCAGGCGGACAGATTGCAAGATGATCTACCTCTTGCTCGAAAAATCCATCTTGGTTTGGCACGAGCCAGAGAAAGTGACTGGAGGCACAAGTTTGCTTGTAGAAGTTTGTCCTCCTGTAAAGATAGCCAAAATCTTTGATGGAGTGCCCGCAGACCTTGACACAAACAAATACAAAATTATTTGCTTTTTTATGATTAACCAAGGAGGGGTTTTCAGGGTAGGGATGATTCATATCTAAGGTGACAGTCCAGCCTGGCAGTGGTATTTTTAATTATTTGGAGATGGGTGATTAGGTAGTCATCCATGCCAGCATAAAGGACATTTCCAGAATCCAATCAGCTGGTTATCGGAGGTTATCAGAGGTTGGGTAATTCTTTACCTGAAAGGCAGGGCTATCCAATTAAATATCTTGCAAAGAATGCACAGGATGCCATAGCGGGAGCCACAGACCGCTGATATTTCTTCTTTCATACTGAGTAAACTATTAATCAAGATGCCTACATTTTTCCCCACCTTTTTCATACTAGGAGCAGGTTCAACCTCACTTGCCTACCATTTGTCCAACCAAATGGTTTTCTGCCGAACAGAACTACCTCCGTAGACTCAAGCATAAAAGATAGATATCACTGAGTTTTGTGGGCATAAGAATTTGAATGTCAAGGGACGTGGCCAAGATGGTGAAGGAGCCGGAAGCTCCTTGAGCAAGCTCTGCATCAGGCCCGCTTTTTTATTCCGTCAAATCCATGTTGGTCCCTTGTTGCCGCACTAAATTCAGTCCCCGCATCCCCCAGGCCGCAAGGGTTGACTGTTTAACAGCATTACCCCAGTGGGACGCCCCGGAGCTGCCGACTGCTCTGACAGACTGAGGCCTGAGGGGGGCCTTTAAGTGACTAGAATCGAGGAGGAACTGCCACATAGCCGAGGGGTCCACCTGAGAAGTCGTGGATGCCATGGGCCCTCTGAGTGGTGGTCCCAGCCCCGACAAGTGTTCCGGTGGGTGTTGTGAGCACCTGAATTCCAGCAGTGGGCAGGAGCTGGAGCCTGGCAGCATCGATAGGCCTGTAGGCCCGGGTTTGCCGGCGGCGAAGGTGGCCCGGGGTATGGGTGTGGCGGCCCCAATCTGGCCTGCACACCTCTCCCCTCAGCACCTAACAACTGAGGCCTTACGTGGACATGATCTGACAGCCCTGGACACCAGCGTGTCCCGCACTGGAGCCACCAGGCGGGCACAGCAGAGAGGAGGTGCTGAAGCTAAGCAGCGACCAGGAGGGGAGAGGTCGCTGGTCCCACGTGGCAAACACCTGGTGAAAGCATTCCTGAAAGTGGCTCCTCCGCCAGGTTAGAGACCCTGTGACCCACCCCCCTCCCTACCTCTCGCATAATAAAAGCCTGCATATTGGAGGGGTGGGGGGGGGGTGAGGGGGAATGCGGTGAGCAACACGTGGACTGGCCTGGGTCTCTGCGGTGGAGGGCCCATCTTGCCGGAGAGGACCTACCCCGAGAAAGGAGCCACATCAGCAGGCTTTTTCCACACAGACCTTGTAAGTGATCTTCATGCTCGTGCCAGCAGCACAAGAGACCAGCAACCTCAATGACTTAGAGGGAAGTAGCTAGATGCCACATCACCCATACTGAGACGTGGGAGACGGTCCCTCCAACTTATGGTGGTGAAGTCCTGTGCCGCAATCCCAGGCCTGTAGTCCCTGCCTGTGCTACTGCCCCAGACTCAATTGCTGAAACAGGGGTAGTGGGCTGGAACTGGGAGCCTGGCCCATGACAAAGACCCTAAGCCCCCTCGTCAGGGTAGCATGGACCATTACACGAAAGCATGAAGGATGATGCTCCACCGGCAATGCCGGATAATGATGCCCTTTTCCTAGCCATCCAGTCCTCCCGGGAAGCCCTTTAAGAGAAGAGTGGGCGAGGTGCACTCCGAGGTATCCCTCTTGCACCTGGATCGCCGCAATGTGGCGAAAAGAATCACCTTGGCCGAAACCAGGAACTCTGAGCTGGAAGACAATTCAGATCCTCTGAAAAGAGGTGACTGAAATCCAAGCCCCGGGGGGGGGGTGCTGGCGGATTCCCGCACCAGCGCCCCTACACCTGGCAAGTTCAGCAACAACGGTGAAACATCAACACTGAAGTCTCCAACTTCAGTACGTGCTCCATTTCTTGGCAAGCTGAAGGTCTTATTTAAAGAGAAATCTCTTTTCCACCAGAAACCTGAGGAGGTAAGGAAGTAGTTGGAGTAGCGCCCCAGGATGCAGGAGAGCGGGGTGCGGATCCAGCCTGTGTCTAGACAGTGGTGCTAGGGCACGACACAAAGACAGATAGGGATCCAGGAGGGGAGGCCATCACCGGCAGAGGAAGGGGAACACCATGGTGGAACAAGAGCCCAGAGAGGCAACATGAAATCTCCTCGGGTTCTGAGGAAAATGGACTGCAAATCTTAAGAGAAGCAAAATGGAAGCCCTGGAGGGGGATTCCACACATGGATATACAGGGGATAACCAGGAGACTGGTTTAGAGACAACCCCTCATCCTCTGGCACTGGCCATCGCCAATCTGGAAAACAATCCTGGGATCCCCCTCTGACTCCACATTATTCAGATCTTAGAAAGCAGTTATAGCTGTAATCCATAAAGAGGACAGGCCGAAGGAGTGTTGAGAATCATATCGCCTGATCTCGCTCCTCAACATCGATGTCAAAATCTTGGCCACAGTACTGACCACTAGACTCATTCAAGTCATCACGCCCCTGATCCATAGAGATCAGACAAGCTTCATGGCTGGTAGAGCAACGCGGTATAATCTCAGACACATGCATAATTGGCTGAATGAAACAAAAGACCGGTCACAACCGCACGTCTTTTTTTTAGGCACTTGACGCAAAAAAGATTTTTAATGCCATGCATTGGCCTTTCTTCAAGCACACACTGGTGAAGTTCGGGTTTGGCCCACTATTCCGGAAGTGGATCAAGCTATTATACTAGGCCTGTGTGGCTGCAGTCAGGGTGAATGGGGTAGTGTCTTCGGAGTTTCCAATCGGCAGAAGTACTCAACAAGGGTGCCTGCTTTTCCCTCTCCTGTTTGCCCTCACCACAGAGGTATTAACATGTGTGTTCCTGAATCATCCCGGGATACACAGCTTCAGGATAGCAGTAGAGACTGTCATGGAGAAGATGAAAAAACTCTAAGCAGACGATATTCTTTTATACATGACGGAACCATGGTGGAGTCTCCCCTTTGTCTTACATTTATTCAAGGAATACAGAAGTTATCCCGGTTATCAAATTAACTGGGGCAAATCGGTTCTTTATCTTCTGCAGGTTGAGGCGGATGAGGCAGAGGAGCCCACAATCCCCTGTTGCCTGACCAGTACAATGGAAGGATTTAAATATGTAGGAATTTACTTGATGCTGGGCAAGGAAATCTGCTTTGAGTGCAATCTTGGGAGGATGATGAGAGCGTGCCAAGAAGAGATGTAGAGGTGACGTAAGTTGTACTTTAGAATAATGGGGAGGGCAGCCATGCTTAAAAAGATTTCATTACCAAAATGATTATATGTACTGCAGAATACATTCTTTCAAATATCTATAGAGATCTTTACTAAGATCGAAGCGGACATGCAGTCTTTGTTGTGGGATGATCAGCACCCTATAACAGCCCCAAAAACTCTACAACAATCAATACAATGGTGGCCTTGCTCTACTTAACCGAGAGACATACTATTGGGTGACCCACCTCATTATTGCTAAAGATTGGCTCTTCGCCCCAGGGGACACATTCCCTCTTTTGACTCGAGTTGGCGCAATGGGGGACATAGTCCTGCCTACATTCTCTTTATGGAGGCGTGGGGAGAAACTCTTCTCCTGGCTACCCAGGTGGCGTTCACAGCCTGGAATAAATGTATGAAAATCATGGGGTGGCCCCATAGGCACACACAAGATATACCATTGTGGGAGTGACACTGGCTACCAGAAATGCAGACATTGCAAGTATTTGAAGCCTGAGATCTGATTGGGAAATCCAAGGTTGGGGATTGATGGAGGGAGGAGACATTATGCCATTCTCCCTGCTCCAACGCAAATTCGTAAAAATGCGAACCAATTCCTCAAATACGCCTAAATAAGGCATACATGGAGAGCCAAGGAGCTCCCAGAAGAGGGAATTCCGGAATGTGCCAAGTTAGAAAGTCGGCTTCTACTAGAGGAGATAGGGAAGGGAGCAATTTCCTTGGCTTCTAAAACCCTTAACAATAATATGCCGGACACCCTGCACAAGCTGCGGAGGAAATGGGGCGAGGAAGTAGGCAATATGGCAGATGTAGACTGGGAGGCGGCCCTGATGCACCCAAGGAAGGTGGCAATTAAAACAAGGCTTCGCTTAGTACAATTCAAAATACTCCACAAAGTGTATTACGACAGACAAAGACTGCACGCCATGGGGAGAGCACAGACCCCGCACTGCCTAAGGTGTCACAGGGAAGATGGGTCCTTTTTCCACACAATCTAGAGCTGCCCCATGATCCAGGGCTATCAGGTTGCAATTACCAAGGAATTTAGTACGATACTCTTGACATCAATCCCGCTTGACCCTAAATTAATTCTATTGGGGATCCCGTACAATATCGATATACTACGTCCTCAGCTCTTGTTTTGTAGCCTCAGTCTCGCCATGGCTAAGAGATAGCTAAGCACTGGGGGCATGGGAATGCCCAACACTACAGGAGTGGAGGAGCAGTATAGACATGTGCTTGATGGCCGAAAAAAACACATTAGTATGACTGCCCCCGAAAGATTTGTTAGGCGTGGGGCAGCTGGATGCATCATTACTCCTTAGATGTGACAGAAAAATGTGGTGGACAAAGCCAGGGAATGTTCTAACAAGCGTAAGTGTATTGCGGTTTGATGCTATTGCTTTGTAGAACCTTGTGTTTACTTCTGAAATTGAAACTGTACTGGCTGACTGTTGACTGGGGTGGGGTGGGAAGGATTGTTTAATTTTGGATCGCTGATATTGCCGTAATGACAATATTGAACTTCTGATATAATGTATGGTGCTCCTCCATACTATTACTACAATGTCTTGAAAATTAATAAAAATATATCTTTTAAATTGTTTTTATTTCAAAGTCAAAAGCTATGACAATGCCTGCTAATGGGGCTATATAGATGGACGGTATGCATTCGGTCAGATCAGAAAGATTGAAACCAGTCACATTTTTAGGTTGGATTCCTATTTCATGCAGTCTTCTCGTCATGATGGTGTGATACAGCATCAAAAACTGCTGAGATATCAAGTAGGATGAGGGTCGCAGCTCTGCCCGCATCCAAACTCAGCCTGATCATATCTGTGAATCCACGCTTTTGTACTATGTTCTGCTCTGAAGCCTGACTGGGACCGATTGACGAGATTGTTCTGCTCTAGCGATTGTGATAGCTGTTGGTTAAAAATGTAAGCAGGGAATGGGGAATAATTTGAATGATCTCTGAATATCTATCATAAGAATACCTGAACTGCCTTAAGAAATGTTCTTACTGAGAGAATAAAAAAATTGATTTTTGCAAAATAAATATTTAAAATCTTAAATGAATTCCCTGATCCTGTTGCTTGCACATCTCCTATTCCAGCCCCCAATTATATGCCACACGGTCTCTCATATTTTGTGATAAGATCAAGAAGATCTATGACCATTTTGAGCTTCAATCTGGAATGAGTTTGTTGAATTACTTACAAGATCAAAAACATACTTAAGCCAATTGCAATTTCGGTAACTTCAAGTACATCTCCAACCAGGACGTAGAACAAACTATGTAGCTCATACACTGAGGACTGTCCATTCTACATCATCACTGCCCACTTGTCCCTCTTTAGTACTTATTCGGTGGAGACTTTTGAACTCTCACTTTTCACAGGATGAGGAAGAAGTGGGAGTAGACCCCTTTTGCCTCTCTGGTGTGTGGGAACTGGTTTAATGGTACCCTTTGCCCATTTTGTCTTGAAACTGGTAGGTTAAGCCAGGTAACGGTCTGATAAACTAACGTCTTCAGGTTAATGGAATCTCAGCTAAGTATCAGTGAAGAATAAAATATACGGCAGTTAATGTAAATCCTCTATAAAGTTCTACTAGAGACAACGCCCTCCCAAGGCAGAATAGGGGTAAAGTTGGTGGTGGACGAGCAGAGGGCAGAAGTGAGAATCGCACCTTCGAGGTCCAGGTCTAGGATCAGTCCTGTTACTCAGAAAGTCTCCCGTCCTGTTGTAGAGTGCCTCTGGGCTCCTCCCTGAGCCCCACTTTGTTCAATCTCTATCTACGTCCCCTTGCTGATATTGTGCATCCTATGAGCTGTTGTTGGTCTCTTATGCAGATGACACCCAGTTGGTCATGCCAATTTCCCCTGACTCTAACTCAGGCCATCTATCTCCGACTCCTTGTCTTCAGGTAGTAGCCAGCTGAAAGGCTGGTTGCAAATTAAAACTTAATGAAGACAAATAAGAAGTCATGCTATTGGGCAATAATCAGCAACTCTATTGTGAGCCCCCTCCAAGAATGTCTGAGCAAACTGCCTACTCCCAAAAATCCAATAAAGAGCCTTGGGATATGGCTTGAGTCAAATCTTACTAGTGACCATCAAGCTAAAAAAAAAATCGCTTTTAGTTGCTACAGCATCCTCAGACTGCTGCAGATTGTCTTTAACCTACTGCCTTTCACTGCCAGAAGAGTGATCATTCAAGCCCCTTGCGTTATCCCGACTGGACTATGCAAGTGCCCTGTTTTTGGCTCACCCGTTACATTTTCAGGAGACGGCAGATTGTGCAGAATGCTGCAGCAAGTCTCTTGCCAAACATTCCGAAACAAAAGTCGGCCACCAAGGCTCTGAGAGATACACACTGGCTTCTAGTGGAAAGCAGAGTGCAGTTCAAGACTCTCTGCAACATGCACATGGCGATTGATAGAAAGGACCGCTTTTTAAGATCATTAGCCTCCCCTTATCTCCCAAGGACAGCCCTCAGATTTTCATCAGCCCATCTACTGAAGGTTCCCAGGATTTGCAGATCCCGCTGGCGGGGCCGATCCACTTTCTTTCTGGCCCCCAGACCTTGGAACACCCTACAACTGGAATTGAACCTACTGGAGTGTGAACTTCCCTTCCACACACCCTGAAGAGCTGCCTTTTCTGCAACTGAATTTCCTCATTAGTTTTATTTTGTTCATCTACAGTGTCTATGGCAGTGCTGGGAGGCCTTCGGGTAGCTATGCGCTATACAAGACCTCAAAAATAGAAAAGAAGTCCGTGCTGAAGATTTGATTTTCATGGACTTCTTTCTGCAACACTTTATAAGTCCTCTCAGTTCTCTACTCCGGCATTGAAGACTAACGCCCTATTAAACCAATGAGGATGGCTGTAATTTTCACTCAGTTAAGGGAATGGAAGAGATCTTAATAGCCATGACAGCTGAGCTGACTACATGCGTATTCTTTCAAAGGCGGTAGATTCAATTGTATGGCAGATGAGAACCACAAAGCCCATCTGTCAGCCTAGTTCATGAATGCTTCTGCCTCACCAGTGGCCTCTTGCACCAACTGGACTCTAATAATAACACGCTATTTCTCATCCATTCTTATTTGAAAAGGTATAATTTTATATTCACTGTTAATTGGTGTGTTTCTTTAGAGGGAATGGGCTAAAAGCTTATCAAAGTTTGTTTCTTCAGTTATTCTAACTTGAGAACCGATGAGGACATTTGTATTTTATTTTATATGAATTGTCTCTACATCACTTTAACTTGCCTTTAGAACAAAATGTATTCCTTCTACCGAGCTTACATCCAGGGTTTCCTAGGCTTCCTACACTTTCATAGTATTTTCATCAATTTGTCTTCATGGGGGTGTATACCAGATGATGAGGGCCCACCTATGTACCTTCTAAACTCCTACTGATTGCGGTTTTATTTATTTTTGAGTCATCCCTGCTTTTTTTCCAGATTTAACTTTAAGGAAGTTAACATGGTGAGACAACTCCTCTGGCAAACCTTCAGCTGTTAAGACTTGCTCACTTCTTAGAGGCCAATTAATCGAAATTGAGGATTTGTTTGTGGAGCACCATCTGAGTGTTTTTTAAAATGATCGAATGCTGAAAGTGGGCATGTCTAATTCTGCAACTTGTCAGGTCCCTTCCTTCACATTTAAAATTGTTTATCTGGACTGTCTAGCCCCTCCCATATCATTTATTTAAATAGTCCACCTGGACTATGTTACCAATAAAAGAGGGCAAGGGGCAACTTTTATTATCAAAAGTTAGAATTTAAGAAATCACAGGTGCCCTTGGTGTACCCCAAGATGTTTTATTTCCCAATACTCTGGATCTTGGTTCTTTGCTGTCAACTGCTGAACAGAAATTACCTCCCTTTATGTTTATTTACAAATGGATCTAGTCTTTATTTCTGTGCAGTTTCTGTTCACCTGAGACTGCCCTTACAAATAGTGTGACACCAGTCTGTCGTCGTGAGGTGTCATATCAATAAGTAATGTACTATAAACAGACTGCAAATGTGTGCATTTGTGCTACAATGCCGGTGGTTGTGTAATCTTTCCTCCCAAGTGACTAGTAAGGTCTCATGGGTTCTGCTAAAAGTGCTTGCAGTCGCTGACAGTTGGATTTTTATTGTTTATTTAACCAAACTGCTGTAGACTCTCCAAAGCAACAACGGCATTAGCATTTGTATTATTTCACATTGTGTTTCAGCCACTGGATTTACATTTGATGCTTTGTAGATTTGGGACTAAATTATGAAAACCTAATGCAGTTTGCTTATTAGGAATGACATTATAAAACAAATATTTACATTTTAAGTAAGGCACTGAATTATAAAATATGAATCTTACAAGAAGTTTGAGCAGGAAAACACATCACAATACATCAATGCGTATGTCTTCCTACGCGAGTCTTGAAACGTTTCAAATATTTTTTTTTAAAATAGTCATCTATCCCATCAATGTATGTTGAAACTTCTTACTCACAGCTTTTTGGATCTGTTCAGAAAATAAAGTAACATAGCCTCTGCAGCTTCTTTGACTACCTTATAAGAGGCAAGCTCATTCTTGCAATCTTTATTTCACATTTCCAATGGCGCTGAAGGAGCTTATCAGGCCGGTTTTCAAGTCTAAGTGACCACTGTCCTCTTACAAGTCTTTAAAATGATTGCCCGGTCAGTTACTTCCATCTTTTTGAACTTCTGTTCAATTCCTCAAAATGGGTATTAGTTATCCTTCTTAAAAACAAGAAATTCTGTCACCTCTATTGAAAAAAACACTGTGTTCCAGCATTTCCACAATTTGTGATTCTTTGCTGCTGGCATTCACTAAACTTCCTGTACCAGCAACTGCTCTCCAATGTCAGAGCTACATAGAAACATTTGTGGTTGACAATGATGGTTAATCTCAGTCTATGTGCAGATGAAATTCCCTGAAATTTCTAGGGAAGAGTTTGAACAAGCTTACAAGGCAGATTAAATCTGGCTCGCCGGCAGACCCTTTGAGGCCGGCCCAATTTAGAGTCTTCTCTACTCTGCCTGACCCAGCTATATAGTCTTGTCAATGCCTCATTCTCTACTGCTACCGTCCCAGCCAGTTAGAAGCAGGCATGGGTGTCACCCATACTTAAAAAAAACCATTCTAGACCTGTCAAAGCCAGAAAACTTTAGGCCTATATCCCTGCTGCCCTGGGCAGCAAAAATCGCAGAGTCTCATGTGAATCTAGTTCTTACCAGCATTCTCAACACCAACGACACTCTGGATGAAACCCAGCATGGGTTCCGCGCCGGCCACAGCACGGAGACGGCGCTTCTGGCTATGACCGAGCATCTACGCTCCACATAGGACCACGGTCAAGCGGCGGCACTGATCCTTTTGGATCTCAGTGCCGCTTTTGACAGATTCTCCCACCAGATCCTTCTACATCGACTTAAGGAAGCAGGGAACACTGATATGGCTCTCGCTTGGTCTCGATCCTTCCTGACCGATAGAACGTTTCGTGTCTCCACTCCTCCTTTCCTCTCTGGGGCGCGTTCCATTGAGCAGGGTGTTCCGCAGGGATCGGCTTTGAGCCCCACCTTGTTCAATCTTTACGTCCAACCACTGGCTGCGGTCGCTAAAGCGTGGGATCTTAACATTGTCTCTTATGCTGACGATACGCAGCTAGTGGTTGCCCTCACGGAAGGCTCAACCATCGATCATATTAGATTCAAAGCGGGTCTGACCGCCGTAGCAGCCTGGAAGACAGCTGACTGTCTCCAATTGAATGCTGCCAAGACGGTGGTACTACTGGTGGGAAGAAACGCAGATCTATGGGGTGACCACTGGTGGCCACCTACTTTGGGGGCAGCCCCTACACCCAAGACTGAAGTGAAGAATCTGGGAGTCTGGTTGGACTCAGAGCTTAAGTTTGATGTCCAAAGAAAAAAGGTTGCAGCTACTTGCTTTGGAATCTTACGCAGCCTTAAACCAGTCTTGAAATTTTTCGATCCAGTTACCAGGCAGTTAATTGTTCAGTCTACGGTACTGTCCAGACTGGATTATGCCAGCTCCTTACTTCTAGGCGCTAATAAGGTGGAAATTGCCCGCCTTCAACGTATTCAAAATCCGGCCGTGAGGGCCTTAATAGGCCTGACACGCTTTAGTCCCACTTCTGCCTCCATCCGGAAAATTCACTAGCTTCCTGTAGCTCAAAGGATACAGTTTAAGCCCCTGTATATCTCTTGTAAAATCCTTCGACTGTCTACCCCTAACATGTTGGGATCACTGCTGAACCTGTATGTGCCTGCGCGTTCTCTGCGTTCGGCAGGGCAGAATCTGGTGGTAGTTCCCCGGTTCAACCGTAGGAGAAGGTGGCCGCTCCTTCTGTTTTCTAGCAGCTAAGTTATGGAATTCCCTTCCTGCCCAGATACGGGAGTTAAAGGACATGTTGCAATTCAGGAAAGTTGTAAAAACACTTATTTCCTGGAAAATAATTTCCCCTACCGTTTTTTTCTGCCCTCAGTTCTGTTTTTCACTTGGGATTAGCGCCGGAACGCCTCTTCACTGGGGCAGCTGTGCGCTCTGTAAACCATATAACATAACATAACAGATGGCATAGGTGCCACTGCCCTAGTTTTACTCCAACGAATACCTGCATTTACATTGTGATTGACTGTTTACTAATTGCTTGCATGAAACTTTGTTAGTGTGATTCTTGTTCTTCTTGATTGATTGCTTTCATGGCGTTTCCCCCTTTTCCTTTCACATCTTCACACGCCCAATTATCCCAATTCCCTCATATTTGGCACCTGCTAACATCTTCATGACTCACCTCTGACTGATGTCTTATTGGCTGCCTCTCTTTTTGGATCCCATTAAAAGTACTGCGTATGACTCAAACAGCCATTTATTGAAAAGTGCTTTCTTTCATGAAGACTACAATAAAAGTCTACCTCCACATTGCAACCTTGCTTTCTTTGGCTGAGTGCAAAGATTCACAGACAAAGAAAGGGTGAAGAGTCGTTTTTCATCTCACTTTCATAAGGAAAGGTGTTTCATTTGTGGGCCTGACTCAATTATTTTTGGGTTTTTCACTTCAAGCACAAAATTCAATTTATTTAATTAAGTAATAATTGTTTAGTTTATGTAAAGCTGGATTTTTTTTTTAAAGCGGTCAAATGGTGTAGCCTTACACTTTAAAAGTATATCACGCAAAGGCATCATGATTAGAACTGTGTTGTTCGGTTAACATAGTGTTTACTACTGCAAAATCTTTACATCTACAACATTTGCATATTACATGGACTGAGGTTCCGTTTGTATTCCCAGCAGCTCTGCATGCAGATCTTCTCGAAAAATTTTAAATGTTACTTTGCCATCTCCTGTCTCATAATATGACCCTCTTCATCATGGAGTGGATTTTTCTTAACAAGCATTGGCAATACCCATAGGTCTCGCCTTTAGGATATTTTGGCTTTGCCAATGGTTTTTAGTGATGCAGTACAGAATACCCGAAGTAGAATAGTATGGCTAAAGAGGAATAAAAAATAAAAAAGGTAATGACGCAGCCATATCATTTTCTATGCACACAAATGCGCGCAACTACAAAACGACGAGGGCACCTCATTTTTTATTTATTATTAATTACTAATTAGAGCCGGATCGGTATCTAAAAAGAAAAACTTGTGAAAGCAGGTGAAAGCAACACATGGGCAGCAGCAAGACTGATGAGCCAGGTTCATTGAAGCAACAGAGAAATGTCTGGAGTGGGGATGATAGCAAATGTGTGCGAGCGAACAACACGGACCTGGAGGAAGCACACGGATGGGAAAGCAAGGCAGGAGAAAGGCACACAAGGGGGCTTAAGGGAGAAACAAATGGGCCACGGAGAGCAACACAGAGTAGAGGAGTTGGGGAAGAGAACCAAATATGTAGACATCTGTAAAGCACATGCACTTGTGGAGTTCTTAACTAACAAGAAACAAGTGGTATGTTAAGGACACAAGTAATGTGGCCATGCTCCAGAGATGGGACAAACATGAAGAGGAAGTGAAGGGCACACAAGCTTGCGAATAAGAAGCAAGCAAATCAGAATGAAAATAAAGCCATCAATGGTATGCAATGCACGAGCTCAACGCCCACTGCTTACCCAGCTGACAACTTGATTTTTCGCAAACAGCATGCTCTGTCTGATAAACAAGTCCTAAACATTAAAGCCTGTTCTCAGTAAAATATGGTGCAACAGATTAAGTATTGAATCTTATATCCGTATCCAGACTTCTGATATGCCATTTTCAGAAAGGTAAGAGTGAGTGGATTAGACCTGGAGAGGAGTTACCTTTTTTTACTTGTGTTTTGTTGGAGAAACAGCAGATTTATTTACACAATGTAAGATACTAGTTTGTTAAGAGTTTCTCAACTAAAACCATTGATGAAGGTTTACTCAAACAATGCTATTATAGTTAAACTAAACTGGTACAATCAATCTTTTCATTCACAAGTTCAACTATGATAACAGATACAGGATATAAATTGCTTTAAGTGAAACAGTTCACAAAATGATCTAAGCCTGGAAGTGTCTTAGTAAGCTATAGGTGTTTACACTAAAAAGCCTCACACCAATTTGTACTCAATTAAATGGTCTGTTCAGATAGAGCTGAAACTACTAATTATCTGTCTACCCTTGGTAATATCCATATTATTCTGTTAGTGTCAAGCCATTATGGTATAATTTTTAACATGTATATCGCAGAGATATTCAAAACGTCAGGATCTCAAATCAGAATTTGAAAAAGTTTGAAGAGCATAAGATCAATGTAGGTAGTTTTTAATCAATTGCCTAAAGTAAGCGGCCAGGCAAAGCTCATTGTCCAGCTCAGAGAATTTTTTCTACAACCTGAAACAGCTACACATGTTACCCAACTGTAGACCTGTAGCACACTTTTTCTGCTAGAGCTAGCGATTCTCTTTGACCATTAACTGTGATGACTGAGACTGACTATTAGAAAATGTAAATCGATGGTTAGAAATCACAAGGCATAAAATGACCAGATGCTTGCAGTGTGGAGAAAAAACATTTCGTTTTGCCCAGTTCGGCACCTGTAAACATCACCTACATACAATAGATCTACTAGGATTCTTGCTTTATGAGGTCAACTGGGGGTTTTGAGATCTTCAGCGACATTCACTGGATGGCACCTCTGAATAATAAATAAAGTTGCTTATCCATAACTGCAGTTCTCCAGAACTGGTAACCTTCATAGATTAATATAACTGGATCATCCCTGCTATTGAGCTGGGAGTCCCATGGCAATATCAAAATAGCAGCCATAAATAAAGCAAAGCCCCGAGGCTGTAACAAAGACTTTAATTATCCCATTCACATTATATAAAACAAACTAAACATGAACCAATCAGAGAAAATCAGTCTGAAGACCAACCGTTGACAGATACTAATTATGGAGAACTACAGCTACAGGTCAGTAACTTTTCTTCTCTAGAACTGGATCTGGACAATAAGCAGTCAATAGCGTATTATAATATTGCAGATTGGGGTAATTAATTTAGAAAACAATGCTGAACTTTATCAAAGATGACATAGGACCGCTTTATAAACTGCAGCACTCCTCTGCATTGCAGAATCCTGGCAATAGTGTTTGGTAACCTTACGCCTGTTCTTGAAGGTCCCATACCGGCATATGTCACAAAATGTGCTGAAACCCTTCCGTTGAAAGAGTGGCCCACCTTACCATTGCAGTACACAATGGCAGCAGAAACTCGGCAAGATATAATTTGTTTGGAAATAAACTGTAGTTTTCTAAGGGAGGGTGCAGGATGCAAGCAATTGATCAAAATTTCTAAACTTGGTAGTTTTTCCTAAGTAACACTTTGGATACCTAATGACATCCACTGTGTGCATTGTCTTTTCTGCCCGGCATGTTGGAATTCTTGAAGAACATTTGAAGAATAACAGGCCCATTTAAGTGAAAGACAGATGGTACTTCGGAATGAAGCACGGATCTGTTTGGAATAAGTCTCTATGGTCATGGAAGCGTAGATGGGATTCTTTAATTGTAAAATTCGGAATTTCTCATACTATTCTTGTGGGAGTTAAAGCCAAAAGAAGAATGTGTTTCCAGGAGAGATATGGCATTCCTCCTTTGTTTATGATCACAAAAAAACTTCATGAGTTGAGAAGGTACAGAATTAAGCTGTCAAGTCACTGGCGTACACGTAAGCAGTGGAAAACCCCTTTAATGCCCTTTCAGGAACCATTTATGGTCAGCTGATGCTGTTCTGCACCGGGAGATTGCTTTAAGGTGTACTTTAACTGAAATATCCTGCCTGAGCTGAATAACAGTAGAAGACACAGAAGAATGTGATGTGAAACGCATTTAATTAGGTATAGGTTCTGTTGGGCACAAAAGCATTTCTACTTAGCCACATAAGACCTATGTGTTGACACTGCCCTAGTCTGTGCCAACATTTCTCAGATATCATTCGTAATTCTCCAATGGTGAAACATTGAATACAGGAGCCATGCTGACAAGCTTAGAGATGCCAGATCTGGGTGCAGTACTGTGCCCTTGAGAGAAAACAGGTTCACAAGTGGAATTGAAGGAACGATTACCCTGAAAATCAGAATAGTTTTGGACACCATGGGGTATTTAGTATTAGTTGGCATTGTTTGTTCTTCATCTAATTTATGACTGTTTGGATCAGAGGTAATGGGGGAAAAGAGTAAGCAAAGGTGACCAAGTTATCAAAAACGCAATCCCAGTAGGACATGCTTGCTGGCATAATAGCAACATTTCCTGGTGTAATTCCTCACAAAGGGGTCCAATTTAGACTTGCCCCAGAATTGGAGAATGTTCTCAAGTTGAGCCGGATGAAGATCCCACTTTTGACATCAGCTTATGAACGGTCTATTTCTGGGACAAGCTCTGCTGTTAACTGAATAAAGATGCTTGATAGCCTAATCCCAAATTCCTTGAGCTTCCATAGACAGGTTAAGAGTTCAGGTGCCCTCCGTTTGTTTATACAGTACATTGAAGTGGTGTTGTCTGTGCAGATCAGCACAGAACGTTC
This sequence comes from Lissotriton vulgaris, assembly GCF_964263255.1. Taxonomy (NCBI): domain Eukaryota; kingdom Metazoa; phylum Chordata; class Amphibia; order Caudata; family Salamandridae; genus Lissotriton; species Lissotriton vulgaris. The sequence goes on from NC_141699.1 coordinate 995,843,177, forward strand.
CTTTTTTTGTAGTAGACTGTAAACCTAAAGCAATAGCACTCCTCTCCAGGATACTGATATAAAGAAGAGTTTTCTTTAATGACCATAGACCCCTTACAGCTAACTCCTGTAGATGTGCTCCCTAGCCATCAAGGAAAGCATCTGTAAAAACAAATAATGAACTTTGTTGACACAAGCTTAAGTCTACTATTGTACTTATGTGCCGAAGCCACCTTGGTTGGTACCATATTATCCTTGGTATTACAGAGATAAGGTGGTTAAACAAACCTTTTGTTTGGCACCACTGCTGGTCTAACTCGTCCTGGAATGGTCACATATATAGAAGGGAATTTGGGATCAAATGAATGCAAGACGACATCATCAATAAAAGACTTGTAATGTCTTGTCTTACGGTCTCTTCCCTTTCTTTCGCATTTCTGTTCACATTGGTTAAGCAGGTCACTCATTATTTGGATGGAAAAACTTTTTCCTGTGTATTTGTCTAATCACCTACTGGGGCATTAAAATTGACATGTCCTTGTTGAGTTGTAATAGTAGTTTAGTTTATAAACCTGCCCTTGTTGAGTTAAAGCTGCATCCTGCCAAATACAGATTCTGCGTTAAATGGCAGATCAATTATGCTGCTTTGTACTTCAGGATAAAATGGAGTTGCTCTTAACCCGTCTTGTCTTCATAAAACCGCTGCAGCAGCTAATTAACGTTAAAACTAGTGGTTGCTAGGTCCATGGCAACATTAATTATGGGAGAGGACGTCCTTCCTCCTTCAAGTAAAATGGACTTGACTTCCACCTTTTTATCTTCAGATTTCATATTTGGATATGGTACAATGTCAGACCATATTTGTTTATTGTAGTGGCTCAAAATTAATATGGTGTTAGAAGCTCTAATAGATGGTGCAGCTGTTGCTAAATAACTCCTTCCGATATTATCCAATCTTGTTCCTTATCTGTTAGGTGGGGCAGAACAGAATGACACAGGAGTACGAGACCCCCCCTTTGAGCAGCCTGCACTAAGACAGTCTGCATTTGGGTGCCTGTTAAGACATACTGGTGTATCATCTGGTGCTTTATATTTGTTGCCGAGCCTTGGAATAACTGTAGCCACTGTTTACGGATTTTTTATTGTTTTTAGTCCATCGGACCAGATATGATCCATTGTTGATGTGGCTCGGATCATCTTTCTTGTTGGCCAATTAAAATCATTTTGGAAACAATCCATTTCTTTTGCACGGATTGGTAGGCCAAATCTTTTCAATGCCCTTTCAGTGTGGAAGTGACCTATGTTGTGCTGTGGAGAGTCTGATGGAGCTGTATATGATTCACAAGAGCTATGTATTCATCCCATTCTGGGTCAGTAGTACTTGGAAAGAAGAGAGGCAGTTCTTCTTGTTGATCTTTGGTGTAGACGTTCTATTAGTAGCACAAGATACTACAGGAGATTGCATCAAGTACAGCCTTTCTGATTTGTTGAACACCAGAAGAAGTGCGAAGATTGGTGTGCAGATTTCAAGTTGATCTTGCTAATGGTGAGGCTGGGGAAGGAATTTACTTCCATTGTCCCTGTGAAGAAGGATAAGGAAAGTACTTGTAATAATCTGTTATTTTCATCCATAAGTTATGTTACTAAGGATAAAGAAGGCACCTCCATCATAAATTCGGTAAAGGTGTGAAATTCATTTTCATATGGCTCTTATCTATATTGCCACTCTTGTTCTTGCTGTTCCTGGAACAACTGAAAAGGGACTCTGGAAGAAGAATGTTAAAACTCTCACTCATAGAAATATTCTCCTTCCGAGACTTGGAATTTAACGTTGAGCTGAATAAAACTATATGTTGGCCTGAATAGTCCTTTGTCACCCGGTTATTTGAAATAAAAAGGGTAATGTGGAGGATTTGACACAACTTACTTCATAAAATATGTTCTGGTATTAAAGATGTTGGAGTACCCCTTTCTGAAATGAGGATGACATCTGTATTTGCTACGGTATGTTTAGGAGAAGTAGTATACTGTATTTGCTGATAATGTAATTATCTGTTGAACTGCTGAGGGTGTCGTCATTGGATTTAACTTTGATGAGGTTATCGGTGGTACAGGTGACAATGATACTGTTGATGGGGTAGTCCTAGACGGACAGTCAAAGAGACTGGGTGGTCAATGATGGCTCCTCGTAGAGGCCGTTGTTTTAATAGGTATTGCTGACCCTGGTGTAGGTTTTCTCTCAGGTTTTTTGATCAACAACATCCTTATCGATCTCGTCATCAATGACCCTGAAGAGCAAAGGTGTCGACGGCAGCATAGGTTTATTCAACATTTGAGGCAGCTTTGTTTTTGGTGTTTGTGGCTCTGAAGTAGTTTTTGTCTAGGTTTATCAATTATAACTATTTCCTTAGGTAGAGGACATGCCTCATCTTTTTTCTGTTTTAAACCTCTTTTGAGGGTTTCTTTGAGGTGATCTTCAGCTTTTGAAGAATTACATCTCTTATCAAAATGCTCCCTCTTATGGAGTTTTTGTGCCGTTCTGAGGCTCTTTCATATTGATTGGATATCCTCTGGATTTGGATCTTTGAAGCCAGATTAACATTCTTCACTTTTTGTGCTGGGCAGTTTTGGATGACAAAGAGCAGCACATTTTACAATACTTGGCTTTCTGGTTAAGATAGAGGCAATAAAAAACTTTTTTATGATGGTCCTTAGAATGAAGCCTCTTTTTGCCACAGGTTCCACAATAATTAAAAAGGACTTTTTTTTAGATGTATTGGGTTCTGTCTGAAGTAATGCTAGAGGGTATAAGCCACAAAGATATGGCCTGTCTTTCTAAGCAGAGATGAAAATATGGCAATATCACTTATTTGAAAAGAGCATGAGCGTAGGGGACTCCTTCACACATGATGTAAGGTTGAAATCTGAAGGATCGTAGTCTATCCGGGCGTGGTCTTTAGGCCTTTTTGTCTCAGACTGGATGACGATTTTTTCATTTTAAATTATGTGAATGGGAGGCCTAAAGTCTTTGTTACAGCCATAAGGCTATATTTTATCAATGGAACTGCTGTTTTTTTCTACTACCCTGCTAGATGATGGGGATGATTCAAGCATAGGAATCTATGAAAGACTCAATTCAGAAGAATAACTGATAACCAAAGATGACTCCATTTTACACATCAACAAGGCTGGCATCATCACAACATGGTGTAAGAGTTTTTCTGTGCTCCTCTACACTGAGTGGAACATGTGATCTGTTCCCATAGTTCAGCAACGAGGTGCAGCATACTAAGATGTGCATATGTGGTTGAAATGAATGCACAAAGGAAACCATAGTAAGGGAAAGTATGGGTTGATCTAGGCAATGCCATATGCTACAAATTATAGGAGGTGATGTGTGGCTGGTTCCTTATTGACAGTGCCAAGTACTTATTGGGGCATGAATGTACCAGTTACTTACCTTCGGTAACTGTGTATCTGGTAGAGACTATTCTAACCGCAGATTCCTTAACGTAGAATTATCTCCAGGCGTGAGACTGGATCCGGAAAATTTTCTTTGCTACAGCATCTGTGCGCCGAGGGCGGTACCACGTGACACCACCATGACGTCGTCCGCGGGCGTGACGTCAGCGAGGTCACATAAGCCCCACCCCGGTGCGCTGACGTCAGTTTTCTTCGGAGAACCTATCCGCGCCACAACGCAGAGCCATCTCAAACAAAACTGAGGAGAGTATGGGAAAAGTGTGCGAAAAAGCAGTGAAAAAGGAGAGGAACAGCACCATTTGGAGAAATGCTAGGCACTAAGGTACTGAAAGCCATAGCAGGGAAAGAGCAGAGCACCGCTCTGAGGAGCAACCTTGCAAGCTAAGGCGACATCCTCCCTGGAGGCAGAAAAACATGTGAGGAACATCTGATCAGACGAAGAGAGTCTGCAATCACAATCTACAACAGTGAAGGGCAACAAGTCCGGAACAGATGAGTAACGGCAAATTACCCCAAGACAACACCATCAAGGAAGGTCGTATCCCCTGGAAGCAGCTAAAAGCTGAGGTATAGCCAAAAGACCCAAACTCAGAGGACTGCAGAGGAGTCTGAAACCCCAAGCAATTAAAAGGGAAGAATAAGAGTAGGCCCACACCGGAAAGTACTAGGGTGTAGGGATGCAGAAGTATACATGAACCAACAGACCTTGTACTAGCAAGGAAAGGGTGGAACAATTAAACAGAACAAAGCATCCCGTCAGGGAGGCAGTGAAGAGGACACTCGCAGGAGACAAGCCACCCGGAAGGAGGCGAGTGCCGAAAACCAAGTTGAAGGTCCTTGCAGAACGGGGATGAAGGGCGGGTCGTGAAGAAATCTGCAGCTAGAATCGTCTCTATCAGATACACTGTTACTGAAGGTAAGTAACAGGTACATCTGATAGAGACTACTAGCTGCAGATTCCTTAACGTAGAACAGATACCCTAGCCATACCCAGAGGGGAGGAGGGCCTGCGAGAGAACCTCCAGAGTTAGGAAGAAACACAGGGCCCCTGCAGGGGATGCGTCATGGGGACAAGAAGGGCGGCTCAGTCCCACCCAAGCGGAGGTAAGCAAGGACGAGGCCAGGACACCCCAGTCCATCCAAGGTGCCAGGAACCTCCGCCAGAAAGCCCCAGTGGGACAGACAATGGCAGAGGAGTACTGAGGAAGAAAGAGTTATATGTCAACAAAAAGATAGGTAGGGAGAAGGGAACACTCTTATTCCCCACTGATCATCATTAACAACAACAGAAGAGTGTACAGAGCTCGTCAGAAAGGGACTGGTTTCAGAGCACAAAGAGAAGAAAGTGGAAACACCCTCTTGGTGTTTATAGAAAGCCCTCACTCACCGACCTGGTCGGTGACATGCTTCATCATCGGGCCCCACTGGGAGTGGCCGAGTGCCACCCCAGTGTGCTTCAACACCAGATTTACTGCAGAGCGGGTAATGTGAAGTCGTGAGTGGCTAAGTGGTTGTGTAAGTGACTAAAGAAAGTGTTAGTGGTGAGATTAAAAATGCCTTAATTGTATCAAAAAATTCTTTATTGCCTGATCAATAAGACATATTAAAAGTATGTGTGGGAAAACTAAGCCAGATAAATTGCATGGCCTGTTTCCTCTAGACTTAAGTGCTGGTCAACATGTTTCTGCCAATGTCGGTTTTAATTTACCTGGCATTCGTCAGGACCTATAGGCTCCGCTTTGGACTCAGTAACTTGGGAATACAATCCTCCCAAGAAGTTCATCCTGGACTGTGCAACCATCGCATTTAAGGACAATTTCTTTGCGTACAAAGGCCAGCTCTATCTCCAGTGCTCCGGCACTTCTATGGGCAGCACTTTTGTCCCTAGTGTGGCCGGTTTGTATGTTTATGATTTTAAGGCTAAACACATCTTGCAGACTACCCAACCTTTCGCCCCATATATTTATTTTTGGAGGCGATACATTGACAACATCCTCCTAATTTGGAAAGGGAGTAGAGCCCACGTCGACGAGTTCCTTGGTTGGATCAACATGGCTGACAAAAACCTCCGTTACACCAACACAGCCAGTGTGACGGAAGTGGTCTTCCTGGACGTGGTCATCACCAACACAGGTACATCACTCATGACCAAAACTCATTATAAACCTACCGCAAAAAACAACCTATTAGAATTCACCAGTTTCCACCCTCGCCCCCTGAAGGAGAATCTACCCTACGGCCAATACCGGAGGATTAGGCGAAACTGCAGCAACATTGAAGGCTTTAAACAACAGTCTTCAGGTCTCACGAGCAAAGTACAAGCAAGAGGATAGCCGAGCCACATCCTCAGCAAGGGTTTCAAACGGGCACGGAATCAAACACGGGAAGCTCTCCAAGAGACGCCTGTGAGAACCCCCGAGGAACCACCACTAACTTGCGTGACGACCTACAGCAGTCTTTCCAACCTGATGAAAAAATCCATCAATAAAAACTCGAAAATCATCACTGGCACAAAGAAAACATGGGAAAAACCTCTGTTCTCTTTCAGAAAGGGACGTAGCCTGAAGGACGCCCTAGTACACACCCGACCAAAAGAGATCCTGGATACCCGATCCGTAGCATCACTGATGCATGGGGTCTACCCAAAATCACGGGACACTTTCCTTGCTCCAACTGCAGCGTGTGCCATCTGACGGCGGCCACCAAATTCCTTTCATTACAACAAGGCAAAACCTGGACACAGAAAACCCACACCAACTGTAACTCTGTTAATGTGTTATATCTAATCACATGTCCCTGCGAGCTACGATATATCGGGATGACAACAAGGAAAGTCAAACAGAGGATCTGTAAGCATAGAAGCAACATAAGGTGTAGGAAATTAACAACTAAAATGAGCGACCATTTTTTTCAGACCAACCATACCACAAACCACCTAAGGTGGACCATAATTGAGCAAATAAATGGAGGCACGAATATTTCTGACAGACCTTTTGAGAAAGAGCAGAGGTGGGTGTACCGCTTGGGTACCCACATTCACGGACTAAAGGATTATATACCGTGGGCATCTATCCTTAAATAATTAATTCCTGCCCTTTGTCCTGTTCCTTGTGACATTATCAATATTTGCTGTCCTGCCTACATGTGTTCAACTTTTTGGCACACCTTATGAGTCATACACAGTGGTAGCTCTTTCACACTCGGATTGTACTTATTCCACCTTCCGATATCACAATGCTAGCTCACACAATATGAAATCCCCCTCACAAATGGGAATGTCAATCTTGGGGCACGATCTTTGGCCCTTAATGATATTCTTTGGGTCCCAGACATACGCGGCAGACCTCTCCGGTCCTTGTGCTATGATGCAGACGCTGGTCTCTTTTCGGACGCGGTACTTCTGACATAGGCTATATTCGGCTTACAATGATTGTCTCTGCACACTGTCAAAATACCTCCCTCTGGACACGCGCTACGATCGAGATGTGCACACTATCACAGTGCTATTTCGCCATACTGCCTGTGCTGTACCCGTTGCAGAGTGGTTATGGCCTTACACCATTACTGCTCCTCCCTTTTCCCTCATAAACCTAAGCGCATTCTCCGCTTGTATTATTGCCTCCACTGGATTCAATAAAGTTTTCATTGAACTAGGTCACGGTTAATCCGTGGCGCTCTAGTCTTCTCAGAGCCGCCCTTCCATCCTCACTATAGCGCGGCCATTGATTGGCTCCTATCACGCGCTCCCCCACGGGCCCTGCCCATTCAGGAAACGCGAGCGTCCTCGCTCTCGGTCCATATTAACTCGGCTCCAGCTTCAGTCCTGTATCCACGGGACCCGGTTACCGAGGGCAGACGCAGGTACCAAGCGGGTGCTAGATGCTGAGGGCGCAAGTGCTAACGAAGCGACGGAATCGCTACCAGCTAAGTGTATTGCCTCTCTGTTTTTACCTCTTTATAGTCTAACCCCTGTGTTCCCTTCCTCCTCCAGGGTGTGCCAATTGCATCACCACCCCTCTCCCGAGGTCTATGGTGTGATAATTTTACACCTGTCACGTGAGAATTGTTTTATCATTATCATTTATTTATTTGTTTTCCTGACCTAAACAGGGCTTACTGGCCTTTGGCTATTTGATCCTTCTCCCGTTCCTACGTGCTATATTAAGCGCTTTTTCGGATATGAAGCCTATCATGTCATGACCACCAATAGTTCACTGGCTTCAGGCGCCCGCAGACACACACGCGCCTCGACTGGCGCTCTCTTGTGCCTATCGATAAAAGCATAGTCCGACGATTAAGACTTTTTTTAGTCTGCTGAATTCTATCGCAGACTTGCACACACCCACAGGCGGGGCCCCGAATTTACCGTTAGTACCCCACGTGGGAATGTGTGGGTTGTATCACCAGAGCACAGAGTCACTGTTGACAATTGACACGCCTCTGATTTAAGATACTTAATTGTCTGTATGTCTTTTCATGTGTGTTTGTCTCTTTTCTCTTTCGCAGGTGCATTTTAATTTTTTTGTGGTCTCCAAATTGGGAGAGCCTACCATTTTTGTTGCACTTCTTTTTGATAGTATTTTTCACTTTCACGTCCCTTGGTAGGGTGGGCCTTAGCTCGTCCATACCGCCGGGGTTTATTACACTATAGGTCCTGAAGAATGCCAGGTAAATTAAAACCGACATTGGCAGAAACATGTTGACCAGCACTTAAATCTAGAGGAAACAGGCCATGCAATTTATCTGGCTGAGTTTTCCCACACATACTTTTAATATGTCTTATTGATCAGGCAATAAAGAATTTTTTGATACAATTAAGGCATTTTTAATCTCACCACTAACACTTTCTTTAGTCACTTACACAACCACATAGCCACTCACGACTTCACATTACCCGCTCCGCAGTAAATCTGGCGTTGAAGCACACTCTGGTGGCACTCGACCACTCCCAGTGGGGCCCGATGATGAAGCAAGTCACCGACCAGGTCGGTGAGTGAGGGCTTTCTATAAACACCAAGAGGGTGTTTCCACTTTCTTCTCTTTGTGCTCCGAAGAAAGTTACCCCAAACTCTAAGTAGAAGAGGTAGAAATGGGGCAAGGCCCTCCAGAGGAGACCACCAAAGTGAAGGGGACAGCGGAACCAGCCTTAGCCTCGAGTCAGCGATAGCAGGAACCGTTCCACAGTCAAGAAAGGCAGGCAAGAGAAGACAGACAAAGTCTCGCAAGGCTTCAGCATAACAAAAGGGCAAGGGCACATGGTCACACGTCTTTTGGTCCACGGGCGGTGGACCAAAAGAGCAGGCGTGCACAGCCAGCACGTACCATGAAGCCGAGCACCCAAACCAAGCCAAGCGTAAGACGAAGGCAAAGGTCAGGGAAATCCAGAACAGCCCCTGAAGGGAGGCCATTCCAGAAAAAACCAACCCACAAAAAGAAGTGGGACCGCCCAGAAGAGAGGAGGGGAATTACGTAAGACGGACAAGGCCGTCCGCAACACAGGAAAAAAGCAGGGAATCCAATCCCCCTGGAACCCCAGACAGAGGACCAGGCCAAAACGCCGTACAAAAAAGGGCGGAAACGCCACAGCACAACGCCACAGGCGGCATGCCAAAGCCAGTCCAGCAATGTAGCGGATACTGAAAAGGACAGAACCTGTAGCAGTGCAAGCTACGCCTAGACAGGAGCAAAGAAACCGCACCAGCGGTATACAGTAATGCCAGGAAAGGCGAGTAACCCGCAAGGAGATGTCCCAAAGAAAACATGGGAACCACTCTTAGGGAAAAAATCCCGCAGCAGAGAACAGGAACCTCCACCACCACGTGCTCCCTAAGAGAATGGGGCGGGGTCGGAGCCGGTCGGCTAAGGAATGGCACCGGCTCGACCTCACACGAGGGAGCCGCCTGCGTAGAGTACCAAGAAGGACTTGGGAAAGCACCCCAGGCCCCGGCCTCCACCCGAGGGACCGCCCAGGCCGGAGGGGAAGCCAAAAAGGCGCTGGCTCGGCCACTGGCAAGGCAGCCACCTGGACAGAGGATCGAGGGGGACTCGGGGACGAGCCATGAGTCCCAGCGATCTCCTGTGACACCACAGGGAGCCCTGTAGGGATTTGTGGCGAGGCAGAGACGTTGTGGGTGGAAGAGGGGAGCCCCACAGGACGGCGCACCAACACCACCACCCTCCTACAACCTGAAGCCGAACCCGTCGGCAAGTCTGCGGAAGGCCCCGCGCGAGGCAAGGGATCCGCAGACGTCTCAGGAGGTGGAGGAGGGGCCAAAGAAGCCTGCAGAGCCACAGCGTAGGCTTTCATTTGGGCCCTAGTCGCCGGACGCCATGAAACGGCGGGTAGGGTGGCGACAGGCGAGGGTGCACGTCCAGAGGGGATCCCGTACCCTCTGCCGAATGAGTACAAGGCCTCGGAGACAAGCTGCTGGTCCTATCTGCTGGCGAGCTACGCCCTTGGGGCCATGGCGCAGGGCGATGCCGCAGTCTGAATCGGCGACTCCTGGCTTCCGAGGTAGGGGACGGATGCTAGGACGACACCGACCTGGACAATCAGGCCGACAGCAATTTCATCCTGCGCTCCCGCCGGGACTTCGGTTGGAGGTGCTGACAAGCGTCGCAGTCCGTAGAGTCATGGTGCTTGCCCAAACACCACATACAGATGGGGTGAGGGTCCGTCCCCGATATCTGGCGTGCACAAGAATTACACGTCTTGAAGCCCGAAGGCATTCGCACACTGTTCCTCAACGCAAAGCGTGAAAAGAAGGCCTGAAAACAGGCCAGGACACGATCCGGATCCGCGTTGCAGGCGAAAAGAGAAAAAATTGATGTCAGCGCACTGGGGTGGGATTTATGTGACCTCGCTGACGTCAAGGCAGAGTCAAGATGTACCACCCCCGGCGTGCAGAGATGCTTTTGCAAAGAACATTTTCCAGATCCAGTCTCAAGCCTGGGGATAATTCTACGTTAAGGAATCTGCAGCTAGTAGTCTCTATCAGATACGTACCTTTTCATCTTTCATTGCAAAAATATGATATTAATACTTATATAAAATGCAACTGAAACAACATATGATGAGCACTAAGATTGCTAACATATACAAAGTTATCTTATATTGTTACAGACTTCACATGAATGTTTCCAACTGATTAAATAACCGTTTCTGAATTTGCATCAATGGAGTGTAGCAGCACATTTTTTCAAATCAAGCAAATAATGTACAATGACATGTTAACAAGCAAGTGGTACAAAACAAACAAGCTATTTGGCTGTGGTGTTTGTACTTGTACTAAATACTTTTATAAGGAAAAACTACTTCAAAGTACTGTAAACATTTTTATAAAGTATTGAGTTCTTAATTTAATGGTAAATGGAATTTAATAAAAACATGATATGAAAATCAATAACAGATTAAAAACCTGTGGTGAAGTGGATGGGATGACAGTGGTCTCAGCAGGGACTGGCAGGACAGGCAGGACAGGGATCACAGGGACAATAGGAGAAGAGGGAGAAGCGGCTTCTGTTGGCTGAAAGCAGCATTGATAAGACATGAGATTACAAGAATAAAATGAAAATTAAACACAAAACACGAATGAAATGGCAACAGTAAATCTAAAACATTTGCAAACAAAGTTACATGAAAAATAGTTATTTTGCTGATGTCAAAAGTTTTAAATTGAATAAAGTTTCTATGTGCTAATATGATAATGAACGTGTTCAAACAATTTATTTCCTGAGTCAAGTGTTGGTTTGGTGGTGCTATGGACACTAGCAACACAAAATATATAAGTTGGAGTCCATGTTCAAATCTCATGGACAGCGTGTGAAAAACAATCTCTCTCGGTGCCTCAAATTATTAACTGAAATTAGGTAAATAGCTGAACAATTATACAATGTTATAAATGGTTGGTATTATAATAGGATAAAACGGATCAAATATACACAGCCTGCTTGAAGAAGTATGCATTACATAAGCGAGAAAATATTTTTCAAAGCACAAATCATGGAGGCCATCATGCCTATTGGTTTTTCCACTATTTTCGCTGTCTGAGATTGCACCTTCTAATAAAGTTAGTGCCAGGATTCGATTAATAACTGTGAAGGCCTATGTATCTATGGAGTTTAGCCTAGCTCCCAAAAACCTCTTATCTTTTCCGGCACTGGAGAGGATTTCTCCAAGACTCCCAATGTGTAGTGTCTCCATTACTGTGTTTGTGCTCTCCTGCCAGAACGATTTCGCCTTTACCAGCCAGTCATCCAGGTAAAGACAGACATGGGTCTCCCGTCTCCTTAGGTGTGCCACAACTACACTAAGACACATTGTGAAAACTTTTGGCACCGATTTTTTCCCAACGGGCAGGACGCTGAAATGTAAGTGTACTTTGTCCATGACCAACCACAGGAACTTCCCACATCTGTTATTCATGGGCACATGTAGGTAGGCATCCTTGAAGTCTATGTTTGCATGCAGATGCGGCAAAGTCTCCTGCAACATAATGTTTAACGTTTGTTTTTATGAATTTGTTCAAAGCACTCAAGTACAAAATGGGTCTGCGTATCTTGTCAGGTTTTGGTATTAGGAAACCGATTGAGGAGAGTCCTTGATTTATCTCTTCCTTCAGGACTATATCTATTGTGCGTTTGCTTAGATGGTCTTTGACCACATACTGCAGACACAGCTATGTTTTTTGCAAGTCCTGCTCTTTACTAGAGGTTTGGTGGGTTTCATAAATATCCTATACAATAACCATGCTGAATAATGTTTAGAGTCCAATTGTTGGAAGTGATCGTCCTCCATCTTTGGAGAAATCCTCTGATCCTGTCCACTGTGTGTGTTGAGTGCGGGGAAGGCTCTTGTAGGCAAGTCGCTTGCTTGAGTTCCTCTTCCCTCTGTCACGTCCTCAAGCAGGTCGATTTGGTATAATGAGGCATTGCTACTGAGATGGCGGACTTTAAATGCGGAGTTGCAGCATGAAAGGTGCTGCTTCTCTTAAAAAAAAAAGCCCACTGAACTATGACGCATACATATACTTTACTGTTTCACTGTCTTATCATGCTTTAGATTGAATCGTCCATTGCCAGGACAAAGATTTTCACCCATGAAGAAAATTGTATTTTCCTTCAGTAAGGATCATTCTGGTGGATACTCTACCTGAAGATTCCTTAATATTGACTATCCCAAGGTTTCAGACTGCTCTGTAAACTTCTGCAAACTTATGTGATCTCTAAACTTCGGCCAGTAGAGATCACAGGCTCCATGCACAGAGTTGTAATGATGTGTTCAGGCCATTTAGTGCAAGGTCTTGAACCCGGACGTCAGCTGTACTATTTTTGTTACAACTTGAGAAGTGTTATTGAGATGACTGACAGTCAAAGCAGAGCAATTCAGGACTTACTTGACTTCTTATTAGGAAAGGTAATAGGGTTTCTCCACAACATTCGGGTAGGAGGGTCGAGGAGAAATTGCAGGTAGCTAGATTGTCCATAAGAAAGATCTAAACAAATGGCAAGTAATTTATCTTCTGATGGATAAGTCTACCCGCAGATTCCTAATCTTTGAATAATGCCCAACCCGTTGAGTGGAGGGACTGGATAATTAAATCAATGAGTCGCGATAGACAGAACCAAGCAAAGTGGCCACCTCTCCTCATTTCTAAATCCCAAGCAATAATGCTCGGTGAGAGAATAGAGATAGGACCAGGTAGCTGCCTTGTAGATATGAAAACTGGAGCCTCTCTAGCCAGGGCTGAAGTGGAGTATTTTGCCCTGGTGGAATGAACCCTCATTCCTTCAGGTGGTCCTTTGTTGGCTAGAACATAGTGGGCCTTGATGCATACAATGATACAGCAGGATAAGATGTGGTGTGGGCAAGGGTCTGACGGGAGATCTGAAGTGGATGGTGTTCATGGTTTCGTTGTCGTTGATGTTGGTCCAGGAGAACAGGCGGTTGGTGCGGATGGTGGGCATGGGGGCGGAAGTCTCAGTGGTTGTCTGGGTGGTTGTGGCGTTGACGCGGTTGTGGATGTCTGCAATCTTGCGATGGAAGAAGGTAGCCAACGAGTCGCACAGGTCTTGCGAAGGTTGGATGTCGTTGGTGTTGGAGCTGGGGTAGGAGAGTTCCTTCACAATGTTTAAGAGCTCTTTGCTGTTTGCGTGGTTGTATAGGCGGTCTTTGAAGGAGGCCCTTTTGGAGGATCTGATAAGGTGATGGTGTCTGCGGGTGGCGTTCTTGTGGGCTGCGTAGCTGTCCGGTGTTCATACACCGAGCCAGTTCCTCTCCAGCTTTTGGCCCATCTCCCTGCTCCTGTTCCTGGCAAAAGTCATCAAGAAGCTCGTCAACAAACAACTGACCCACTACCTCGAGGAGAACAGCATCCTGGACCCGTCCCAGTCCAGGTTTCGCAGCAACCACAGCACCGAAAATGCCCGAAATCCTCGCACACCGATGACATCAGGGCCCTGCTGGACAGCGGAGAAACCGCAGCCCTCATCCTCCTGGACCGGTCAGCCGCCTTCGACACGGTCTGACACCGCACACTACGAACACGCCTCCACGACGCTGGGATCCAAGAGAAGACACCTCCTTCCTCTCCGGCAGAACACAAGAGCGCCTCCAAAGCCACCGAGATTATCTGCGACGTACCCCAGGGCTCATCCCTCAGCCCAACACTGTTCAACATCTACATGGCACCGCTCGCCCACGTCGCCCGACTGCACGGCCTCAACATCATCTCCTACGCAGATGACGCCCAGCTGATCCTCCCCCTCACCAAGGACCCCCATACCGCCAAAACCAACCCCCACGAAGGAATAAAGGCCGTCGCCGAATGGATGAGGAGCAGCCAAGTGAAGCTGACCTCGGACAAGACTGAGGTCCTCATCCTCAGATCCACCCCTTCGGCCTGGGACGACTCCTGGTGGCCGACCGCACTGGGAACAGCTCCAACACCCACCGACCATGCACACAACCTAGGAGTCATCCTCGACTCCACCCTCTCCAAGTCTAAGTAGGTCAACGCGGTCTCCTCCTCCTGCTTCAACACCCTCCGCATGCTGCGCAAGATCTACAAGTGGATCCCCACCGAAACGAGAAGAACGGTCACCCAGGCCCTCGTCAGCAGCAGGTTGGACTACGGAAACGCCCTCTACGCAGGAGCCTCAGTCAAACTCCTGAAACGTTTTCAACGCATCCAGAATGTCTCCGTACGCCTGATCCTCAACATCCCTCGCCGCAGCCAAATCACATCCCACCTGAGAGACCTGCACTGGCTTCCCGTCAACAAGAGCATAACCTTCATACTCTTCACCCATGCACACCAGACACTCCACAACACCGGACCAGCATACCTCAACAGACGACTCAGCTTCTACACCCCCCACCCGCCAGCTCCGCTCACCTCGCCGCAGTCCCCCGTATCAGACGAGCGATCTCCGGAGGCAGATCGTTCTCCCACCTAGCCGCCAAGACATGGAACACCCTCCCCACCCACCTACGGCAGACCCAAGACCTACTGACCTTGAGAAGACTCCTCAAAACCTGGCATTTCGAGCAGTAGCAGCATTCCCCACAGCACCTTGATACCCTGGAGGGTAAGTAGTGCGCTTTACAAATGCTATGATTGATTGATTGATTGATCACTAAGGGACTGACATTCAATTTGGACCTACTTTGTCCTCTTATTTACATTTTGTTTGACATTATAGACTTGTTTAATTTCTCTGTACCTGTGTGGATAATTGACTTCTAATTACCTATATTGTAATGATCTGCACCTTATTCACCGAGAATGGTGTACCTTGTTGATGCACTAAGATGCCACTGGATTTGTTAGCATAGTATAAATCTAACAATACAAGACTCTGAACTGTGCCTAAACTTCAACAGCACAAAAGCAATCCCTGCATTCTGCGCATAAGATGACAGGAGTCATGTGTATGAGCCTTCCACAAACCCATTTACACCAGTACCATTTTCTGAATAGACTAGCCTTGTCTAATATTTTACTTACATGCAATGTTGGCATTTATTTCGGAATCAAAGTCTTACTGAACACTCTCATGTAGCACACATTCAGGATCTGCAAAATACCGTAATATTGACAACCAAAGAACATGAAGGTATGTCTTTAACAACTAATGAGGACAACTTGCTAACCCTTATTACATTTATGTGCTGATCAGTCCAAAAATATTGTTCTTGTACCAAATATTCATCACAGTAACTAACAGAGCCAACCAAACATATATCTCTCTTGACCTGTAAAAAGACATTGGTCTTTACTACTGCTTTGTGTTGGATCTGCATGATTAAGCGCTTCAGAAAGCTTGCCTTGCCTTTTGTAGGTGCATTTTTAAGTAACTCTAGGGACAAGACTATAACGACGATTAGCACACTAATAACACAAGCATTAATGAATGTCTAAATTTACAGAAGCACATTGACTGTACTGCTCTTTCTGGATCTAAACTGACTTTACATCAAAACTGAGGACCTCTACTTCGTTGAGCCCAACGTAGCATCAGGGTATACATTAAAAAGTGTGAAGCAAATACAATATTTTCTATATTTTTGTGCTGTTTAATAGACAAAAGACAAGTAGAGGTTATCACCTAGTTGGTATCTGACAAAATATTTAAGGTGGATGAAAAATAAGGAGGTTGATTAATGAAAGCATGTAATTAAGTTGCTTTGCTAATAGGTTCAGTTCATAGACTGAACCATGCAACTGCTTCTACGCTATGCGAATGTGTGGGAGTTAATTGTGGAATAAAGGGGAAGAGAGCAGGTAAAATTATACAAGCAAAGAAAAATGGAAAGGAAGTACAGGAGGATAGAAAATGAGGTAAAATATAACCAGGCTATGGATATAGGGGGTCGGCATAATTCTGTATGCATGTATGCATTTTAGAGAAGGGTTGTAGGTCATATTTCCTACAGAAATATTGTGCTATACAAATATTAGCCAACATTTTGTGGAGCTAAGTGTATATTGGTAAGATACTATTCTTAAATCCACATCTACATACCTAGAAAATATATATTGGCAACATACATATATGTAAAGTTAAGTATGGTAAGTCCATACATATGTGTAGCACAATATTTTAAACTCAATATTCCGGTAATTTGCTGAAGGGAAGTTTTATGGCCTTCTTTAGACGGCAAGGTCATTCTTATGTGGAATGAGTAGCAGAATGAATGCCTTCATAGCAAACCACATCAAGGACCCAAAGAAGGATATACATATATCCTGGTTATCATGCCAAGATAAACGTACAGATATGCTGAGCCTTCAAATTATGATCTTAGATATGGCCTAGGTTCCAACGCCAATAGAAGGCAAACTGCATTAGATACTATGTCAGGCTGAGCTCATTGTGCAATCTTTCTGCTAGGGAAAGCAAACTGTGTTTTATCAACAAAGCACCACTGCTTCATATCGAGAAAGTGTGATCCAAAATTGGTTGAACTGACCCATGTAAAAGTCGGTCCAGTTGCTCAGGGCTGAGAAACTGAGGTTGAACCTATCCAAAAAGAAATGGAAAACATCGTAGCAAATTTCAGCTCACTTGACATGGCCCAAGTAACCATATGGAAAGAACTGAGTCGTAAGAATTTGAATAGGTGCTCAACAGCAAAAATGGCCAAGGAGAACCCTCAGCGGCCACAAGATTAGACTAGACATGGATACAAAGTGATTCAGTATGTTTGTCTCATTCAAGAACACAAGTAGAGGTCACGGATTCCACGGAGCCCTACATGGCAACGCAAACTCCAAAGAAGAATTCAATGTTAGAAGTTGTCCAGTTATCACTTACAAGACTCGGATGGAGACTGAAGTCTTTCAAGGAGAAGTGGGAATATATCCCCAGAGATCTGTATGCATTTCAAATAGTTTTCTACATTCTACAGGATTCTACATAAAAGTATTACAGTTCCCTAAAGAGATAATCGCCCGCCACTTCCCTTTTTCTGTAGATAAAGTGCATCTTCTAGAAACAAGAGGAGGGCGAAATGGATAAATAAAAAAGGGGCCATTTTAACCCCTTCGCTGCGGCGGGAATTCCGCCGCAGCGCTAGGGGGTGGGGGGGCCGCGCGGCGCTCCCATGCTCGTGACGGAACCGCTCCGTCACGAGCCTCGGGTGCGCTGTGCTGATGAGGGAGCGGTTCCGTCACGGCCCCGCCCGCTCAATAGAAAGTCCAGCGCAGGCGCGGAATCTGCACCGCGCAGGTGCGCCGACTGGACTGTGACGGAACCGCTCCATCCTCAGCACAGCGCGTCCGTGGCTGGTGACGGAGCGGTTCCGTCACCAGCATGGGAGGGGTTAAGGACAACTCCGCATCCAAATGAGCTTCTGAGCATACCTTCCTACTGGAAAAGGTCAAGGGTCACAGACTGGCGAGCAACCTAAAGTTATTCAACAAATTGTTTATCAACAGATATTACATGATGCAGGATATTAATCTCTTGGGGAACATTCTAATGATGGTGGACAGGATGGTCCGTGTGGGTCTAAAGGACACATAAATTACTGTTCCCCATTTCTTCCGCTCAATGAAGGTTCCAGTAGTTCACACCTTGAGGGATAAGATCTTCATATTCATGACTCTCTCACCGAATCTCTCCTCAGCACCCTGGTGTTCTATCAAGCTGCTGAGGGCAGTAATGGAGTTTGACGGCCAGAGTGATTAATACAGATTTCAACAACAGCCTAATGAAGGGTCAATGCCAGCATCGTTCTCAGTTCCACTTTAACAACTGCAGATCAGGGTTTGTGATAAACAAAGAGAAATCCATGCTCGTTCCCAATCAATCCATGATATTCTTGGGCTTTGTAAAAGAGCCCTGGTCTGGGAAACAAACTATTGACGAAAAGAATTGTGAGGATAAAGAAAGTTAGAAAAGAGCTGCCTCAGGAAATTGGTCACTTGGACACAGTGGCCAGAAGAGTAGAGGTCTCTGCCTTTTCAAAATAGACAAAATGTTCCCAGGGCTGCGACATTGGTCTGTCGAAGGTTCTAGGTGATTTATTTGGCAAAAGCAAGTCTTATTTAGAAGTGATGCACCTGCTGAAGGTCGCCAAACAGAGATCAAGTGGTGGTTCATCCACAGGAAGGCCTACAGTGGCAAGACCATCTCCTGAACCACCCCAGATCTGTTGATGGAATAGAATGTTAGTCAAAGGGGCTGCGGATACAAAGTGGGGACTAATCCATTGGAAGAACAGTTAAAACACAGCAACTGCCTAGAGCTATAGGCGGATCACATTTTGATAACATGATTAAAAGATATTAATATCTATGGTTGCGATGATCATGATGTTTGACACAAGCACTGGATCACATGGAGCCAATGTTACTTGCACCCTGAATTTTCTATCATTGGGTCTGATCTTTCATACAATTAATACGTTCAAGTTTGCAATCTCAGCGGGACACATACTAGTGAAAAATGTTCCTGTGGGGGATCGCTGCAGATTGTTTAGATGTATTAGATTGTTTTTCTCAAGACAACCTAAAGCTTCTGAATTGTGGGATGTCAACTTAGCGTTGAACCTTTCTCACTCTAATCTGGACAATGAGTTCCTTTCGAAGGAGTGGTCCGCTCAGCTTGCTATGCTGATGTGTTTGATATCATCTCACAAGGTGTTGGATGTTCAGGAGTTGAACTTTTCATGCAGTGTATGTGAGAAGTTGGCCTGGTATATGATGTTCACTATTCTAGTGAGCACCTTGCACCAGTCCAAACAACCCTTATGATGATGGTTGTAAAGTCAACCTTATAGACCAACTATCCAAGTGGTAGCATGGACAAAGCAGTCTTAGGCTAAGCTCAAGAGGGCATGTAAAGCCAGCTGTTTTACCATATGCAACCCCTTTAATACCAAATGAAAGGACACCACACAGGATATATATAAAATATATATGTATTTATTTCTAGACAATCCCTCTGAACTCTTTAGGAGGTAAGAGGCACAAGCACATAACAAGATACTTAATTAAAATACAATAAGTTGCACAAAATACAGTAGGGCCCTAGGGACACGCTAAACCGTATACTAAAATAGTGGTATAAGTACCACTGTTCGGAAATTGAGTAGGCCTAGAGAATCGCTGGGGCTCCGCTGTACTACCAAGGGATAGGAAGCAGGAGGCCCACTGGAGGCGTGTGCAGAGTCTTTACTCACACGCAAGTTACCATAGAGAATGAATGGGAACGAAAGAGTTAGAAACTAGTTTTTAGGGCACGACTGGACTCGATGAAAGTTACTTGAAACCTAGACAGTTGGATAGTCAATACCCACAGGAGCACCGGAGTACTCGCGTTACCTCACCCACAGGAAGTGGGTGCATAGGTGTCAAAGTGTGTCGGGTTTCGTCGCTGAATCTTATGGAGCCGTGAAGAAAGATGCTGCAGGAGAGAAGTGTCCGGGTGGATCCAAGGGTGGATTGAAGATGAAGAGGACCTGAAAGCAGAGGGGACAGAGTTTGGGTCACTAGCCAGTGACCAGGAAGGAACCAGGCGATGTCGCAAAGCAATAAGGTGATGTCGTGAAGCTTGTCTCTGCAGCCACGTGGACCAGGAGGCGTCGTGGACGACCATGAGTCAGGCACGGTCTGTCCCACGAATGCTCTCGCTGTCGGCGGTGTCGGCTTCCGGATTGCAGTCAACAAGCCTTGGCAAAGGCAACCCACGCAGGAATCTAAGTTGGCTTCTTAATCAGACCAGCAAGGTCTGAGGGGCTGCTTCTGTTCAGGGAAGCAGGAGCCAGTCTGGAGCAACCAGACCAGCGGTGTAAATTCAAGGTTTCGTCGTCAAGATGGCCACTAGCCAACGGTCAAGTGACCGGACAGACGCGTTGAGCAGGAAAATGCAGAAGGGCCCCACGCAGAACTCGTGGAGTGTGCAGGGCTGATCTTCGGTGCAGATGATGCTCTGGGCTGGGGCTTCTCAATCCCCAACGCACAGCTTCGAGGGTGCCTCAGAAGCTGCACAGAAAGCAAGTCGCTGCCTTTTCAAGATGGCCGGTCCCACGTCTCGCGACGCCTCCACGGGTCTCAACTTTGCTGGGACTGTGCATCGGGCTGAAGGAAGTATGGAAGTCCGGTTCTTGTCAGGCTCTGTGCTCGGGCTCCGGCGGGAGCGTCGATAAAGCAAGCTGTTGATCGCTGGATGGTGTCTGCTTGTGCAGGGTGGTCACTCCTTGACAACAAGGGAGATTCTTCAGTCTTCTATCTTCAGGTAGAATGTCTAAGGTCCAGAGTTTCGGTTCAAGTTTCAGTCAGGATAAATCTAAAGTCTTGGGACTAAGCTCCTACCTATATACCAAATCTAGGGGCTGGAATACCTGCTAGGTCCCTCCTATGGGTGGGACCAGGGAAGGGGGTGGTTACACCTGTAGGAAGGTACATCCTGACTATGGTTGCCCCCAACTTTTTGCCCTGTGTTTTAGCTGGTTTTGGACATAGTCGACCTGGGACCCTGCCAATCAGGACCCCAGGCCTACTGCTCTCTCTTTAAAATGGATTCCATGTACCCTAGGTACATTTCCAATTGGTACTGGGCCACCTTATCAGACCCTGTAACTCAGGGCATAGGTGTACCCAGGGCCGCCAGGGGCTGCAGCATGTATTATGCCACCCCTGGCTGGCCTCCTAAATTTGACACAACTGGCTGCATGACAGCTGGGGCGAAGTCGTGTAATCACCCTTTGCTTTAGATATAGTAGCTCTATATCTAACCATACAATGGACACCCGAGTCCCTATCAGTCACTCCTATGGCAGGCCTTGACAATCCTGAAGGCAGAGTGCATGGGCTCGCGTGAACTGTGTTCTGGCCCGAGCCGAGCCGGTTGCAGCTTGCGGAGAAAAGATCCAATGGCTGTTCCATGATAACGCGTGCCACATCGGTAACTTCGGTGTTGCGTTATCAAGACATGTCGAGTAAGGTGTCATACGAATCGGGATGCTGCCCTCTCACCAACTCTGGCGACGAGGTTAGCATTCCGCCCTTCTAGAGGGACACGACATGTACGTAACTGTGAACCCCGGTTAAAGTTAACTAAAGCCTCAGCTCCACAAAATGGATGCTGCCACCACAGACACGAGTCTGACCTCCTGCTGCTGGGAGTCCTTCCAGCGAGGAGAGCTTGGACAAAGGGTTTCCTGTCGAGGGCGGTGTTCGCACCGTCCCAGACAGGGTTTGTGTATTCTGGGTAGGTAGGGCTTTTGCGAGAAGGTGACTGCGGAGTGGCACCCCGGTGCTCACTACGCATCTGCCGGTTAGAACCAGTTCCAGGGGCGACAGCCCTGGCCTGGGGAAAGTCCGGCAGGGGAGAGGGGTGTAACTACCCCCCTTCCTGGTCCCACCCTTAGGGCAGGACCTAGTCATGTACCCACCCCTTTCTTTAGGATAAAGGCCGGAGCGGGGACCCTTCCAAATTAGATCATCTTTGAATCAAGAAGACTTTCTACGAAAGGACTTCAAGACTCTTCTCAAGATTTCTCCCTTGTGGCTAAGGAGTAGTCACCCTGCATCAGCAGGCACCATCTAAGAACTCTGCGGTTTGCTGTAAGTCCTTCCTCAAGGAATGCGACGGCCCAGCTCGACGAGAACCGGCTTCCCTGGCACCTCTGACCTCTACCCACGTCATCAGCTCAGCTGTGATCTGTGGGTGCGACGAGACCTCAAGGGACCGGCCATCATCAGAACCTGCACGCTCTTAAAACCAGCACGACCATCGAGGTAACTCTCTGGTGAGTGCTCTGGGGTCCGAGAAGCCCCGACCCTGAGCCGCTCCAGCACCGAAGTGCAGTCTCCCAGCATCTCCACGATCTGCGTGGGGCCCTTCTGCTCGCTGCTCAGCACGTTGTCTGGTCACTAGCCGCTGGCTTGTGTCCTTCTGTGACGACATCCGAGAATCATCACTGCCGGTCTGGTTGCTCCAGACTGGCCCTTGCTTCCATCTTTTCGAGAAGCACCCCGGACCCTCCTGGTCCACTCAAGACGCCGACAGCGACATCCGTCGTGGGACAGCTCGCACCTCCACCGTGGTCGCCGACAACGCCTCCTGGTCCGTGAGACTGCAGAGCCTAGCGTCGCCCACTCACCTGGTCGAGGTGACGGCCAACCGGTGCCTTCCTGGTACCCTCTGACTACTGGCTAGTAGTACGAACTTGGTCCCCTCTGCTTTCAGGTTTCCTCAATCTCCGATCCAGGCTTGGATCTCTACGAACTATTCAGCACTGGTCGCCGGCCAGCAACTCCTTTTCTTCCGGCTCCTGGCTCGTCAGCGAAGACCCCGACGCCTGTAAGACTTGTGCAGCCGCAGCCCTCGTGGCTAGGTAACTCGGCATTTCCGTGCCGGCATAGCCTCCTTACTCTAGGGTCCCGAGTCCCTCGCTTCCGACTTGCCTTAACCTTTCCGTGTCCTCGGACACTTGTTTTAACTGTGCACTTAAAGTATTTGCTAAAGAGATTTGGTTTGTGCTAAGTACCCTGTCCTCATAAAGAGTACAGGGCTGTTGTGATTCTTAATAAATATACTGTTTATTTTCATAACACTTGTGTGGTGTCCTTTCACTGGGTGTTCAAGGGGTACATGTGTGGTAAACAGCTGGCTTAACACGCCCTCTCGAGTCTTTAGCCTTAGACTGCTCGTATCCACGCTACTAGGATAGCTGGTCTATAGGTTGACTTACAACCAAACACCATAAGGGTCGTTGGAACGATACATAGCGGTCGCTAGAATAGCGAACGTTGCATATCGGGCCAACTTCTCACAACACCCCTTTCCCTTTGTCCAGTTTCGCGCCAGAGCTGGGGCTGGAGTGCCCCAGCACCGGTTTGAACTGGACTATGCATGGGACACCTTGTGTGCCCCAGGCAGTGTCTCATTTCTTTCAGCCCTCCCTGCCCCAATACACAAGAGCCTGTCTGGGGTGGTGCTAGCACCTCCCAAGACAGAAAACCTATTGTCCAAGCCTCCCTCGCTGGAAGGACTCCCAGTAGCAGGAGGTCAGACTCGTATCTGTGGCAGCAGCATCCATTTTGTGATGCTGAGGCTCTGGTTAACTTTAATCGG
The DNA here is from genome assembly GCF_964263255.1 of Lissotriton vulgaris. Lineage (NCBI taxonomy): Eukaryota > Metazoa > Chordata > Amphibia > Caudata > Salamandridae > Lissotriton > Lissotriton vulgaris. The sequence goes on from NC_141699.1 coordinate 995,866,727, forward strand.
GATTAGTAGGAACAACATGTCCTCTCCCTCTAGAAGAGTGGAATGCTACCCCCGTTGCCAGAACTGGCGAGGGGGTAGTATTCCAAAACGTATGACCCCTTACTCGACATGTTTTGATAAAGCCAAACCAGAGTTAGCATTTAACCGCAAAGTTCATAATGCACTTAAAGTGTATATGGTATGGCTATATCCTAGAACAGCTATAAGGACATGGTTCCGAAAGCTGCAGACAGGCTCAGCTCATGCTAGACCACCATCTCACATAAAACCAAGCACTCTGCCTCCATGATTGTTAAGGCCTGCCATAGGAGTGACTTATAGGTATATATGTGTCTAGATATAAGGTTAGATATAGGAATACTATATCCAAGCAAGGGGTGATTACACGACCTTACCCCAGCTGAGTGATCAGCCAGTTGTGTCAAAGTGAGTGGCCAGCCAGGGGTGGCATAATACATGCTGCAGCCCCTGGTAGGCCTTGGATGCACCTATGCCCTGGGTACCTATAGTACACTGTACAGGGGCTCATAAGGTGACCCAATGTCCAATTGGTAATGCACCTAAAGTACATTGTATTGAATTTAGAGAGAGCTCAGCTGAGCTGTGGGTCTGATTAGCAGGCCCACAGCCACTTTAAGTCGAAAACCAGTGAAGCAAAAAACAAAAAGTGGGTTGACCATAGGAAAGCAGACCCTACTCTCCTACAGTGTATTTATTCAAGATGGGTTACTTATACTGCTGCCTTGACAGGAGGACAAAATTTAACATGGACAGATAACTTCCATCAGGAACCTTCTGAACCATCGCCAGATGGGTGCTTTGGGCGATGGGGGAAACTGTGAATAAATTTCCACTTTCTAGCTCCATTTGCACATAGACACCATGGCTTCTGCAATGGCTAGTTGACTTGAGGACATCATGAGAGCAACAAATTAGTATTTACAGTCTATGTTCAAAAAGTATTAAGGAACTGGCTTCTCTAGTTCTTAGTAAGCTTTAAATATGTGGAATCATCCCCTCCACTCCAGACAGAATACACATTTTCCTAGCTAATGTGTAGCAGATTTTAATTTCTAGGAAGGACAAGGAGTTGATGATTATCCCACCCAGCATGAATGGAGTAACGCTTGCTGTCCTGCCGACGACAAAGCTGAAACAGAATGTATGGTTTAAGTATTGAGGTACATTTTTCTTTTAGAAGGCCAGAAGGCTATGGCAAAAATTCATAGGGCCAATGCTTGTTTGATGTTTGGCCTATCTAGTACTGTAAATGTAAAATATAATGATACTGTCAAAACTAGTTGAAGGGAAAGTTATATTTGTGTTTTTTGATTTGTGGAGGCAAACTAGAAAGAGGATTGAGAAATAGACAAGTGGTCTGAATAGTTGCCTCTCTAATGAAGAGAGAATGGTTCCTCTTTGAGGGTACTGTGTGCATAAATTAGGGGGGAAATGCGCTAGGAGCTAGGCTGAAAATAGCCCTTTGTATTTTTTATTTCATTTCTGCAATATGTGCTTAAACTCATACGGCATCCTGGCCCTGACAAGACATCACCAGAAATACCTTAGAGTAAAAAGATAAACAGCACCAAGTAAATAAGTACAATTTCAAGCATTTCAGAATCGCAGAAGATTACAGGAGACCCTTATCTCAGATTGAAGTTCAAGGCCCTTGCCTTCAAAATCAAGAAAGGTTGACCACCACAATAGGCCTAAAAAAGCATGGATTGGTGGGCAGAGTTTCAGATTGTGATCTTGCTGAAACAGGTTTTAAAGAGTTTGTGCCTATACTGCACCTGATTAGATGAACGGTAGTGTGCCATCGATCGATTCTTGATAGGGAGACCGTTTAATGCTCTCTGTTGGTTCAGATGTTACTTCATAAGTGAGCACTTAGCACACAGGGAGTTGCTGCATCCTAACTGTGTTGTAATCTTGCTATAAAGAAAGTGGGTACTTCAAGTAAATGGGAATTACAGTAGTCCATGTGAGGTGATCACAATTACAAAAACAAGAGGGTTAGAGGGATATTAAATTAAAGAGCGCTGCCACTTGTAACCTCTCAAATATGTTAAGTATAACACAAATAAAGCAGTAGGCTCTGGTGAAGGGCAATGTGCCTCATGTAACCCCCCTATTGCTAGATGTTCTGTGCCAAGGCATCTACTCTATGGTGCATTACCTTCCAATAGAAACATTTCTTAAACCGTATAACCCATCAACCCACACTGTGCAACATGCTTCATCGTCAGAGTTACTTTGTCAGCATCATCTTTGTAACAGTACACAAAGCGACCCTATTTTCCAACACAGAAAAAATCTCCAAGAACTCCGGGTGAACCGGACTAGCACCAGGATGGGGCTGAAGCAGTAACCCTGATGATGAAGTATACCAGCCAGTGTGGGTTAAGGGTTACAACCTTTTTACACAAAATGTTATAAGGTAATACTTCAATTTGTAGTTGGCTTGGCACAAAACATCTAGCGATAAGGGGGAAAGATGAAGCATTTTTCTCCTCGCCAGAGGGGTGGTTAAGGCGTGGACCAGTGATTTTGTATTGTATTCCAGCAAACGTCGGAGAATCTTCTGCAGAGTTCGTAACATTAGGAAACAGCTCAATATTAGTTTGTTCATATGATTTTTGAAAAGGAATCTGTGTTTAAGTTGATTTCCACATTTTTTGCTGTAGTAGGAACAGTTCACAGCCCAACTTGTTACTGCCACCAAGATAAGATTTGATTAGAAGGATTACCAAATATTAGTATCTCTATTTAATCTGCATGGAGATACGTTAACTGGAAAGTCATGTAATTTATAATGGACACCAGAAGTCTTTGAGCCTATTGGGCACAGTGCCCTCCAGAGAGTTAAGGTGACCATAAGTGGGGTTTAGTTAGCAAACGAGGAGGGCGGAATCCTAAGTGAGCATATCAAAGATGCAAGAGGGACCACATAGATGTCAAATAAGGTTAGGGATTGACGGCAACCTGAAGTACTCCACAGTCAATGTATCTGAACGCATACATAAAAGGTTTCATGGATTCCACATTCCAGTGGCCAGAGAGTAAAGATGGCAGCCAGCAAAGAGCCAGGCCTCTCATACCATAAGAATAGAATGGAGCGCTATGTCAAATCAGATAGATCAGATAAAACCAGAGCTGCAGTGCCATTATTGTCTGAAATAATTTGAATATGGTGTACAACTGATACGAAAACAGTGACAGCATTTTCACAGGCTCAAAAGCTGAATGGCATACAGTCTTGGCTTTCATGGTCTGGTAAATTGTAATAGTTGAGTGTTAACAAAACTGTCCAGATTCTTGCCTAAAAAACAATGGTAACTAAAAGGATTTTTAATATACAAATTTGTATATCTTTTTATTTCAAATAATTGTATTGAGAAATTCTGAAAAAGAAAGTACAACATAAGGTATTACTGTCCCCATAGGTATGGGTGTCCTCCATTTGATCGATACATAGTATTAATCATACATTTTTTAAATAACCAGGGACTTGTTTGCATTATCAATTTGTGGCGGTTACATAAGTCAAGTTTCCATATTCAATATTGGTCAAAAGTTATAGGTTACATTCCCATTGAGACTATTTATTTTCTGGTTTTGAATAGTCCCTTCTAGATCACTTTTAGGGTTCTGTAATTTTCTTGCATCTGAAGAGAAGAATATGGGAAGGGGACAAATAAGTACAATATAAATCAATGGGGAAACTAAAAGGAAGAGGAAGCAGCCAGTGGAACATCCCAACCTTCAAATGTATAAGAGGGGGTTTCTTAAAATCCGGAAGTTACCTGGGCATCCTGGAGTCCTTCGTGTAGGGGTAGGCCAACTATCACTGATATCCCTCTTTAAGCTCATGGAGGTTTAAACACTGAGGTGGACGTGTCCAATGTATTCCATAATTGAGTGTGGGGGAGCGCCATGGAGTGAGTTGTAGAGTTAAGTTGTGCGCACCCCTAAGAAAGGTTAGCCACTCCTGTCATATCTTGTATGAGATGCATCTATAGAAGGTCCATGTGTTGTTGCTTGATAATCTTTGTATCAGGAACCCTACTTGGGATGGATGGAGAAGCTTAGAGATACGCTTTTCTATCCTTTTGGCAAGTATCATTGCGTATAGCTTACAATCGATATTTATTAGCGAATTTGGTCTATAATTTTTGGTGAGAAAGGGGTCTTTGCCTTCTTTAGGAATTAGTTATTACTGCTACTGCTGGGGTGCCTGGGTCATCGGAAAGATTTAGGAGCGGCTGTCTTAATGTGTCTGCGAAGGTTTTGAAAAAGGTGGTATTAAAGCCATCTGGTCCTGGGACCTTCCTTGCTTTAATTTTCTTAATGGCGCTGTCGATTTCTTCTAGAGTGATTGTCTTATTAATCTAGCTCTATTCCTGTTCTGTCAGAGCTTTAAGAGATATGCTATCGAGGTATTTTTTTTATTATTTTTATGTTGTATATTACGGTTTGCTTCATAGGGTATTTGACAGACATGTTTGAATGGGTCAGCAATTTTGTGGGGGTTAGTTTGTATGGAGCCGTTTTTATCTTTAATGACATTAATGGCCTGTTTCTGAATCTTGAATTTGAGGTTTCCCTGCTTTATTAGACTTGCATAGACGCAGGCTTTTTTGTTTATTTACCCAAACTCCTGCTTTCGTACTGACGATTTTGTAATACTCATACTTCTTGTTTAGCATTGTATTCAGGGTTAGAGGGTCATTGTCTTGTATATGAAGTTTCTCCAGATTAGCTATATCTTTCTCTAGATTCGCTATTTCAAATTTGTATTTGAAGTGGGAGTGACTATAGCTACCTTGCATCTTAAAGGAAGCTTTTCAGGCATTAGTGAGAGATTGAAAAGCGTTGTCAAGTGAGGAGCCAAGAAATCACGAAGCAGTTTATAATACTTGGCAGGGCAGTGATCCAGTGGGAAATCATGGGTAAATAACCAGATTTTCTTTTAGCTGTCTTACTCAGTTCTTATAAAAGAATACTGTAATAGAATATTTTCCTTAAGACAATACAAACAAGTCTCCGTTTTCAACCTAACAACTGCATTCTGCTTAAGACTCTAGGATTGACCTAACCTTGTTTATTTTGTTTACAAAAAAAAGCTAGAAAGATTATCACATAGTAGCTGTGAAGACCCAAGCGAAGGGGATTCTACCTCCAGACAAGACGTTTTCTTTATGATGTAGAAAGCAAATGTAGTGGGATTCAGAGACTAATTAATCAAGCTGGAGAAATCCTTGGCATGAAAAGGGTTGATTTTTATAATATAATTTCTAATGGTTGCTCAATATTCCTGCTTTGCTTAAGGGAGTAACTTTCCATACAGACATGTTCTGATTTTTTTACATTCTCTCACCCTTAAAGCAAAAAGTGCATGAGTGTACCATGGTTTAGTTGGAATAGATCTTAGGCTAGGTAGATCTTAGAGGAATAACAGTGATCCAGTTACATTCTGAGCTCAAATATTGCTCAATTTGGTTAGACAGAAGTAAAATCATGTTGTAGAACTTCTTCTAGATATTCCTGTTTCTCCTGTTTGAGTTTAGACCAAGGTCTGATCAGAGTGTTTGAATGAGAAATATAATTAGAAGACGTTGAGGTAATACATAAGTGGAAGAGAACTGTCTTATGATCTGTCAAAGGTGAATAAGATGACTAAAGAAAACGGTAGCGGGAAGAAATTGTAAGAATTAAGTTGGGAGTATGTTTTTTCATATGCTTATAGCCTAAAACCAGTGTGATAAGCCCGAAGCTAAAGTCCATAGAATTTTGAGGAGGAGTATTGAGATCATCCTAGATGTTAAAAACTCCCACTACCGTCTTTTCACAGAAGAGTAAGTGGTGGAATACTGTCTATTAGATGTTTCACAAATTGATTTAGTGGTTTGGAGAGTTAATACAAGACAATTGTTTTGAAGAGGATAGTAATATTGAGAAAATGTGTTTCGCATTCACAGATTGCCCTGAAGTCTATTTTAGATATGTTGTAGGACACATGGTAGTTGAAGTCCACAAAATGTTACTGTACATGCTTCGATTCTTTCTCATGGCTGCTAATTAAATAAACTGAAAAAGAGAATGCTTAATTGTCTCCTCATTGTCGTTATTCGAACTGAAACTGTTCTTCACAATAGTGAGGGCATTTTGCAATGGAATATCTCAAGTCTACACCCCTTATTTAAAAGATATTCTGGTAATTGGCTTACAAACAATTTTTGTCCTCTAGATAATTCGTTCTTAACCTGAAGTATGCAATGCTATCTCGGGGGTGAGGTGTCAGCTCTGTTTGGAAAATTATTAGCAGAATAATAAAAAATATACACATTAAAAAGCAAAACTGGAAAATTTCAAATGCACTGAAATTGTGAAGGCATTTGAAATTGTAGTTTAACCCCTTCCATGCTGATGACGAACCCCAGCCGTCATGCACTACAGTGCTCGTGTGCTGATGACGGCTGGGGTTCGTCATGACCCGCCCCTGTTCATTTGTTTACAGCACAGGGGCGGAAACGGGCCAGCAGGGAAGGGGTTAAAATTAATTTGGTATCCTTAGATTGATTTGTGAAAGCCATGCAAACATAGCAAACTATCTAGTACAGATGATGTGTGTTCAAAATTAAAGAACTGGTATGCACTGTCAAAGAGAAAGCATGTATAAAGAGCAAAAAAAAAGACCAAGATAGGTTAAATTTTAGCATATTGTTTCGCCATTTGGAAATAAAGCCACATTTTGAAAAATTCCATACTTTCCATTTAAATTAATATTTCGTTTTTTGGGGTTTGATCATTAAGCAAAATATGTAATCTTTTTTGCATTTGTTACTCTATGTTTGAGCATTTGTTCAAGTTCAAATAGTAGAAAGTGCTTAAGGCGGCATCCTCGGTCCCAGTAGAGACTCATTGGGCATCCACATAAGTCAGATAGTTAAGAACCACTGCTTCAGCATTGCAAAGTGTTATGGCTCACAACATGGAATGTGGTGCATTGACATCATACCACTGCTGGTCCTCCGAAGATGGTGTTCTAAATGCCACAGTTAAAACAGCACTATAGAGGTTAACAGAGTGGTGACTTTTGCAATATCTTTGCATTTACAAATAAAGCTGGTCTTAATCCACTAACCTCGAAGGATTGATATTTACATTGTTGTTGACGATCTGGAAACACTGCATCGAACCCACAAATCAATTAATCCATGTTGGCAACATTGAGGAACCGTGTTAAAAGTCGGTCAGTTGAACTGTTTTGGCCAGGACACTGGGGTTAAGTTGTGCATTCCCCTTACAGCATGGCACAATTCTCTACAGGGTGTTGCTATACTTATAATTTACAGTTGGCCCTTGTGATTGTTTCGCAATATTGACTTTCCTTTTCTTTTTTTTTTTATATCACTCTGCCAGCCTACCTGTATTTGACAGCTTTGCTTTAAGTGACTTGGTTTCGCTATAGTTTTGCCAGCTGTCTACCGACGTGCATTATGTAAAGTTGTTCCGACACTTAAAGGCCTTCCCTGCCGCGTAGAATGCCTTCCCTCAAGTGAAGGGCCGACTTCGGAGTGAGTCTGCTCCATTTTATGTGGCGTTTCAGTTTCCAGTTCCTGCTATTGTCAGATATGTTTAGACCGTTATTCTGCCATTTGTGTGGCCACCATTTTGGATAAAGTAGTGTCCAGCTTCAGCCACTATTTTGGGAGGAGTTTATCTCGTTGATATGTTCAACCAATAAAGCTTCCCAATCTATGGGTGTTTTGAAATTTGATGCGCATAACATGTCTTGCTTTTCTGACGTGCACAGCTGGTTGTGACATGTCATGTTGGTGACATTTTTGCGCTGGTAATTAGCAGTTTGGAGAGCACATTTAGGCAATTTTTTTCGCTGATGTGCACAGCTGGTGTTTGAAGCTTGTGGAGCAAGTTTTGCATTATTTCTTTCGCTGACATGCACAGCTGGAGGTGACATTTCGCGTTGGTGAAGTTTGTGTGCAGTTAATGGCAATCACATTAAGTCAGATTTTCATTGTTGATGTGCCCAGCTGAGGCTTGATGCAAGTGTACAGTAACAGGGGTAGGAGCACACCACTTCACCTCCCAGCAAAGTTCGCCCCTGGCATTATGGTAAATGCAGTCTCATGTTACTTGCTTTGCTAAAAACATTTACAAGTGTTTCGCCAGAGTTGGCGCAGATGGTGCTGATCTCTAGAGAAGTGTTTCTGATTATGAAAATTGTGTGCAAAATGTCAGTTTGCAGAATTCTCTGATCAACTACTTAGGAATCAGTTTATAGGCAATTGCTCGGATAAGCTCAGCCAGCAAAAGTTGCTTACTATGGGCAATCCTACCTTAGAGGAGGTGATTAAAGAGGCAGAGAGTTTACAATTAACTCAGATTTATTTTAAGAAGTTAAATACCCCAATCTATAGCAAAAGAGTATGAGAGTGCATTCTGTGGTGGTCAGTAAAATAAGAGAGATGTTATAACACTTCTTTTCAGGAGGGCCAACATTTGTTTAAGGGGTAGGAATAATCCACATGGTATAGGTGCAATAATGGCAACGTGCTGCAAATGCTCGAAAGTGGGTCATTTTGCTAAGGTATGCCAGAGCAATAGGACAGGAAGATCGAAGGTGAATAGTGAGGTAGAAGAGGAATTAGAGTCTGGGGATAATGAGCTGATTTTGAAGAGGTTCAAGATATGATTTTTGTCGTCAAGGGTGACTAAATGAAGAGTGGTGATCCGGAGGAATGTATTTGACCATACAAAGATGGGCTAATGGGAGACCAAATGTTACACCTATTGGTTCATTCTGGGTCAAGGAACAGGATGAGCAAGTCAGGGGTGTATCACTAATTATGGGGCGGCATGAAGTTAATTTCCACGGATAGGTAACCTGTATCCTACGAGGGTAGAAAGATAGTTAGAAGGAGTTCTCAAGGATACATTAGAGTTCAGAGGCCGTAAATTAAATGGAAAGGTTTATGTAGTAAAGAAGGGTCTAAATATGTTAGGTTTGTGTAATCAGTGGTTGTTCTGTTTGATAATCAGATCAGGCATGGAAGAGTTACATTTTAAATTGTAATGGATGTGTCATTGTCAGATTCTATCAAACAAGAAGTCCCTGAGTTATTTGCTAAAAAGCTGGGACGGATTTCATGCTTCAAACACAAGATTAAAGTAAAACAGGGAGCTATACCTGTGAAACATAAGATTAATTTCATACCATTCAGCTTGAGAGATGATTTGGACACATAATTGTGTAGGTTACAAAGTACTGATGTCATAGAACCTATAGAGTCAACTTTATGGTTGCCTCCTTTGGTGGTGGCTAGAAAGTACAATGGAGATATTCGGGTATGTGTTGACTTGAGAAGTCTCAATATGGGTTGATTCTTACCCCTTTCCGTAGATTAGTGATTTGTGGGTGATGCTGGGTGAAACGGAGTGGTTTTTGAAAATTGATTTGCCCTCAAAATACTATCAGGTTGATTTGGAGGACTTATCCAGACACAACACAACTTTCAATTCCCCTTCAGGTACATACCAATTGTTGCATGCTGTTTGGGCCAGCAGCTGCTGTGTCAGTTTTCCAGCGTATTATGTTTCAACTGTTGGACAACATCAAGGAAGTCGCTTTCTTTTTTACGATAATGCGCTGATTTTTACGAAAAGGTTGGAAGATCATGACTATTTTACAGAAAGTTCTCCAGATTTTTTCAGATAAAGGTACAATCGTTAAAAAGGAAAAGTGTGAGTTGTGGAAGGAGAAGTTGAGTTTTTGGGTCACATTATTTCTTGTGAGGGTTTTTACCCTAGACCTGGTCTGGTAAAAGAGGTTGTAGATTGTCCACCTCCCAAGAACATAGATAAGTTATGTCATTTATTAGGGAATGTGAGTTCTACGCCAGGTTCATTCTGGAGTTTGTATTGAAAGTGGAAAAACTTACAAATATGTTATAGATAATTGTACAGTTTGAGTGAGATGAATGTTAACAGACTTTCAATAGGGTCAAAGATGAAATGACAGGGGCAAGACCTATACATTCGTATGATCCGTAGTTCCCATACACAATTACATGTTATGCAAGCAAGTATGGTCTGGGAGCTGTACTAACGCAAGATAAGGGATGTGACTGTCACCATAAGTTATGCAGCAAGACTTCTTCGTGAACCTGAGCTCAAATACTCTTATTAAGAAAGAATTGCTAGCCTGCTACTAGACCATACAGAAACTTAAATTATATGTATGGGGTAGGAGATTTTTGCCTCCACACAGACACTAAGCCTCTGGTGAACATCTTGACTGGTGAGTGAGTCAAGTATAACACTCCCCATATAGCTTCTTTTTCTACAAAGCTTTTACAATAAGACATTTCGATTTCACACATTCACGGAAAAGATAATGTAACTGCAGATATGTTGTCACAGTTGCCAGTGAATTATCAAGAATTGACTGATGCTGAGGAAGATGTTGAGAGTTGTTTTGCTGCTGCAATGGACATGCCCGAGTATGAAGTTTGTGCAGGAATATATTATTAATATATATTAATATAATATTAATGGCTGGCCAAAGGAGAGGTGTGTAAATCCAGAAATTCAACCTTACTGAAAATTTCTGAGGAACTGTCCATTGAGGGTGATGTTGTGTTGAGAGGTGACAAGTGTGTTCCCCCCAGTGGCATTGCGTGAAACGCTGGCTAAAACGTCTCCTGAGGAAAATTTGGGGGCAACAATGACAAAAGGAAGGGTCAGAGCTTGCTATTGGTGGCCTTCAATGGATAAAGAAATTGACCCTGCAGTCAAAGAATGTGTTGTGTGAAACAAACATGAAAAAGGCCTTAAAGTGGTGTCGCCACCTTTACATTCTATACAATATCCTGACTGACCATGGGCCAATTTGGGGATTGATATGGTCAGACCATTCAGTTTTCTGCCAAATCATTTGCATTATGTGTTTGTCCTAATGGATAATTACAGTAGATGGCCATAAATAAATTCTGTTTTCCACACCTTCTGCTGATTATGCTGGGCAATTTCTATAAGATGTCTTTTCTGGGGATGGGTTTCCCGAGCATCTGATCTCTGACAATAGAGTACAATTTATAAATCTGAAACAGAAGAACTTATTCTTAGGCTTCAGGAGTTAAGCATTCAAAAAGTTCCCTCTATCACCCCTAAACCAAAGGGCTGATAGAAAGAATGAACAGGGTATTAGGTGATTGCATTAAGTGGGCCAGAAACAACACCTACAATGTGGAAGAATATGTAAACTCTATGTTGTGGTTCTATCATATGACACCCCACTCTGTCACACAGCAGTCCCCATTCAGTTTACTAAAGGGACGTCTCACTGCCTCCATCTTGGTTGCTTAGGTCCATTAAATGCAAAGCGGTTAAATCTGATGACCCGAATACTTTAATGCAAAGAGTATTTGAAAATCAAAGGAAACAAGAGGAAAGGTATGATGCTAGAAACTGTCAGTCGTGTATGTTTTCAGGTGGGTGACCTGGTGAGGGTAAAAATAAAAACTGGCTTTGTGAAGAAAGGGGATGCCAAATATGGTGATCCAGTTAAAACTGAAAGGGTTTGTGAAAGTGTTGTATTTGTGGAAGAGGAACATTGAGGGAATGTGGGTAAGACTGTCAAGGCTACAGGAGCAAGACGATCCTCCGAGGCAACAAAACAAAGAGGGAAAGGTTGGTCAAGATTATGGTTCTCAAGACCCTAGCCAAGGATGAATTCAAGTGTCTGAGTTATCTGAAGTTGTGTTAAGGAGACCGACCCACAAAAGATATGTGCCTAAGAAATGGAGTTTATTTTCATGATGCTTCATTGTATACTTCATATGTCATTTCAAGATCTGTTTGTGATGCTAGGTGATAAAGATGTTTAGTTTTATCTTTTTGTTTCTAATTTTATTTTCAGTTGGATTTATTTAGTATAATTAAGCTTATATAATTCTAGTGTTTAGTTATTTTCGGTGTTATTTTTCTGTTGGTTTACTGATTGTTTATTGAAAAAAAGGATAATATATTTTGGCTCATGGCATGGAATGTCATGCAATGACATCATACCACTGCAGGTCCTCTGAAGGTGGTGTTCTAAATGTGGACAATTGGAACAGCCCTGGAGACGCTAACACAGCGGTGACTTTTGCAACAGCTGCGCATTTACAAATATAGCTGGTTTTAACCCACTAAACTGGAAGGATTGATCTTTACACAAAGATTTTTGGAAATGATTAGGCGGTGTGACGATAATGGTGAACGAAAGGCCCTAGTTTGCGGGACAGTTTGGTCCACACCCGACCACCAACAAAGCCTACATGTGACACAAACACTCTGTGGTCGCGACCTCCCGTACGGGGCCACTATCCTTGTGGATCGTGCAGTGTGTGTCCTCAGACCACCAAAACGACATCAGTGGACATAGGCACTAGTCGCCCTTGGATATTGCAGAACCACACCAATTGCAACTCGAAAGGCGTGATCTATATGATCTCATGTCCCTGCGCCAAACTGTACATTGGTCACACTACGCGCAAGATGAAGTTACGCATTAGCGAACATAAGAGTACCATACGGTGTAGGAAGCAGTCCACCCGCTTGACGGAACATTTTCTCTCCAAACAACACAAGGCCGATGATCTGAATTGGCTCGTGCTGGAACGTCCTTTCATCCCACAGCATGTAGCGGATGTCTCGAGATTTCTGTTTCTCAAAGAGCAGAGGTGGATTTTCAGAATGAAAACTGACACTGAAGGCCTCAACGACAGCATACCGTGGGTATCGATCTGACACTCATGCACTGCTCCATCAGTGTTAAAGACACCTTGTCATATGATATCATTAAGCTCCTCCCTAGGTAGATGTGGGTTTTACCATCTACTTCCTTGCATAGCAGGCTTACATTTTGTCTTGCACCATGACAGCATATATGCATGAGTTTGTAGGAGCCATGAATTATTATGACAACTAGTATACCTATTGAGTGCTGGTGTGGTTTACTTGGGCTGGTGAGAGAGGAACCATCACACGTCCACCATCATGAAGTGGTCACATGCCCCCTTTTTTTGAGCATTTCGTTCATTTTTTTGAGCATTCCATTTTGTGTGCCTAAAGAACCGGACAGTTGCTATTCCCTGGCTACCACGACCGATGTACATTCACGAGGTAGCTTTTGTGGTGAAACGCCCATTATCTGAATCATTACCTGTGCTGGCTCTGCCACGGGGGGTTTTCATTTCATTTTATGTCATTTTATTAACGAACGGTGCGCATGCACGTTGGGAGAGCCGGGCCGCAACACTACTCCCGGACCTCGCACTGCACATTACATAGTACATGTCATCCGGAGTTTGGAAACTGATGTAGCATGTCGCGTCACGCCCGTGGATACCATTTGTGTTACTGCACATGCGCAATGCAGTGTACATGTTTCTCTACCTCCGTTCATCATGCCCGGTAATCTGGCTACAGAGATAGTTTCCCGCATATGGAGGATCTAATATTTAGCATTTAATAAATTGAACGTGGTCCTTGTAGGTAGGACGACATTGGGCCACCGCACATGCGCTAATGCGAGATAGTCTCTGCAGGGGTATCGCCCAGTGATTATGAACAATTCTGTTGAGACTGCGCGAGGTATAGCGTCTTGCTTCTGAGTATGCCTGTAGCACGGGCAGTCATACTTGGGACTACGAATTAGCAGCAGCTGCGGCTAATTAGGCAATTTTCACCCGATTAAGGCGGACATATAAGCAGCCCTCCCTCCCCCTGCCGTCACCTCCCAGACTGCTCGCAGTCTGGCCTGAAGCACCGACGGACAGGTAAGGAGGGGAGAACTGCTGTGCGCCCTGGCCTCCCATATATTATCCTACTGGGTATCAGCCCACTAGCAGGATGGTAGGGTCTCCTTGCTGCAGGCTTCTAAATCAATCTCACTTACCCCAGACTCCTCTTCATTTTCCATCTGACTGTTGAAGGGGTCACTGGGGATTGTAGAGAGGAGGGCTCTTATTCATTAACCTTCCACTGCACGAGTTATTGAGAACTAAGAGTACCTCGAAAGTCAATTTAAATTTAAGCTGAGTGTTGTTAGGTTTTTAACCTTAGGTTTAAATTATTGTTTGATATATATGTGAAGCATTTAGATAAAATAGTATGAGTAAACAACTTTTTTATCTTACTTCACACACATACAGAGCGGGGCTTCCATCTCCGAGCAGTTAGCCGGGTGAGGTGAGGCTTTTCTCCCACACAAAGCTGGGTGAGTTGAAAACAGTTTTGCTAGTAAATGAATATTCTTACATTAAACCACTGTTTTGGTATTTTGCCATGGGGCAATGCATAATGGGCATTGCTGAACGTGAACTGCTGACGCTGTGAATTGTATAAACGCTTTCTATAGTTTGACTCTTTTTCTCTTGTAGGAAAGAAGAGGTAGCTCTTACCATCAAGCACAAATCTCGCTTGTCTTGTAGGGTGGCACATGCCACAGACTAACCTACTTACCTGATTAGGTTGTTGAGAATTTTATTTTTGCACATTTTGTATGCACAAATTTTGTCTATCCTGCAGTAGCTTGTACTCCATAAACATCTAGGTCCTGAAGAAAGCCGGGTCAGTTGACCAGTTCGGCTGAAACATGTTGACCGTACTAGTCTTAGCCAGGAGATGGTCAATAATTTCATGACTATTGGGTTATTTTAAACATGACACTTGGTCAATTTTCAATAAACATATTTTTTGCCCAAGTAGCCATTTTTAATTTTCACTTACACTTGGCAAGAGTTTTTTCAGGAGCATACGGTCAGGTACCCAGCGGGGCCCGGTGGCTCAGGGCTGTGGAACTAGATCTAGTTCTCCGTGAGCTCCATATGACGAAGCTCCACCAGTAAGGGTGGGCTGATGGACTCTTTACTCTAACCAAGTGGTGGGCAAACTATTTGTATTATGTTCCTCACATTTCTACATCGCTCAGCAGTTTTCTGTTCTTTATGAACGGACTGGACATCTCTTGGTAGTTGTCAGGTAGTTATTTTGGGGATTGGAGGTAGTCCAGTCCGTAATCTATTCCCCTGTGACCCTAAATTACGTTTTGCTTTGATAATGGTGAACATCCACTGCTGATTTACATACATAATCAGGGCAGACATTTGCCACTGAAGTAATGCTCGCCGGAAACAAAGTTTCGGATGAATTGTGGACCCATTTGAAATATGGCAGAAATGCATTCCAGGAGTGTTAAGAGCAGACCTACCTGTGCACCATATTTTAAAGAAAGATTTATATTAGAACATTAAAGGTCTACATTTCACATTCATTAAAAAGATATTCGCCTTAGAGTTTGAAAGATGTTTAGGTTTCAGATCCTAAAAGCCACTTCTTAGGAAGACTGGTTTGGTAGAATACAATATCGATCCCTCATAAACCTTAAAAATGCAAAATGAACAAATAAATTTAGGCGGACAGAACATTTATAAATAATACAGGCAATATCATTAAAACAAGCCGGGTGCAAGCCTACACTTGTATTTAGAAGTCCAAGGAACAAGAGGTACAAAATAACATCTATTTGGTTTAGACTGCACAAATGTAACTATACAATACAATTTATTCCTATGACTGCTAAAGCCGTGCGTGCCTTTTTAATATGAATCACTCAGTAGTTAAAACGCGTAGCCTTGTTTAACTGGCACCCTTCATTATATGCTGCTTCTTGAAATAGACTGACATGTCAATCACGCCGGCAAGAATAATTCTAGCAGAGTCTCCATAAAGGCAGCCAGGACAAATACATAGATTGCATCTGGATAAATATAGACTCCACTCTCAAACACGCCTGTCTGAATAATAATCATCATTATTTCGGTTATGCCAGTGAGTCAGGATCGCAGTTGTGTGAGAGCGGATCTCAGATGAAGCACAACTGATCTCACATACTGCAACCAGGTCCCGGTTAGCTCTCCATACCAATAAGTCATATCAATCCGGATAGTTACGTTTCAGCACAAGGCCTTCTGGGTATAGACTAGAGTAATGCACTGCACACTACCTATGTGTAAGGGGCTGGATGCTTTACCACATTATCACAAACAGCAGCACAATTTATTAATTGTGAAACTCAAGCTGCTTCTCTCCAATGGTATTTAGATAACACTGAACGTTGCCTTTTACGACAGCGTTCGGGGAAATTATTATAATGTTTGGAATGTGCCAAAAAGTTATTAAATTGCAATTATTAAAATAATAATTTATGGCCCACTACAATGTAAACTGGTGGCCGATTATTTTTTGTTTTTAACAAGGGGCCATGCAGAAGAGATGCTAGTCCTTTGTCAGCTTGCTTCAGTGAGCACCTTTTTAAGTTTCATCTGTCGAAAGCTGCGCAAGCAGCGTTTCGCGCAGGCGAAAACTTTTGTGAATAGTATGGTGCCTTTGTCACGCCTCTCACTTCCATTGGCTAGCTCCATAAAAGGAGGCTAGCCATTGGAAGTGAGATCTGTATGTCATGGTTCGAGGCGACTCGTGGGCGTTCCTGAGATTTTTCTCATCCAGCCCCTTTTAGGACGTCAGTTCGGCGGTGGGCGGGGTTTATTTTTTTGGTCGTCGAGGTTTCATTTGGTCATTCTGCGGCTGACCGCCGCCGGAGGAAGTCCAGGTGAGTGCCTTTCTTGCCGTTTGCTGTTCCCGCCCCCCTCCCGCTGTCCGTGACTTTCCCGCCCCCCTCCCGCCGTCTGTGCCTTTCCCGCCCCCCTCCCGCTGTCCGTGCCTTTCCCGCCCCCCCCTCCCGCTGTCCGTGCCTTTCCCGCCCCCTCCCGCTGTCCGTGCCTTTCCCGCCCCCCCTTCCGCTGTCCGTGCCTTTCCCGCCCCCCCTTCCGCTGTCCGTGTGCCGTCATGTTCTTTCACTCACCCATTTAAAGCACTGGTGGTTTTACAAGGAAGGCCCGGACAAAGAACAGTGCAACACGGCCCTGGACATAGCAATCTCTGCGTGTTACGGCGTGAGGGGCTCGAGCCGCCTGGAGACATCCGGAAGATTGATGAATGAAGCCTGGGGAATGGGGTGAAGTAAAGGGGAACGCACTCTAACTGCCCCGCCGCAACCGATTCACACTCCCTAATATTCAGGATTTTGACGTACAATCCTTCCAGCTGCGGGGCCCCAGCAACGGAGGGGCTCTGTGCGGACTGCTCAAAGGCTGACCGGGGGAGGGGGGGGGGGGGGGGGGGCGAGGAATGTCCAGCGGTTTTATTATTTGCCTTTGTTTCTACCAACACTTCGGTTTGCTGCTGACCCATGCGCTTGGAATGCTTTTTAATACCGTGATTCATTTCTGCGCACAGCTGGCACCCCCCGGGGTTTCTGGGTGGCTGTGCTTGGGGTTCGCACTTGTATGCTCTGTCAGGGTTTGTAGATGTGTTGGAGTGCGCTTTCTGTGGCTCTGGGTGACCCCGTCCTGAGATGGTACATTCCAATGTTAACAATGAAACGGCTGACATGTACTGGTCTTGTACACACATCCATTAAGTTATAACCATTAATTTTTACATTTCAATTGTGCATCATTTTATTTTATACCTCATACTCCATCTTATTTTACCTGGCTGGGTTCTACCCATCATTCATTTGATCCTGTATGCAGTCGTCAAACCTCATAACATTGCTCGTGAGAGACCTAAGTGGGTCACCGTCCTCGACGGCGAGGTGTAAGCAATGTACATGGTTGTTTCGGGCAAATTGTTTTCGTCCTTTCTGCCTTTTGTTTCCTCTCTGTCGAACTCAGATGTTGAAAAGTAAGTCTCTGTCCACTAAACAAAGTGCTGAGGCCTACTGGCTGCAACCACTGGCACAAATTAAGCACTGCGCCCGTGCCACATCATTAATGAAACTAAAGCAGAAAGACAAAGGCCGAGATTATGGCGGAGGGCCTGGCATTCAAAATGCTTCAAAGTATGCCCTTATGTGGGGCGACGTACTACCAGGCTCTTTAAGACGCAGAACCGTTCATATAGGGCAGAGTCTAGAAATACACAAAAACTGACGAGCTTAGTGTACAATTCAATGGGCTGTGTATCACAATATCGAAGTCACATGTACCCGTCCAATTTCGGATCACATGTTGGTTTCTGTAACAATTTTTTAGCGTGACCCAGGAACAGGATAATGATGCTGATTTTGCACTCTCCTGTAAATATACTCCGAGCTCCGACCTTCGACCTCTGCTGCCCCCTGCTGGTGTTCCGTGGTGGTGAGGTGAGAAACCTCTACACTGCCGACTTTGTAGTGTTTACCTCGGGGTTCACTGAAAGGAGAAGAACTAGGGGTGGTTGGGTATCAGGTGGACAAATTAAGCATTGTGGCTGAAGTCATTGCAGACATGAAAACGTCAGTTTGGGTAGGTAGTCAAGGTGCAGCTCCCAAAATATAAATTGGTAATCAGTTTAGGCGGCTGGGACCAGTGAACTTAATCCTAGTAGTTGGAAAAGCTCTAAACAGACGATTTAGATACCTAAGTGAAAAATATATTTTTCACGGAGCGGACTGAGACATGGGTGTCCCACTAAGAGCAAAACATCGGAATTGTAGTCTGAATGTCCTAGACTTGCTGCGGAGAGCAAAAGGACTTCAAAGCAACCATGACCCACTAAGGGGTGAGAGGGCATACTGCTAGCACGTATCTGTCGCCCACATAAATCCATGCTATACTTGCTGTACTGCTGTGTGCCATTCCTACAGCCACGTCACACCTTATTAAAACCGCTGTTCTTAAAACACAAGATAGTAGCATGTAAAGACGCCTTAACCTTTTGTTTGACAACCAGCAATCCAGGTTTGCTAAATATATAAATAAACTATTTCATATTTTTAAACCGTCCAGATTATTCGAAGGGCAGAAGAGGCATCTGGTTTATTGAAAGAAAAGGCAAGCTGCGGACAATTGATTTGAGTAAACAATCTATGTTGTAATTTATGAAATGTAACAATTTGTTATTTAATTCGAAAATGATTTAACTGTGTATAATCGTTGTTGTGATGGATGAAATTTTATAATTTTAAAATCCTTTTAATTACCTAATTCGAAATTGAGTTTTATTCTTTTTGTGAGATAGTCTCATATTATAATTTTAGGTTCACTGTTTACTCTCTTTTCTGCACACACTTTGTAACTGATTTAAGTAATTGAAAAAATAAACATTGTCAATGCCAGAACGTCAGTACCAGTAGACCCTTTGCATTCTGGTATCTGCAGTTCATAGTGGTGCTAGTAACTCACAGGTATTGACTGTATTGTGGGATATCAGTGTTGGCACTGCCAAGGTTTGCCCTTCTGGACACCTATTTTAGGATTCTTGCTTCTTTTCAACATCAAACTTAGAATCCAAATGTTGGTAGACCTGGCAGCGACCTTGAACAGAAAAACTCTGTCCCGGGTAATAATTTTTATTTTTACAAATTAAGCACTGTAATAACTATTTGAACAGTACGAACACACAGACAGAGCGCTGAACCCTTTCGAACACTCACCCCCAGTCACAGATCTGGGTTGAATCTATCGTGTGTGTGTGTGTGTGTGTCTGTGTTTTTGTGTGGCATTTGCCAGAGATTAAACTATTGGCATTGTAAATGACAATGCCATTTATTTATCCGTTTTCAAAACCAACACATAAATACACATTTTATCATTTACAATGCCAATAGCTCAAACTTTTCAAAAGGCGAAACCATTGCATTGTAAATGCTTGTTAGAGCAAGCTACTACTTGAATGCCATCCACCTGTAACTATAAGGTACAACAGGTCAGCAAGCCGGTCCTTTTAAAACCCAGTTTTACAAACTAAATATGCTGCCCTCCAAAACTATGTACAGTCCCACTTTTTTTTTAACAAGAAAATGTGTTTTAGTCTTGTGGTGCAGGTTCAGTGCCCCATAACAACTGCAAAGCACCAAACCTTCTTTCAGAGGCATACCAGTGCTTAATTTGAGCCATGGTAGTCAGTGGGGCAACCAGCACTCTTTTTTCGGAACCAGCAATTAGTTTTCTGCCAATCAAAAAAACAAAAAGGGGAGTGAAGAAGTTCTGCTCGTAGGAGCAGTGGACAGGGGCGGCCTTAGGCATGTGCAAGCTGTGCACCTGCACAGGGCCACCAAACCCCAGGGGGCCACCACGCCAATATATATCCTTAATATAATAATCGTCTGAGGATAGATATATATTTGCGTGGCAGCCCCTGGCAGGGATTTGGCGGCCTCCGGCTCTGTTCCACTTCCAAACACCCTGACCGCCCCCCTCTTCACTGGCCTCCGCGCTCTGCCCCGCCCGGACCCCCTCTTCTGTGGCCCCCTACCTGTGCTCCCTGCCCAGGGTTGCCATAAGCCTAGAGCCGCCCCTGCAGTGGAGGTGGATACATCCTCAAGTCAATAGGTACTAAACCTAGAGATCCACTCTCCGATAGTTCTAGAGTTGTGTCTTCCCAGACTAAGTGTATTTCCTACAGTGGTGGGGGGAAAAAACACAGTTTTGTTAACATACCCCTCACACACCAAAAACAATTTTGTGAAAAGACAAAACTATGTGCCAAGAAGGAGTGTGAGTGGAAGAGTCAGGAGTGAAAGAGTGAATTAAAAAATACCTGGCTCTCTGGACTAAAAAAAACTTTGAGCTGGTATTATTAAAAGTGGGGGAATAAGGTGGGAGGTATATTGCCTGTAATGAGCTGTCCTTCCAATGTCTGACACCAGTCCTATATACTAGTCTTGGATATAGTGTGTGTGATTTATGTTAAATGTGTTTGTCGTTGTATTGTCTTTATTAGGAGGACACATCACCAACTTTGACTTCAGCGGGTACTGATAAGGGATACATAACCACATATCACCTTCCTTGCAGGTCACCAACAATCATGGTGGATGATTTATGTGTATTGCTTTTTAATATTGTTGTTTTTCTTCCAGATCAAAAAGTAGTATACCACTTTAGGTATTGTATACTGTGCATGACTATTTAACATGCTCATCACGTAGTAAATATTACATGTACATACATTACTTTTCATACATTGTATAGACATCGGTCTTTAATATAAGCTGAGTGTAGAAGGGATCGTCTTGGTCCTGAAGAAGAAGCCATGGGAGGGCTTTGAAACATGTAGACCGAGATAGGAAGGACAGCTCATTACAGGCAATATACCTCCCACCTTATTCCCCCACTTTTAATAATACCAGCTCAAAGAAATATTAAAGTTTTTAAATCCAAAGAGCCAGGTATTTTTTTAATTCACTATCATTCACTCCTGACCCTTTCACTCATACTCCTACATGACAGTTTTGTCTTTTAACAAAATTGTGCTTCTACGTAGTCTTGGGTCGTAGCACGCCCCGTCCCGCAGCAGGCGGGAAGACCCCTATGATGAAGCATGACACCAAGGGCCCTTTTGGTGTCTGAGGGGTATTTTAACAAAACTGTATGTATTTTTTCCACCACTGAAGGCAACACACTTAGTTGGGGAAGACACGACTCTAGAACGATCTGAGGGCAAATTTCTCAGTTTTCTGCATCAGAAACTTATCAGAGCAAGGGAGTGAAAAAACAAACAAACTGTAAAGGAGGAGTAATAGTAAAAAGGTAAAACGTTCACAAAGGGAGAAATAAGGAACCTGCAAGAGTAAGATAAAGGGGCAGGGAGTGTCTGGTGAAGGATTAAAGACGTGTGAGGAGGATTTAGGACTATGCAGCCTTGTTATTTGACATGCCGACATTTACTACGCTCCACAAAGTCGGCAAGAGTGTTCCGTTTTGCTTTTTTATGTGCCAATATCTGTATTCTTTCAGTGGAATCACGCCACACATTAGGCATAGTCAACTTTGTATCATAGGCATTGTCCAGGGTAGATCCAGAAACTCAGAAATTCCAGTTTAATTATACTGGGACAGGGGAAATCTTGTTTGTACCAAGGCAAGAACAGTTTCATTATCCATACATTTAGAGATTACTTTAGCTTGTTTAGAGAAGACTCAAAATCAGTTATGGTGACGTTACTATCCCAGATTTCCTCTGCTGCTAAAGTGTTTACCGCAGATGTAAGCTACTGGTGCCACTTCAAATGTTCTCCTGAAATTTACTGCCAAATCAGATGTTACATTGTACCAATAACAGCATTCCTTGCTTTTACATACTATAAAGCAAGATTTAATATTAAACTTTGTCTAGACAGATTAAATTCAAGGTGCAGGCATGTTGATGGTGGACATTAGGGAAGCAAGAAGACTGAACGGTAGCACTGGTGCTGGGAACGTTCTAGTCAGACCTCTCGATCTTTAAAAATGAAAACCCTGTACATTAAAGTTGCCATTAACTTCGAGTTTATCATTCAACACAGGGACAATACCCATGGCCTATTCAGTCTGCATAGCAAATTGCAAAATGTAAATGATAAAGCAGAAGCAGCTTGTTTCTGGGTGGCCAAGTGATTTCGTTTTTCCACTGTTAATCTCAAAGTTATTCATTTGGCAGTATGCATTCAGGGGGTCATTTAAAGAGTGCTGTGAGTCTACTTGAGTTTGATCAAAGACAATGGTATCATCGGCATACTGAAGAATGGGTGTCTTGGCCCCTGCTGAATTTATTGGACACGCCATCACACTTGCTAGATGGTTATTAATATCTGCATGGTACATGTTGAAGAGGAGAGTCGCTAAGATACACCTTTGTTTAACTGCCCTTCAGGTCATGATTTTGTTTGTTACCCAATTGATTGTGATCCACACTCTTACACCCAAGTACTGAAGGAGTAAGGACTAATAATGGCAGTTAATAAAGAGCCAGGAATCCCCCACTTACAGAGTTTGAGCCACAGCCTTCCCCTGTTTACGCAATCAAAAGCTGTTGTAAAATCAAAAAAAAACGGGAGGATGGGTTGACTTTCCTACTTTCCTAATGGGCATGTCTGATAGGCCTGCCAAGGTCTTTAAATAATCTTCCACCCTGCAACCATCTTCTTTATCTTCTTTCCCCCAGATGCTCAATGTTCCAACTCTTTGACTAAGATCTTCACGTATGCCTTACCATCTTCATTCAACAGTGCTATTAGTCTGTGATTGGCAGGGTTGTCACAATATCCCTTTTTATTTATACGGACCAGGACCATACCTCACCAGTTCTCTGGAACTGTATTGCACATCTTGCATTGAATATATAACGAGTGCATCATATCAGCTCATTCTATGCTTGCTGCTTTGAAGATACTGGATGGAATGTCATTTAGCACCAGAGATTCTGCCGCCCGCATATACCTAACGCCCTTGTATACTTCTTCATATGTTGGTTTTCGAGGGTCATACACCAGGGCACTTAAGTACCCAGAGTCATTAGAAAGACTTGGTGGTTCACAGGTTGGTTTGCCTCATATCATTTTGCAATGTAGTTCGACCGAGTTGCTGCAGAGAAATGATTTAACTTTTGGTGATATTTAAGGTTCGCTATCCTATAAAGAAACACCCAGAAACACGTGGATCAGTTGATTTTGCTGCTTTAAATAGTTTTTTCCAATGTTTTCCTTCATGGAGCTGGTCTAATTGCCACCTCTTCTTTCTTGTTCTCGCTGTGCTAACCGTAATGCTATCAACATCAATTCATGTTGTTTATTTACCTCTCGCCAGTAACCTGGCACTGGTGTTCACTTTTTTTTTTTTTAATCAAATGATTTCATTGGAATCATTGCGGACTTTATCGGCTTGCGCCACAGTAGTTTGGTACCTTTCTCGTACTTCATTTATAACAGGCCAAGTTGCTGTTGAGACTCCATTTTACTTGTTCAAACAGTGTAGGGAGTTTGTCAGTTTGATGATGTCCTCCTCACGAGTCTCTAATAGCCATCAAATTTTACTGACCGTTATTACCATCTGATCAGCTAGCTGTTTTATGGGATCAATCAAAGAAGAATTTGTCAATAATTGACACCTTAGAATTAGATGATCACTGTCGCCAGTGTGCAAAACTTGAGAATTCTTCATTCTCAAAAAATGGGCAGCTGTGATCCAAATTTAGCCCAGTATTGATTCTTTACTTCCCAAAATGTGAGTTTCACTGGATAGAGTTCTAGGTTGATCAGTATGCTGGTCAGCAAAAAGCAGTCCTGCAAGTCCTTAAATTTGTTCTTAACTATAAGAAGGATTACCATCTTAGAGTCCTCCACTTGTTACCACTAGGTTTTGAATGTTTGCCCCAGTAAGTCTGAATTAAAATCGCCTGTAAGCAACCATATTGCATCAAGATTTTTTATGGACTTTTTTCTTTGTGGGGTGTGCGTTTATGTAAACATTTATGGCGATTATTGTTGGTTGTACCAACGGAAAGGTGGTGTTGGAATGTAATTAAATAATGGCAAGATCACCTTCTCCTCTATGTAGCACGGGGACTTCTACTCCCAGGCTCTTCTGTATGTATATTGATGCACCACCTTTTCTCCTATGGCTCAGTTGGAGCATGATATTTGTTAGGATTTGCCAACGGGTTCTCCGATCGCTGCCAGGTTTCTTGAAGACCTACTATCTAATTTTGTTGCAAATCAGCCCAATAGATATGATCTTTTTCCAGCCTCTAGCATTCAAAAGATACAATAGCTAGAATGAAGTCCAAATTTTGATTTTGATACCAATTCATAGCAGACTTACTGTATATTGGGCGTTGATCATTATTTTGTTGCAAGACACTGATGCTGCCATTATACTCTCTATATGCTGATTAAAACCTTGATTTATATGACAAGGGGGCAAATTGGAGAAGGCAGCGGGCGGATATTTGCAGGTTTGACTCAAAATATCATGCGAAAAGCTGGTTTGATAGAAAAGTAAGTCTAGGGCGAGGTACAGTACTTGATTAGTTATCAACTTATTTAAAATATCATCTTTCAGCAGTTTGGCCTCTGGCTCGTCGTGCCTATGAAAAGTACATTAATATTGTCACTCCAAAACTGGCCTCCTTTGCTAACATCTGCTGTTCGGGCTCCAGAGCCCTCTAGCTGGAGCCATCTTTCAAGCATTCAGCAGTTTTTACATATGCACCATTGATCTTATTGTCTTATAGGAAATGGTAGGTATTCTAGTTTAAGCATTTCAACTCTGTAGCATCCAACTCTCTCCCACTAGCTGTTGCTACTAGCATTAGCGAGACATGTTCAAAAAACTTATTGCAGCTCGAAGTATTAAACTTATCTTTCATTTTCGGATCATCAGGGCTTATATGTTTCTCCTCTTTACTTTCATCTAGACTAATTTCAGATTGGGGGTCCATAGGATCGCCCTTAAAGTAGGACCTAATGTCATTACCTTGTTCGAAACAATATGACTACTCTGATCTGGACTGAAAATCAGACAGTGGCTGATGGATACCAGACATAGTTTCTAATGGAAGGGTTCCTACTTTACTCAATAGCACAGTGGAAGAATCAAAGCCCCTCAATGCGTCCTTCTCTGGATGTTTCTTCAAGACCTTTCCTTTTTAGGTCTCGCCTGAGCCAGCGCATGCGCTCCTCTGCGAGATATTTAGTAACAGGGCTTTTAAAAGTGCTACAAAAGGGGGTGATGGACGGAGCGTTTGAGCAAATCAAACACTCACCCCCAGTCAACTGATATGGGTTTAATCCATCACTATTCTTTAGCTCACTCAGCCACCCCAATTCAGACATGGCCATATGCAAATCAGTCTGACCCTGTGCCTCATGGGAACAGTCCTGCCCGAACTGCCTAGCCATGTCTTTCCTGGACCGGAAACAAGCATCCTGGGACCGGTTTCGGATTCATAATCCTCATCAGCCAGGCTATCTTGAATCCAGTGGCCAAGTGAGCAAGGGACTCACGTCCGAGTATACCCTGCCAACTTAGGGCGAACAAAGCGATACAAAAGGAAATGATGGACGGAGCGTTTGAGCAAATCAAACACTCACTCCCAGTCAACTAATCTGGGTTTTAAAAGTGCTACCACAGCTTTTGCTGGCCTAGCGCCTGCGTTTACGCGCGCGTGCATGTGCGCAGCCGCCAGCTTTCAGCGCCTGATCAGGCGCCAACTGGAGCGCAACCAGTTTCACTTTTGACGCTGCTGCGCACGCACCATTCGCATGCTTTTTTAAAGATTTCCTTTTTTGTGCGCGTGCACACAACTTGCTCACCACTAAGGTTTTTTTTTTAATTTCCGTTTTGAGCGCACGCACACACAACTCCCAGGTTTGTTCAATTCACTTCTGTCGAGCGCACAATCTGCCGTGAGTGTGGCATCACAGGGCTATTCGGTAGCCCGGGTATGATTATTGACATGTCGCGATAATTGGCAGTTGAGACATGGTGCTGGTGTTCTTTTTGATTCGACCACAACAGTTGGGTGCGCTTTGATGATTTTACCACAAACAGGAAGTAGATACATTGTGTTTTGACAACAGATGCATGCTATGAAAATGAGCCATTTTATTAGTGTTTTATTGCCATTTAGTTGTCTTTTAACAGATAAAACACCCCTCTTTGATTTCGCAGCCTGTCTGTCTTGGGTGAAAGAAAACAAGTTACTTGACTGTAACTTCAGTTATCCAGTATTGGTATCTTTCATAGATTCACATGCTTAAAGTCATCCCCGCCGACGAGGTGGGAGTCTCGCGGTACAATTAAACATATACATATAGTCATAACATCATTACACAATAGGCTACTATGGACAGCAAAGTCACTACATTAGCCTATCTTAGTACTTTTACAAAAAGAACCAAACTTGGAACCCAGCCAATCAGGCTGTAGCACCCTCTTAGAACCTTCCACAGAGAGATAAACCCTCAGATTTTCTGCCGCACGTTGTGTGAAAGGGAGTCTATCTGAGCTCTGCTCAGTTTTCTTTACCTTAACTACCTTTGTGAGTAAAAATGTCTGACTTTTCAAAGAAAAACTTGTTTTTGCCTTGCTCTTCATGTGGGAAGGAAAGATTACATTTTGAGGATCCACATAAAGAATGTACATATTGTCTTTATCCAGCTCACAAGGTCAAGGACTGCAGGATCTGTAGAACCTTCCCTGCCAGGACCTTGAAGGACAGAGAAGGAGGACTTTTGGTTTGGCTGGAAATACTGAAAGCTACATCGGATGTCCCCTTTAGAAACTGTTTAATCAGACGATTAGAGCAAAGGGATTCCACTCATGTAGAGCGCCTGGAGGTAGAGATGGCCGCTAGATGCAGTTTAACCGAGGCAAACGTAAGACCAGACTTGGATAACGATAGAAGATAAGACAGAATCTTATCTGGAGAACATCTTAAAGGATGCATATTCTTGTTACTACACCAGGAAATTAATAGTTTCCATTTTAGTGCATAAGTTTTCAAGGCAGAAGGAGCTCTTGCTCTAGCAAGAATGTCTCTGCAGTCTTGAGGTAAATTTATCTCTTTAAATTCGGTGAATCCAGAAACCATGCATGAAGATGCAATTAGACTGGACGAGTATGAAGAAACTGCCCTTTGCTCATTGATAATAGGTTTGGGACTGCTGGAAGACGGTACAGTCTGCGTTTGGATAGTAGGAGAAGCTCTGTGAACCAATGTTGACGCAGCCATTTCGGTGCAATGATAATCGTGCAGCATGGTTCCATCTTGAGCTTGCGCAGAAGTCTTGTGATCAACGGAAAAGGGGGAAATGGGTACGCAAAAATCCCCTTCCAACTCATCATGAAGGCGTTCCCCCCTAGATCCCTTCCAAAGAATGGGCACTTTTGATTGTTCCTGGAGGCAAAGAGATCTAGATTTGGATTGCCCGACTTCTGAAATATATTCCCCACAATTGTTTGATCCATCTCGCATTCGTGACAGGGCCTTGAGGTCCTGCTCAGAGTGTCTGCTAAAGTGTTGATCCCAGGTAGATGTTCCACCTTGATTTTGATATTTTGAGAAAGCAGCCATTCCCAAATGTCTGAGCTTCTTGAGATAGAATGTGGGACCGGGTACCTCCTTGCTTGTTTAGATAATGCATGCAAGTGGTGTTGTCGGTTCTGATCAGAACAGTTGACCCTTGAAGCCTTGGGAAAAAAGACTGCAACGCTAGGAAAATGGCCCGAAGCTCCAGAAAATTGATATGCATCTTTGCCATTGCAGCGGACCATCTCCCTCTTATGCAAAGATCTTGAAGGTGTGCACCCCATCCTTCTAGGAAGGCATCTGTCGTGAGGATGAAATCTGGTACAGAAGGTTGAAAAGTGAGCCAGACTGAGGCATTCTTGGAGCGCATCCACCAGGTAAGTGCCTCTCGCTTAACTAGAGTTATCTGCACTAGGTCGTCGAATGACCCCGAGATTTGCAGCCAGTGACTGTCCAGTTCCTCTTGAATCAGCTGCATCCTTAGACGGGTATGAGGTACTAGCAGGATTGCGGATGATAGTATTCCCAGAAAAGATTTGATAATTCTCACAGAAGCGAACTTTCTTTTTAGGAGGTTTGATGCAAGAGAAGTGAGGCGAGATTGTCTTTCTTTGGACAAGAATGCTTTGTCTCGGATGGTATCCAATATTGCTCCTATGAATTGAATTCTCTGAGAAGGACAGAGGACTGATTTTTGAATGTCCAGAGACAGTCCTAGGGATGGAAAACTTGCAGGCATGTGGACGTTGCTTGAGAAGCCTGTCAAAAGGAAGGAGCATGTATTAGCCAATTGTCCAGATAAAGGAATATTTGGATGCCCTGAAGCCCGAGATGAGCTGCTACGCAAGCTAGGAATTTTGTAAAGACTCTCTGGGCTGAGCATAAACCGAATGGAAGGACCTTGAACTGGAAATGTACACCTGCCACAGTAAATCAAAGGAATTTCCGATGCTTGGAATGAATTGGGATGTGGAAGTATGCATCCTGATAGTCCAATGTTGTCATGAAATCCGGATGTTCCAAAAGCTGAAGGATTTCTGGAAGTGTGATCATGCGAAAAGATTTCTTTTGAAGATATTTAATAAGCTTTCTTAAATCCAGGATATGCCTCCATTCCCCTGACTTTCTTTATTAGAAAAAAGCGTGAATAAAATCCTTTCCCCACCTGAGAGCGAGGCACTCTTTCTATCGTTCCTTTCGAAAGCATGGTTTTTACCTCTTTCCTGAGAAGAGCAAGATGCGGCAGATGCTTTTTCAAAGGCGGATGAGGAGGGGGGTATTGATAAATTCCAGGGTGTGACCAAATTTGATAATGTCCAATACCCACTTGTCTGTGGTTATTCTTTCCCAATTTTTGATATGTCAGAATACATTTGGAATCCTGTAAACCAGGCGTGGCAGATCTGGTGCAGGTGTTAAAAGATTGTCACTGTTTTCTAGCAGAGTCCCTGCCTTGAGGTTGGCGTCTTCTGTTCTGTTGTCTGTAAGCGGCAGCTGGGGGATTGTTACAGGACTGCTGCTGTTGGTAACCATATCGCCTTGACTGCCCTGATTTTTTTATATCCTCCACAAAATGAATATGATCCTCTGCCTCTAGTTCCTCGAAAAGGAGTCTTTCTATATTGTAAAGTACCAAGTGCCCTGGCGGTATCAGTATCTTTTTTGGTTTCTTGTAATGCCTCATCAATGTGTTTCACAAATAATAAATCACCATCAAATGGTATGTCCAGAATCTTGGTTTGGACCTCCTGGTAAAAGTTGGTGGATTTCCACCAACCCTGTCGTCCAAGGGTTGCTGCTCCAGCAAGTTGGCGAAAACCCAGGGAAGCTAGGTCCATAGCGACATTAATAATCTCTGAAGCTGCCCTTTCATGTTCCAAAAGTTTATTCCTTGCTTCCTGCTTCTTGTCCTCAGGAAGATATTCGAGGTAAGGGGAAATGTCCGCCCAGAATTTGCGGTCATATCTGCCTAAAATCGCCAAAGAGTTTGTGGCATGAACTGAGGCAACGGCCATGGTAGTGAAGAGTTTACCTATGTTATCCACGCGTCTCCCATCCTTATCCGGTGGCGCCATTACAGAAATAGATGGATTTCGAGACTTCGGTTGGGCCGCCTGTGAAATACCAGAATCTGGTCTTGGGTGCCCGGAGAGGCAAGCAGGAGCATCATCCGGCGCTTTATACTTTGTATCGATTCAAGGGAGAATCGCACGTATCGAAAATGGAGTTTAAATTATTTTCGTTCCTTCCTCCCAAATATGATCGATTATAGGGATTGAACAAACCAATTTCTTACTTTGGTCCTTAAAATCATAAAGAAAGCATTCTGTTTCTTTATCGATACAGGAAGATGAAACCTGCTTGCTGCCCTTTCCATGATAGCGTGAAAACCTCCACTATCCTCAGGAGGGGAATCAACCGCCTGAGGGACTGGTGAGGATGGCGTAGGAATTAAGTACTCATCCCATTCATCCACAGTTGTGGGTGAGTTTGGTATCTCTCCATCTTCAGCCACAGTGTCACCATCATCATCTTGAGTGAAATGAGTAGGCAATACCTCTTGAGGAACCGAAAAACTGTAGGAGTAGGAGGTTGTTCTGGAACCAGGACTGGTGGGAGGCGTGTATTATAATCCCTCAACATAGCAGTAAAAACTTGCATTTGCAGGCATTTGAACCACAGGTTCTTGATGAAATAATTCCTGAGGGCCCCGTAAAGATTCACAGGGCTCATAATATTCTTCATCATCGTCATCCTCCTGATATTTAATCTGGAGCTGAGACGGATTATGGAGGTAAGGGTGAGATATGGGAAACATCCTGATAAAAATGCCTAGAAGATGACAATTTTGATGTTAACACTGGCATAATCTGTAAAGATGAAGGTCTATTACTCTTCAGCATCGACGATATGTACATGGACGGTGAGACAGTATCAGTACAAATAGCCATTATAGAAGAAACCGTCGACGTTGAAATCATTGAGGTCGTCGACAAACACCATCGTCGACGGTGGACTCGTTGAGGTCGCTGCCGTCGTAGTCGGTGGACTCGTCGACGAAAGTATGATCACTGTCGACGGTGGGCTCGTTGACAGTAGTTGAATCGTCGTCAACGGTGGGCTCGTCGACGGAAGCTGTATCATCGTCGATGGCATGGATGTAATCGACGACGAAGTAGGCATCGGCGAGATCGGCATCGTTGAAGGCGATGAAATAATCGTCAACGAAGTCTTTATCGACGATGGAACTTCACTCACCTTCTGAGGAGATTTCATCGTCGACTGAGCACTTTTCGATGTCGATGAGGGCTCAGAAAGGGATTTCTGTTGTTTTGCTGCAGTTTTCAGTGAAAGCTTCGCCTTTTCTTCCATTTTTACCTCTGAAGAGAATGAAAGCTTCTCTTTTATAGAGGAAGAGTGACCAGTCTCGGAGTGAGATTTATTCAGGGTCCTACTCTGTCTCTCAGGAGGATCTCCAGATCTATCCCTCTTTTTGGGCTGCAGGGTGGACGCCTGAGGACTTACACTGCCTTCATCTCCAGAAACATCCGATGTAGCTTTCAGTATTTCCAGCCAAACCAAAAGTCTTCCTTCTCTGTCCTTCAAGGCCTTGGCAGGGAAGGTTCTACAGATCCTGCAGTCCTTGACCTTGTGAGCTGGATAAAGCAAATATACACATCTTTATGTGGATCCTCAAAATGTAATCTTTTTTTCCCCACATGAAGAGCAAGGCAAAAACAAGCTTTTCTTTGAAAAGTCAGAAATTTCTACTCACAAAGGTGATTAAGGTAAAGAAAACTGAGCAGAGCTCAGGGAGACTCCCTTTCAGATGACGTGCAGTAGAAAATCTGAGGGTTTACCTCTCTGTGGAAGGTTTTAAGAGGGTGCTACAGCCTGATTGGCTGGGTTCCAAGTTTTGTTCTTTTTACAAAAGGACTAAGATAGGCTAATGTAGTGACTTTGCTGTCCATAGTAGCCTATTGTGTAATGATGTTATGACTATAGTGTATATGGTATTGTACCGAGAGACTGCCACCTCGTCTGCGGGGATGATTCTAAGCATGTGAATCTATGAAAGATACCCCAATACTGGATAACTTGATGTTGTGCTTGTTATAAGTTAGGGAACCCCCCCTTCCAAGCCGCACACTCTTCCCCCCCAGGTGTGCACTTGGAGCCCCCCAATCTCCCCTGTGTTACCTGTACTGCTCCAGTGGCCCTGGGCGCAGCTGGCTGTGCAGAGGCGTGCTCATTACAGTCGTGCAGTCGAACTGGCTCTGCAGGATTTTCAAAGCTTAGCTCGCTTCGTCCGCATTCCAGCAGCAGGTTGGCCCCTTGGAGTGTGCTGTGCTACGGCCATATCTGGCGGTGGACACCAGGGTATCCTGGGTTCAGACCCGCCAATCCTAGATGGTGCTGCTGGGCACACACATGGCACTTGGGACTTGTGTTTTATTAAACATACATGTCACTTCGGTCCCCCATAATAATCAACACATCTTTGACACTTATTGTACTGGGCAAATGTATCCCACTTTACCCTCTTATGTCGTTGGGCACATTAATGGCATTGGGTCACCTGTTGTATGGCACATGCATGCTCGATCACTCCCCTCTAATCTCCGGCACATATCTTGCATTTTGGCTCCCACGGGTATTAGGTACTTGTTTGGTACTTCGGTTCCCTCTGGTGTCAGGCACATGTATGGCACTCTGGAATCCCCTTTTTTTTTTGCAATATTATAATTAAGGCTCCCTGTTTTCCGATGTAACTGATTTTTACCGATAAATACAGACTGAAAACAAAGTGTTTTCGGTCTGCATTTAATTTTAAAAATGGATAAATACAGAAAATCTGCTTCTTTTCGGTGACTCTTTTTGCTGTCTTTTCTGAATTTAGCCCAACAGCTGAGCAGATGGTGAGCGTGGGAAATTAAAAAACAGGATGACATTTCTTTAAATAACTACATTTGTTAACTAACATTTATGGTATAATGCTAATATTTGCAGGTGGATGTACGGTTATGTAATATTTGGCAACTTAAATAGCTAAAACACGACAGACCTCAAAGTCTGACCGCGCGTCTATCATTTAAATAAAATACCATTAAAGTATCGAAATGTACAGTTTTACAAGTACATTTATACGCAAAACACAAAATAAATATGGATAAATACAGATAACATGGCCCATAAATAAATTTGGATAAATAAAATGGTAAAAAAAGAAATACCATAAAACCGGGAGCCCTAATTATAATCCGCGAAGACAACCCGAAGGTACTGGAGCGCTTTACATGAGCACCAATCACATTACACAAAAACACATTTTTTTTGTGTTTTAAACATGAGGAAATTAAGTGATTTGCTCAGAATCACAGAATGCTGAGTTCCCCAGCTCGAATCGGCAGCTCTAGTTGTTACACCACACTCTCATCCTCTTGAATAAGTGGGGAAAGTGGGAATCACCTTTAAAATCGAGGGTCCCAATTTAAAATATAAGAAAGGGAATAAGACCAAATCCCAGTCTGCCCAAACAACGGAACATGGGTATACTTCGTGTCTCCTCAGGACAAAGCACTATCTGGCAAAGTACCTAGGAGAATGAATTGTTGGAACATCTATTAACCTTATAGGTATTTTACTTAAATACTCCTTGTGGGGATATAGGACTGTGTAGGTGGATGACTTGGAATATGGTCACATTGTACAGATGACTAATTAAGTAACAACTTAATAGAATTGGTAATATAATTACATGTGATGGCATATGTAACCCATATGATGTATTCTTATAATATGGTTGTTAGCAAAAGAAACCATGAAAATAACAAGAGCACACTGGAGACCCAGCTTTCTAGCCTTCCGAATGTGACTGGGAGATGTAAACAGAGTTGTCCCCAGTGCTACGAAATTAGTGTTTGTGATGGTATTTATGGTCTGTAGCTATAGACCACTGTATTTCCCACATCTACATCCGTTGAATAGGATAGTTAGGGAGACAATTTATGGCCACATGAATATAATACACTAGAGTTTCAAGATGGCAGCCGGGGTCAGCGGTCTGGTTTTCCTGATGAACAGAGCCTCCATTAATGCGCTGTTGAAATTAGATTACTCGCACAAGAAGGCACGAGACAGTCCTGTTGTCTTGGCTAATTGGTTTAGTGCTTACAGAAAGGCAACCCCCATGAGGTGAGGTTTTACAAAATACAAACAAGCATTTGCAATGCAATAGGTTCCGCATGAACGCAAGTTTAAGCTATAGGCATTGTTAAAGCTGATGCCTTTTATTTATGTTTCGGTTTAAACATAAATAAAAGGCATTGTCATTTACAATGCCAATAGCTTAAACTTGTGTAAATGCGAGACCTATTGCATTGCAAATGCTTGTTAGGTCTCGCCTGTCGATGCGCATGCGCATCGAGCAAGCGAGACTATGGGGGCTCATCGACTTTATCTAACTTGCAAGGAATCGTGGCGATTCCTTGCAGTGCCCGTGACTTTTAAGCTCAATGCGCATGCGCATTGAGCTTAAAAGCGCGTGCACGTCCGTCGTGTTTTACCCGCTCCGCCCCCTCCCGCCGTGTCGCATTTCTCCTCCCCCCTCCCCTCGCGCCGTGTCGCATTTCTCCTCCCCCCTCCCCTCTCTTCCCTCCGTCTTGTTTTTATTTTTATTTTTGTTTCTGGTGCACGTCGCGTTTCTCCTGTCCGAGTGCTCGTTTTGGCTTCCCAGGTCCCAGTTTATTGATCGCCTGTTTTTCCGTTTATCCTGCCCCCTTATCAGTTATTGTGCAGTGCAGCGTCCTGGGAGCTTGTTTGTCTGATCCCCGCTGCGTGGTATGTGCCGTCCGGGACTCCTCTGGCCGAGTCTGTAATGTGAGCTTCCAGGGGTGATTTTGCCAGGGCCTCCTTCCGGTCTGTTAAGCCCTCTTCACCTGCACTTCCGCCCAGCCCGCTGTGTACTGGAAGCCGCTGCTCACTGTCGCGATGCAGGCCGCTGATCTCTTCCAATCGCGCTATGCGTTCCCGTCGTCGGTTCGTTCCTGGATATCTGATGTTCGATGCTGCCCCATCCTGGACCTCAGGGACTGCCCTCGGAGCCTTAAATTACAGCGGATTACTGTGCCGGATTAATGTAAGGGCCGCCTCACCCACGGAGCTTCTCAGCTATGCAGCCATCATGGTCGGCTGTAGATTATCAATTTTAAAACATCTTTTAGACATAAACCACTTAATGTTTATTAAATGTTCTTGCCTTGGTATTGAATTCAGGGCTGGATAAAATACTACGTGCTTCCAAAGTTCTTACGTTTTGTAAAGTATTAGGAATTGGAAACATCTTGATTTTCTGTAACAATCAAGTAAACAAACATAACATTTGGAAAAGCAAAAGGGAAACAATTGCAGAATTTCTCCTTTCCTTTCAATCAGTTTTGATCGCAAGGTGTGGGGTCCCACATGGCTCTTTGTTGAGCCATACCATGTTCAGCATTTATGTGGCATAATTCGCTGCTCTGATCAGGTTATATAGGTTCTTATTCTGTGCTTATGCTGATAACAGACAGATCTTGATTCATCTTGGCTGGACTCAACCTGACTCAACAGCAACCTTCCAAACATATATGATCACCATCATAGACGGGATCACCCCAAACGCAATTAACCTTAACTTAGACAAGACAGTGGTATTCAAGCTAGCTGGCCTTCCTTTTACCAGCCTAGTTGCCTGACCAGCCGGGTCACCTCCCCACTTCATTTCCCATTGTTTGAAACCACCTTGGAGTTTCTTATTTTGACAAACAGTTTATACAATTTTGAAAGAAACATGTTATTCAGAAACAAACGTTGTTTTAGGTTTCATTACTCAGTCATTTTCCCATCCAAATCCTCTATATTCGTCACCCCTTACATAGACCTAATTCCTATGTTAGTATCTTTAGCGTTTATTTTATACAGGGATAATTGTCTAAGTCTATATCCAGTTACTCTACAATGTGAATGTGATAAGATT
The DNA here is from genome assembly GCF_964263255.1 of Lissotriton vulgaris. NCBI lineage: Eukaryota > Metazoa > Chordata > Amphibia > Caudata > Salamandridae > Lissotriton > Lissotriton vulgaris. The sequence continues at coordinate 995,902,650 of NC_141699.1, forward strand.
AGGTTAATCAGTGTAAGGTAGCCAGACATAATGCCATCTAAAGCAAACCTCACTAAAGGTAAGGACTGACTATACTACTGTCACTTCCAATTTACCTTCCTGCTCTCTGTGCCCCGGGCAACCATCTAAAGGGATCTGCTTTCTAGGAAGAGAAGTCTCCTGGAGGGATTAATCAGAAGCCTTTCTATCTTATGCACCAGTTCCATCTGGCTGGTTTATGACATTGTTGTTCTCCTGTACTTCTGTTTGCATGAACTTAAGGAGCATAGCTTCCAACAATCGGACTTTCCCCCCACTAGTTACACCCTTCCTTTTCTTGACATGGAGTGCCTCTGCCTCAGTCTGAGTCCATGTTATCACTTCCATACTCCATTTTTCAATTACAAGTCTTTTCGCCACCTGGCATTTTATAGCTATAGCTCTCTTGACGAGCAGCAGTCCTAAATCTAAGAATTTGACACTAATATTTTTATTTTCAGCATATTTTTCCTTTCTATGATTTCTTCCAATGTATTTGTCACTGCCAGCCAATAGTCCACTACCTGTGGTCAACTCCACAACATGTTGCAGAAATCTGCTACCTCTGTTCTACATCTGAGACATGCTGCCATTATTGTGCTTGTCTGCTAGGGGTGAGAAAGGTTCTGTGAAGTATACTGAATTGTAGTAGCTTAAACCTAGCATTTCTAGAAACTTTCGGGGTATAGTCAGGTATTAGTTCCCAGTCTATGCCTTCCAGCTTCATGCCAATGTTATGAGACCATTTCTCTCTGAAAGCAGACAGACCACCACCCCATCCACCACCATCCACCACCACCACACCCCATCCACCACCACCAACACCCCATCCACCACCACCAACACCCCATCCACCACCACCAACACCCCATCCACCACCACCAACACCCCATCCACCACCACCACCGCATCCACTGCATCCACTGCATCCACCACATCCACCATCACCTCCACATCCACCATGACATCCACCACATCCACATCATCCACCACCACCACATCCACCACCACACCCACCACCACCACCACATCCACCACCACCACATCCACCACCACCACATCCACCACCACCACCACCGCATCCACCAACACCACATCCACCACCACCACCGCATCCACCAACACCACATCCACCACCACCACCACAGCCACCACCGCATCCACCACCACCAGATATACCACCACATCCACCACCACTTTCACCACATCCACCACACCCACCACCACTACATCCACCACCCCATCCACCACCACCACTGCATCCACCACCACCAACACCCCATCCACCACCACCATTGCATCCACCACCGCATCCACCACCACCACCACCACCCCATCCACCACCACCACCACCACCCCATCCACCACCAACACCCCATCCACCACCACCACTGCATCCACCACCGCATCCACCAGCACCACATCCACTGCATCCACCACCACCACATCCACCACACCCACCACCACTACATCCACCACCCCATCCACCACCACCACTGCATCCACCACCACCAACACCCCATCCACCACCACCACTGCATCCACCACCACCACCGCATCCACCACCTCCACATCCACATCCACTGCATCCACCACATCCACCACCACATCCACCATCACCTCCACATCCACCATGACATCCACCACCACATCCACCACCACATCCACCACCACCGCATCCACCACCACATCCACCACCACATCCACCACCACATCCACCACCACATCCACCAACACTTTAACCACACCCACCACCACCACATCCACCACACCCACCACCACCACATCCACCACACCCACCACCACATCCACCACACCCACCACCACTACATCCACCACCCCATCCACCACCACCACTGCATCCACCACCACCACAGCATCCACCACCACCACTGCATCCACCACCACCACAGCATCCACCACCACCACTGCATCCACCACCACCACTGCATCCACCACCACCACTGCATCCACCACCACCACTGCATCCACCACCACCACTGCATCCACCACCACCACCCCATCCACCACCACCATCCACCACCACCAACACCCCATCCACCACCACCACTGCATCCACCACCACCACCGCATCCACCACATCCACTGCATCCACCACCACCACATCCACCACCACATCCACCATCACCTCCACCATGACATCCACCACATCCACATCATCCACCACCACCACCACCACATCCACCACCACACCCACCACCACCACATCCACCACCCCATCCACCACCACATCCACCAACACCACATCCACCACCACCACCACAGCCACCACCGCATCCACCATCACCACATATACCACCACATCCACCACCACTTTCACCACACCCACCACCACCACATCCACCACACCCACGACCACTACATCCACCACCCCATCCACCACCACCACCCTATCCACCACCACCACTGCATCCACCACCACCAACACCGCATCCACCACCACCACCACTGCATCCACCACCGCATCCACCACCACCACATCCACTGCATCCACCACCACCACCCCATCCACCACCCCATCCACCACCAACACCCCATCCACCACCAACACCCCATCCACCACCAACACCCCATCCACCACCACCACTGCATCCACCACCGCATCCACCAGCACCACATCCACTGCATCCACCACCACCACATCCACCACACCCACCACCACTACATCCACCACCCCATCCACCACCACCACTGCATCCACCACCACCAACACCCCATCCACCACCACCACTGCATCCACCACCACCACCGCATCCACCACCACCACATCCACTGCATCCACCACATCCACCACCACATCCACCATCACCTCCACATCCACCATGACATCCACCACCACATCCACCACCACATCCACCACATCCACATCCACCACATCCACCACCACCGCATCCACCACCACATCCACCACCACATCCACCATCACCTCCACATCCACCATGACATCCACCACCACATCCACCACCACATCCACCACATCCACATCCACCGCATCCACCACCACCGCATCCACCACCACATCCACCACCACATCCACCAACACTTTAACCACACCCACCACCACCACATCCACCACACCCACCACCACTAAATCCACCACCCCATCCACCACACCCACCACCACTAAATCCACCACCCCATCCACCAACACCACCACCCCATCCACCACCACTGCATCCACCACCGCATCCACCACCACCACATCCACCGCATCCACCACCACCACATCCACCGCATCCACCACCACATCCACCATCACCACCACATACACCATCACCTCCACATCCATCATGACATCCACCGCCACATCCACCACATCCACCGCATCCACCACCACCACATCCACCACCTCATCCACCATCACCACCACATCCACCACCACATCCACCACCACATCCACCACCACATCCACCATCACATCCACCATCACATCCACCATCACATCCACCATCACATCCACCATCACATCCACCATCACATCCACCAAGCTATTAATTTTGCTATTTTCAAAACCAACACATAAATAAAAAAAGTGTCATTTACTATACCAATCGCTCAAACTTTCCTAATGCGAGACCTATTGCATTTCCAATGCTTGTTTTTCTTATTGGAATCTGAAAAAAAGTGAACTGCGTGTTCTCATTTCCCACACCAGGTTGTGAATATAACCCTCACACTGTATGAAACGAAGGAGCCAGATTAACTGGAAGCAAGAAAGTTGTGGAAGAAAGTAAAGTGGGAATCTATAACGTACAGCTAAAGTTTGCACATACCGCACCCCAACCTAGCGGGCCGCCTCCACACTGCTGCAGTCCTCCCTTTATGTAAAACAAGGGGGGAGTGGCCCCACTCACCAAGAGAAAGGGTACCAAATAAAGTCAATGTAAAACAAATAATTTCTCTTGGGTAATAAATCACAAGGGTCAAACTGCACAACATACAGCCATATACAAAACCCTGAAAACATTCAACTGTACTAAATGTACTTAGAATTTAGGAGCCATAAATCAATTATAAGCAAACAAAAACACGATTTGAATATCTCAAGAATTCATTTATTAAAATTACAATTCATAAAGTTAAAAACCAAAATTGAACCAATTAAAAAATGCCTATACAAATTCATACATGTGACTGACAAAATGCTTAATATATACGAGAGACAAAAACAAGCGATACATTAAAAAAAATCCCCCTCCATGAGCTTCCCATCCCCCGGAGCTGATGATTAATTAAAGGGGAGGGAGACCTTAAAAGGACCAGGGACCCCCATACACTGGGGCCAGTGCAATTGTTGTATTCCGGGGAGCCCAGACTCAGGACACTGTTTCACTGTCCGCATAGGCGTCCCTTCAACCTTTGTTTTTTTCAGTGAGATAGAAAGAAGGATAGAGAGATAGAGATAAAGAGATAAATAATCCAGGCCGCTTGTCCTGCAGTACTACTGTGGAACCCAGTATGGCCTCACCTGAAGTCCTGTGGGATCCAGCTTGGCCCTTCCCTGTTGTTCTGTGGGGCTGCTGTGGGACCTGCCATAGCCTCACTGGAGTACTGCCAGAGCAAATAAAATAACAAGCACTGGCGTTGCCAATAGGTCTCGCAGTAGGAAAGTTGGAGCTATTACAATTGCAAATAACAATGCCTTTTATTGTTGTTTTCATTTTAAAAACATAAAGGGCTTTGTCATTTACAAAACCAATAGCTCCAACTTTCCTACTGCGAGATCTATTGGCACCACCACCAGTGAAACCCACGAGCCTTCTGTACGATTTGGGAGTTTAACCTAAAGCTAAGAACAGACAGCAAGGGGGAGGAGCTATTTTACCATTCAAAAAAAGATGTACACAGTATTTAGTAGCTGAGCAAATTTGAAAACTAGAAACAAAAACCAAAAAAACACATTGCAGACCTGGGAAGTGAAGTTACCATTCAAATTATTCTAAGCATGTCGAATTTCCGCAAAGGTGTTCCAAAAGTGAATGGGGATGTGCACATGATTGAAATGAACCGATAATGCAATGTACAACTTCCTTCAATCGCCACTGATCCAATATGGGGGCGAAAATAGACAAACCATCCTACAGAGATGGCATTCAGTAAGACAACACAAATTTCGGCACAAAGATTAAATTATTTGCACGAAAAAGCATGCCCCCTATTTAAACAACGTAAAAGACTATGCAAACCTGCGAGGACACAAGAGGCAGCTAGTACTATACAGATGTGCCAGAGTTAATAATACTGCCTGGATTTATGATTTGCAGCCAAGAAGCCAGAACAGTCTGCTACCGGTGCTGTTGATAACGTTACAGTCTTCCCAACACATTATTCCAAATATTACACGCATATCCGACATGACACGAGTTCTGCCTGGCACATCATAAAAGCAAGCATTGGCAAATTCAAAAGGCATTACAGTTGAAAGTTTGGCCAGCAGGGCAAGCATGATTACGGGTGCATTAAGATGCTAAAGCTAATATTTTTAAAACAAAGCAGATCTCGGAGCAGTACATTATAAAGGTGCATGTATTATCAGAAATTAATGTTCCGAATAAAAAGCTGGAAGCCACCAAAAGAAAGGGGATGGTGTAAAGGAAAAATCACCACGTATTTTCCTGCAGGCGAGACATGTGCTTCAGGGCTTTCAAACGGCTGATGGCTTCTTTCTAAACGCACAAGCCCCGTGAGTGAACAGAAGGGAGGGGAGGGGGAGGGGGATGGAGAGGAGAGAGATAGGGGGGCTGGAGGAGCGTGTTGAAAACACAGGCGAGGGAAAGCAGATGATCAACAGAGCTCATAAAGCAAGTACGGGAAATGCAAGCGTGGGGGGGGTGTGGGGGGTGTAAAACAGCACAGACATGTCGCCACATGCCAGCCCGCTACACCAATCCATCTCCAACGTCATTACTGCTGTGCACATCTGAGCGAACCTTAACTTTGGCGACTGCCTAAAACCACCATGATTAGAGTTCGATTGGTCTCCTACGCACAAGGAAGCAAGCTTAACTGTGGTTCGCATTAGCGCTTGCTAGCTCCGATTCCCAAAATTATCTACCTCAAGAAAACTTAAAAAAAATATTTTAAAAAATGAACCACACAACTAAAGTATGTAATACACGCTTCTCAATCACCAACAAATGCATTAACAAAGATGTTTGAGCACATGCAGTCGTCTGTTCGTGTACCCGAGTATGGTATGCTGGCAAATTAAAAATGTTCGACATGACAACAAAGTGAGCAACAACAACAATGAGCCCATAGCCGGTGATGGCGGACGGCCACCACTGGCGGTTACGTCGACGGTGTGAAGCGCTGCGAGAGCTTCCTGTCAACGCTGCTGAGAGGCTCGAGGAGTCGCGAACAAGGGTCGAGTGGGAGAGTGAAAGGAGGGGCGCGGCAGGAAATATACATATGAAAAAAGAAACCGCGGGGGATATACAAGCATGCTGCTTAAAACCACTGTCACGCTTAAGGCCACAAGCGCAGGAGGGCGATGTGGGTAAAACCCAGACTAACAAGGCACGAGTAGTTTTGCTGAACAGTATAGAGTGCAGGCATGGTGAAAGGAGATGCGTGGAGGGAAGCCGGATGGGGGCGGGAGAGCCTGGTGGGGTGGCGGGAATACCAGCGAGGGGAGGAGAAGTGTGGCAGGCAGATGCGCGGAGGGAAGCCGGATGGGGGCGGGCTTGGGAAACTGAAAGTACGGCCGGCCGCCGGCCATGAATAATTAGGGGAGGAGAAGCCCTTTGATGTGCTGTGCGGCCGGGAATGCGCGTGCATGTTTAATCACGTGGTTCAGGTGAACTGCATGAAAAACGCGGGGCTGAAAGCCCTTGGTTTGACGATGATTTTCGCCACTTGAATTCTCGCTCCGCTCGATGCGCTTGCGCACATCGATAGGTCGCGAGACCTTAAAAGTGTGGGGATGATGCCCTTGTGGGCTTGTACGAATCTGATGGGTTGGACACCTGTAAGGGGGGTTTGGCATAGGGCCACAAGCCAAAGATCTTACTTTACATTTTAAAAAAAAAAACGGGAAAAAAACGGAAATCCCCTCAAAATACCATAGGTTAACGCAATGATATAGTTCTGTCTTACAATTATTTCACATTAAAAAAACTAAGAAATTAAATGGAAAAAACAACGGTTAATGTGACTTTATAGTTGGGTAATGTACTAAGATTTTAGCTTAGGTTAAAAAAATAAAAACAACTTTTCCTGAAAAGAAACGCAAAGGTCAAAGTGACTTTATAATTAGGCCTTGAAATAATATAAAAACTGGGTTATCTCAAATAACTAACTCATGTCCTAAAGTAACTAACTTGCGACTCCACCATGCTCTGCTTAGGACCTCGCATATTACATCACTATTGAAACATTCAATGACATCATTGGTAACATAACTGATGACACCTCAAATTACATCATTGTTGACATCATCCAACTTACTGTTATTCAAATTATTCAATAAACTATTACAGTAGTTGAAATATGAAAGTACTGATTGATGAAAAATCATTAAGAATAAATTACCCTTCAGCCACACACGCACCTTTAGGTGAACCAATATCCTCCAAAGCACAGCTTTCACCTAGTACTGAACATTTCTGGTGCAAGCTAACCTCATGAGGCAACCAAACATGGGTTGGCAACACCCTGCTGCAAACGGTCTTTGCTCTGTGCAGAACTCCTCCACTCTTTTAAACACCAAAGACGCCTTGGGTGGTTAAGGACCTACTACGCACAGCCTTCACCCTGTTCCAAATACTTAGCACATAGTCGATCTCTTGTGGCCAATCAAGCACACATGGGTAGCCAAGCACCAGTGCGTACAGTCCTCACTTTTATTAAAAACTTCTCATGTAGAGTCCACTTCGGGCCCCTTACAAGAATAAGCATCTATTAAGTACAACCTCACCCTGTAACAAACTTTTATAGACAGCCAACCTCTTATGGACAAACAAAGAGACAGGAGTCATTTTCGTTGGTGACATTCGTCAAGATGCATGGACCAAGTAAATTTCTCCTTACACTGCTCCCGGTTTGCGGAGCTATTATTTTTATTGTTTTGAAGCACTCCATAGGAGTGCTTGTGTTTTCAGGTAGACTCCCTTGTACAGACACATATATACTACTCAAATGCATTCAAGTGTACATAAATGCATTTATTTAAAAGTTGTTAAAACACGAACAGCACTTTATTTTTTTTGCATGATCCAATGGTACTGGAGCGCTAGCTCAGTTGCACGCCTTGCCATAGCGCAAACACAAGCTGATGGTATTGGAGCACTTTAAGTGCTCAACGGTTACATTACACAATGACACTCTTTGTCGTTGTCAGGGGGAAGCGTTAAGTGATTTGCCCGGAATCACAAATTGCTCTGCCGTGCCAGAGATCTAAATCTGGTTTCACAGTTCTCCTGTCTGGTGCTCTTGCTGTTATGCCACATCCACACTTGTTTTCAAAACTCCACATTTGTTTCGCAGCACTATCATTTCCACATTTGTTCAGCAAGACCCCCATCAACACAAAACAAGCACTGGGAAAGCCAATAGATCTCGGCAAGGCCTGAGCTATTGGCCTTATCAATGCGAGTGTCTTTTAGCTATATTGTCTAGCAGCACTTCTGCTGTTCAGCATGGCTGAAAGTCACTGAAATAGACACTATGATGTAGGCCAGAGCAGGCCACATTATAGTGCTTTTTGTGTAAGGAGGGGCAAGACAAACAACATTGGAGGGGGTGAGACTCTGCGCATCATCCTGCGATTGTGGGATTTCAGTAAGTTTCAGCCATGCTGAACTGCAAATGTGCTGCTAGACAACATGGCTACAAGACATTCACATTAACAAGGCACATTAATGGGAATTTTCGACACCTATTGGCTTTGCCAATAGGTTTTCTTTTATAGGTGCCGTGCCTCAGCAGCAAGCAAGGGCCTTTTGTGTAAGAGAGGCAACAGAGGAACTAAGGAGGTGGTGTAGGGCGATAAAAAAATAAGACTTGTGGGCCAAGCTGGTGGGTAAGAATAGAGCAAAGCGTACACGGAGGGGGGGCAGAGGAATTACACACAAGAAAGAGCAAGTAAGCACATGCCCGAAAAGGAAGGAAAGTCAGTGAACAAAAGGTAAGCAATTGAAACGGGAAAGAAAGCCTACCAATTCTAAAGCAAGCATCTCACCTAAACCCCACTGTAAGTAAGGGCGTAGTAAACAACAAATAGTTAAAAGCTGTCGGTAAGGGAGACCTATAAAAAGTATCAATCTGACGACAGAATAAAGCAACAGTCCGCACATTATTCTTGAAGGCTAGGTAAGGTGGAAATAAAATTGTGAACAGCTGCGCAATACCATCAAAGCTTCATTATTACCATAGAATGTTCACTGCAATAAACAGTTAAAGGCTTTCCCAATATCACATTTCTTTGATTGGAAGTGTCCAGACAAAGGAGGATACATGTGGGTAATGCCCCACACTCACATCTCTGTGTATCCAACAGACGAAATTTCCAAATAGATAGTGGATAATAAATCTGCATGTGGAAGTCCAGTTCACATAATGTTGTGATATAAAAAAAACTTTCACATAAATCACAGGCAAAACACATTCATATGCAAACACACATATTTCAAAGATAATAATCAAACTACCAATATACATCGTTTAGATAAAACCATTTTAACAATTAATACTCAACCAGAAATGCCTACTGAAAATTCGATTAACTAGATTGGAGAATCAAGGTTGCTCCCCTACGCTCCTAGTGTTCCATTGATAAGGATCCCCACACCAAAAGGAATAATCACAGTAAGTAGCATTTCCAGATGGGCACAAGAGGGAGTGAATACGGTTGGGATGCTATTCGCTGACAGTGTGCTACTAGATCATAAGAGCTTTGCCATAGAACAAGGGGTGCCTTTACATTCTACATGCGAGCATCAGTGGGTACATTAAGCGGAACTAGGCGCCAAATAGTAGAGCCCCCCCCACGCACGACTTAGTACATACAACGGTAGACATCTAACCTGATGACTAAACACTAACTATGTAGGATTATAAAATATTGTACAAACTCACCTTGCCAATACAAAGCCATCAACATGTTTTGAACTGGACACACATCTTAATGCACATCCACCATATCCCGCGAGAGAAATCAGATACATCTGAAATTTGAGTTATGTAAGTAGGCTACAGAAATATAGAACAATCAATAAAAACCCTGGAGGCTCTCCAAGCGTGCCTCGTTTGCCGTTCTGTAAATGTAATATTAAGAACACAAAATGCCAAGGAATTACAGCAAAAAACAAATCACCAAGTATAAAAATGTACATTCAAATAACGCAGCAGAACTAACAGACACGGGTGCCATGGTCTGCAAATTAAAGCACAGTGGTGAAACAAACGTACAGAACTAACAGGAGCCTAGAGAGTACAAAGCATGGATGACAAAACCTCTCCCACGCTATGATTTGATAAAAAGTTCTCAAAACTACTCAAGTACAAAATGCAGTGTTTACGCTCCACTCAGTCCATGAGTCTAGAGTTTGGACTCAATGTAAAAGTGATATTCTCGTAACAACAACTGCCCGACTGAGTGGACCTGTGCCTGCATACTGTACAGAGATCTCAGCAACACACTATCTCACCAATACTGTGGCACTGAAAATATCTATACATCTAAAGCTATACATTAGATCGTCTTTACTACGACGAAACGGTATTACCAGTGTCCCTTAAAGAGGGGGGTCAACACACAATACCTTTTCGAAGGAACTGGTAGACCAGGAGCCATCAGACCACCAGCCACTGCCCCTTCCCACCTTGGCAGTGCTTTTTGTGGGGCTCTTTTTCACGCTGTCGCGAAGGTTAGTGAATCGGCCCCTGCTTTTGGAAGAGACGGGCAGTGTCGAGGAGCTGTAGGAGCGCTGGATGGCCAAGGCTTGCTGGTGAAGTTGCGCTTGCTGTAGCTTATGAGGCGCCTCCATCGTGGGATTCCGCGCCAAATTCGTCAGACGAGCTGTCCCCCTTTCACGGCCTTCTGGAGCGCCACAGCAATGTTTTCGGTTATTAGAAGTCGTCATCTGTTCACCAATAGAAACCCGCCTGGCGTAGGGCAGAGAGTACTGGATGCGAGCGTTGGTTTTTAGGATTCACTGCTGAGAGACCAGCGATGCTGTGCTCTTTAGACGCCAGAACACACACACACTAATTAGAAGCACCAATGAGCACGGCAGATGACAGTCCCTTTTCAAGGCATGAATAATCAATGGGGCTGCACAGATTACTGGAGTGGGTGGCAGAGGGCAAACGACAACTCGGGCCTATTAAATGTCTTTCACTGTAGGCTCTGGCAGCACAACTTTTCTCCTTACAGATTATATACTGTGAGTAAAAAAAGGGAGCATGCTATGCCAATGTCCCAATATTATTTGCCCTCTTAATGTGTTTATTCCATAAATAATAGAGAACTGAAAATTGTATGACCACCACGTCAGAAATTAAGAGGAGGGGTGTTGCATCTTACCAGTCATGTACAGACGCAGTTCAGCAAAGTCTTGAAAGGTTAAAAAGGCAAGGTGCTATCCTTTTGCGGATAAAATCATTGGAAACCAACTAAACTGATGGAAAAATGTCCAATGCGTGATCGCCGATTAGCCAGTCGAATGCTGACGAATAAAGACGCTACAAAGAACCACTAAAAATAAATTTCAAAACATTCAAAGACGTGTTACATTATTTAATATGGAATTGAACAAGGCGACCAAACTGCCCACCTGGTGTCTCCTTCAGGACCATCTTCCAGGCCCACTGCAACACCGCTCCAGTTTTTCAATCCAGATCAAACATCTGCACCAGAACTCTTCCCCCCAGGGCTAGATCTGATCCAGAAACCAGTCTGACCTTGAATAGACGTCAGCCAACTATAGGTGTGTGATGTGCCAAGGCACAACCAGTGGTCATGCAACTAGATCCTCAGCTTCCTAAACACCACCAATATTATCAGAGCCTTATTTGGCTCAGATTCTGAAGCGGTACAGGGCCTATGTTCCACACAAAACTGATGATGACTATGAGGGAGGCAATCTGCTCTCCCTATCAGTACCCTGAAAGACTTTACCTCCACCTGCAGAATGTCAGTAGGATAGACACTTTCTCAGAGGCCGAGTAGGAGTCCCATCCTGGCCAATCAACTGAAGGAAGGGCCTCCTCTGAAATAGTAGACCAAGCATAAGAAGCGCTAGATTTACCACTGCCTACAGTTAAAACCAAAGCCAATTCGCCGACTGAAAATCTGCAATCAAAGTCGCCTTTGTTAAAACCTCCACTGCGATTTAATGAGGCAATCATGGACACAATCATGTCGACCTGGTCCAAATCATGTTCAGCTCCTTGCAACACAGATTGAACATGGCAAGTGCGATTTTCTGTCAAAACGCCCTGCGCTTGAAAGCCTGTTGGTACAGGGATCAACAAGTAGAGTGCATAATTCTTCCCCTTGGACCCATGACAGGGAACCAAAGCGCATTGGTATATTTGGCAAAAATAGTCTTCGTCAGCTAGTCTAACCATGTGTTCTTTGAATGAGGTGTGCTTTCTCTACAGGTACAACTGCACTTTTTTGGAAATAGGAATTGAGATTACATCTGCCGGACTCGAAGACCTCATGGCAACAGTTGCTCAAACGATTCAGGATGGGCAGGATGCTGAAAAATATGTACTGAGTGCTGACCTGGACACCAAAGATTTATAGATGGGGAGAGGATGTAGCCTTACGGCTAGAGCAGTTGACCTCAAAGCTGGGGAAGCAGGTTTGAGTCTCTGCAACTACGCTCAACATCCTGTGATTCTGGGCAAATTACTTAATCTCCTCGTGCCTAACAAAAATGAATGTGTTGGGGCGTGGCTTGAGCGGCAATGTGAGCGGACGTGCTCTGGTGGGGCTCCCGCTGCCCCCGGCCTATATTTGCCATTAAAGCGGATCAAGGGGCATCTAACCTCTCCTTTGGGTGCCCTGGAGGTGTGGGCACATTGTGGCTGAGTGTCCGGCAGCTGGTCCGCACGAGCGGCGACTTAGGGGCGATTCCCAGTGCGGACGGGCAGATCATCACGAGCGACGCCCGCCATTTTGAGACCCTGACGGCAGCAGCCCGGCTGGGTGAGCAGCGCAGAAGGTGCGGAGCGGCTGACTACGAGACGCCCTGGGTGCCGACCGGTGCTGAGAAGGTGAAGGAAGACAGTGGCCCGACGGGAGATCCCCAGCGGCGGACACGGCCTGGAAGGGGGTGAGCGGCGGCGATGTGGTGAGGCCCTGTAGTGTGCAGCGACCGCCATTTTGCCGAGGAGGAGCGACTGGGGCATACGGCGACCTTGTGGAGTGGCCTGCAGTAAGTGAAGCTCACTCACAGAGCGACAGAGATCGACTGGGGATCCTCCTCTCGGGACCTGCTGAGACCGGACCCTGTGCGGACAACACCAAGCCACAGAGGAGTGTCCGGCAGCTGGCTGTGGAGAGGCGGGGAGGACCTGCCTGTGGGCCGGTGCAGACTGGGTGCGATTGGCCGAGGTGACTCTGCGAATAGGGACTTTGCTGCTTAACTGAGGTGAGCTGCACGGATTTAGAGGGGGGGGGAAGGGGCCCACCGTTGTCCATCTGCAGCGGGGAGCCTGTGGCCCTGACCGGGGTCCCTCGGGGGGATTGGGTAATCCTGCTCCCTTTGCTGCAGTCTAGCCAGTGCGATACCCCCGGTGGGCCTATCTCCCCCCCCCCCTGCCATTGCCTGTTGATGGAGGTTGTGTGGAAGCAGTGGTGCGACTGACCCCAGCTTGCTAGAGGTCCGACTCGCCTTCTGAGCAGGGACGTGATTTAACCTCCGGTCCGACTGGCCAAAAGGGACGATGACGCGCTCTGATAAAGGCAACGGCGACCCAGCGGCAGCCCCCAAGGACAACACTGTGGTGGCCATGTGGGGCAAGACGGGGGCACCTGCGGCTGGGGAGGGCCCGTCTCGGGCCGCTTCGGAATCCCCGCCGGTCACACAGGCATTCATGGCCGCCTTTATGACTAAGCTCAAAGTGGAGATAGGGTCCCTGCGGTCTGAGGTGCACTCCTCTGTTACTGCACTTAGAAAGGAGGTGACGGAGCTTGGGGACCGAGTCGATGGCCTAGAGAAAACTATGGACACGCGTACAGAAGATCAGGAACACCTATGGCAGCGCCTGCTGGCCCTTGAGGAGCAGAATATCGAACTCCAGATCAAACAGGAGGACTTGGAGAACAGGAGCCGGCGCAACAACCTCCGTATCCGGGGAGTTCCGCTCGGAGAGGAAGGGGAGGCCATTATGGACTATGTTGGGCAACTCCTTCATGAGGTCCGGGGGGGGATGAAGACACGTCACCCCCCCACACTAGACCGGGCGCACCGAGTGGCGGCCCCGGTGGGGAGACGGGACCTCTTGTCAGACATCCTAACCAGAGTGCACTTCTTTGTAGAGGAGGCGGCGATATGGAAACGTGCGCGTGACCAGTCAGACCTACGATATAAAGGCCACAGGATTCAGATCTTCCAGGACTTGGCGCCTAACACATTGAAGAGACGGCGAGCATTCCGCCCTGTGAGGGAAAAATTGCGGGGCATGAACATCGCCTACCAATGGGGGCATCCATTTGCACTCATTTTCCAATGGGAGGGTAAACGCAGAGTTCCGAGATCCCTCACTGAAGCGGCACAACTTCTCCACATGTCGGCATCTCCCGCGGCGAGTCCAACCCGACCTCCCAACCGAAAGAGAACGCCGGCTGGCCCGGACTGGACCACGGTACAGAGACGACGGCACACTCCCCCTGCTGCGGAGGCCACACACAGTCAGGCCAAACAGGACATCATAGCCCAGATTCGGTCTCTTGAAGGCGACAAAACTGAGTCTGATGGGGGTCTCTCACACCCTGACAGCGAGTTCGGACATGCTGCATCCCTCCTGGTGTGATGACCTAACATCTCCTGTTGCAGACTTGCGGGTTGGGCTGCGGGGAAGTCTGTTCGCTGTGTGCCCGGATCACGGTGACTGAGGCCCGGGGCGGTGGGAGCCCCATGTCCAAATATACTTTGAGACTACCACAGCCCCCCTGACCTGCCCCCTAGGGAGTGACATCCCGGAGAGCGTCCAAACCTGCGGGTGTAGGATGCCCTGTAATGGGGTCAAAGAAATCCAGCCCTGCTGGCCGCGGCCGTTTTGTTCAAATGACCGGCCTCTCTGGCTGAAAGTTTTTTGTTTCTCTCTTCCCTTTTTCCTCTATCTCCCTCTGTACTCTTTTCTGTCACTTTCCTCTTCTGCGTGGGACCTGGGGGGGAGATGCTGGTTGTTGGCGGGGAGGGATGGGGTGTGGACTCGTGTATGGGGTGTGAATGGTGTGTATGGGTTAGCGGCGATGGGAATGACAGCAATTTCTGATGGTCCCTAATGCAGCTGGGAGCGTACAAGGCCCCCTGAAGATCCTGTCCCTCAACGTTAAGGGTCTTAACTCGCCTAATAAGCGCAAGCAGGTGTGGCATTATCTTACCCGTCAGAACCCGGACATTATTCTCCTATAGGAGACTCACCTTCTCCAAGCTGACACTGTGCGCAAGGCTCACCCAAAGTACCCCCTCCAATTTTGGGCGGCTACTGACACAAAGACAGCGGGGTGGCGATACTGTGCAGGGCTGGCATCAGGCGGGGTGAAGACAGGCCTTTCAAGAGTGGTAATGGGCGCTTTCTCAGGGTGGGCGTGGAGGTGGGACAGAGACGCCTCACCTTGTGTAACATTTATGCTCCCAATCAGGCGCAGGACCGCTACCATAGAGATCTTTTGAGAGAACATGTGCCGCAGAACGGTTCCTCGCTTATTGAGGGGGGGGGGGGGGGGGGGGGGCTGAACTTGGTTTGGGACCCAAGGCTAGATCGGAGTGAGGGCTCTTTTAGTGGAGCTGGGGCGATGTCCTCGGAACTGCGTAAGCGATTTACAGACCTGGGGCTCTTTGATTCTATATAACAACAAGAGGAGCTTAGAGGGAAAATAAAGGGTACTATTAGGGAAAGCCCTCCACTCAATGAAATGCAATCCAAAAATTCCCTGTACCCAGGATTTGAGTTAGCATCTGTCTAGCGGGCATGAGAATAGTCTCCACTGGAATTTTCTATAATAAAATTCTGGATATACCTCTCCGTAGTTCTCTAAGTAGGTATTTATTGTCTCTAATGCCCCACTATCCTAAGCAAACACATTACTTTGTAAATACTAATAAGAGAAAAAGGGGGGGGGTTCGCTATGTATTCAACTCGGCGCGACCAATATAGTAAGCCCTAGATAGAACTATACCAAAATCCACACTTACACAATTCATACCAGAAAAAAAGTTGTGGCGGAAAGGAAGGCACCTCACGGGCGAACACCCTCGGGGCAGATTGGTCAGATGTTTACCAGATGTTGTGCCCCTTTCTCATCATAGGTAGCCATTCCTATTTCCAGAGTTTGTGAATCAAGTGAAAAAAGAGAAGATAAAGAAAAAGTGCAGAAAAAAAGAGCTCTAAAGCATAGCTCCTGACAGAGTGAAAATAAAATCAACAGTCAGACCTATTTGAACCACTTTATTGCTAACTGAGGTCTAGGCTGCTGAGTTAAAAAGGCTGGTAGCTTATTGTCGCATACCACTACCTGCAACCGACATGTTTCACTGCCCGTAAGAAATTTGTGGCAGATTCTTCCGGGTTAACACTCTGTTGCTGCACCCACACCAAACATCTTTAAAACTGGAAGCTGCCGAGTTGAAAAAATAAACATAAAATAATTTTAGAGCCCATTCTGAACCTTTGCGTTGTTAATGTTTAGATTCTTAGATCAAAAACAATATCCTCCACCAGTTTATTTTAATTAGAATAGAGTAAAGCTTTACCCTGGATCAGCTATGCTCAATCGTACCAGCTGAAGAGGCAGATCTCCACCTTACTGTTGGTTGTCGTATCAACCTAAAAATCATTTAAGGACAATAGGTGTGAAACTGGCATGCCCTTATCAACATATTTCAGTACTGTGCTGTACTCACTTCACAGAACATAGTATATTCAAACAGGATATGTGATGTTCCAGTCCGATATAATTTAGTGTAAAGAGTATCTCACTAAACCCCTTTCAAGCATTCACTATGGCTACTGGGTTTGATAACCGGCTGAAAACATACCAAACTTTTTGGTTGTGCCGTGATCAAATGAGGTTTCCCAATAATAAACGTAAAATATACTAAAAGGAACCTTCTCACTAATCACACATGACGTTGCAGCACATTAAAGCATTTCATACCAGTTGCCTTCATGAAAGATTTTAACAACCTCGAGGGAAACCGTCTCAAAAGTCGATCTTCGTGAAAGATATTGACAAAAACGGAGGAATAAGCTGTGCCAGTGAAATAAATAACACCACCCACGGGCCCCCTCCTCACCATACAGGATTTGAAATCGCGCCGTAAATCATCCCAGGAATAATTTCGGGATTGAATGCGCGCGTTTTAAACACTCCGTGTAGACGCCTGGAACCAAACACTGCCCGATCACGTGATAGTAAGCACCCTGTCACGTGCAATGGTACAGCATGTAGTCAACCCCAACAGATGGGAATAGCCGACCGGCACGGGGGCCATTTTAACGTGGTGAAATGGTTAATAGAACCACACATATTTTATGCCCTAAGCGTTACAAATCACGGAATTTAGGTTTACAACACAAAGAGTTACAAGTGGTTTGAAAAAGGAAACGCATTCATTACTGATAAACTGATGATTATAATTTATCGATTAACTAGTTAGAATAGTATTCGAAAGATCACTATTTTTTGTAGTTATGATGAGAAAAGGAGGGGGGGGAAAGTTTTTTATATATGTACCAGGCGCTGCCACTCTCCAGTATTGAATCAAGTACAAATACATTAAGTGTTTGACAATACAGTGTATAGTTGATCTAAAGGGTGAAATTAATCAACTAATATGGGGGCCATTTTGAAGTGGCAAATTAATTAACCGCAAAGAAGCAGGTGAAGTAGTATTTAGATGGAATCACTTTTATGTTAAAAAGAACAAGGGGGTGAAGAAAATTTTTCTTTTTTTGTACCACTATCCAGAGTTCAATTTTAATGGAGTGTATTTAATGTTTATGGAATGTATTCAATGTTTACTGTGCTTACACAGAAGATCCAGAGAGAGGATTCCAAACACAAGGATGTGAAACCTATCCCTTACTAATGGGGTATACACAATAATTAATTGCCTCACCCAGTACCATTGTCTAGTTGTTGATGTTCTAACAATTAGTATACTGTCAACAAAGGAAGAGGTGGTATACTTTCAAATAAGTTCCAACGTTCCCCATACTAAGGCTATGTGATGGACCACAGCATGGTTGTTCGTGCCTGTCACTCATAGAACTAAGCACAAGGCCGACAGAAAAAACGAAAATGGTGAATGAACTATTTGACTTTGTTCCACTCAATAATTTCGTTCAAACCCTGCCTGTCACTGCCCTCTCTGAAGATCCATTTCGCTTCCTTAGTGATCAAGATTGATTAAGCATTTGTAGGGTTGCCCCTCACTGTCTCCAACACTGTCCATGTGAAACTGTGTTTTTCTTGATGACAGTGTTGGACCAGTTTGGTTGTGAGCTTTCCTGCCCTGATGGTGCTCAGATGTTCCTGTATACAGACTAACTTTTCTCGTAGTAAGTCCGATATATTGTAGGCCACAACTGCACAGTAAACGGTAGACCACATTGGTGGTATTACAGTTGCTGAACTGGTTCAGAAACCATTCTTTCCCTGTGGATAAGATGAAACTGTTGCAACTTTTGGTCAACGGACATACAGAACATGTTCCACAAGGGTAATGTCCCTTTGGTATCGTTGTGGAGTCATTTCTCATAGGTACCCGGTCCCGGGTATGCACAAGCCTGTCCTTCAGGTTACCTGGCCGTTTAAAGGCAAATCTGGGAGGGGGCATGGAAAAATCTTTGTTACTTAGTAAGTCCCAGTGCTTTCTAATAGATTGCCTAATCTTAGTGGCCTTAGGTTCGTAAGTCATAACCACTGGGAGGCATTCCTTTTTCTCTTTGGTACTGTGCTCAAGCAAGGCACTGCGGGGAGTATTGAGAGCCCTCTTCCTTGCGTTCTTAACAACTTTACGGGGAAAGTTCCGCTGTTCTAATCTCTCAATGAGATCACCAGACTGCTCAACAAATGCTTCGGTTTCGGTGCAATTTCTTCGGTATCTAAGAAATTGGCCCTCCGGGAGATTATCCCGAAGGGCCCTGGGATGATACGAATTGTACAGTAGGAGAGAATTTCTGTCTGTAAGTTTTTGATGTACTCGTGTACTCAGGGTTCCATCTCCATTGGCCTCTATGTCCAGATCTAGATAAGTCGCTTTTGTGCGGCTATAGGACCAAGTGAATTTCAAACTCTGATCTTGTGAGTTTAACCAAGTGAAAAACTCAAGTAATGACTCCTCTGAGCCAGACCAAATGCAGAGCACATCGTCTATATATCTCTTTCAGAGACAAATCTGACTCTGGAAGGGGTTGGTATCCGAATAGACGATGTGCTCTTCAAACTGGCCGACGTATATACAAGCCAGGCTGGGGGCCATAGTGGCCCCCATCGAAGTGCCAGAGGTCTGCAGATAGAGCTGATTTTTATACATGAAATAATTGCGGGTCAAAGCCACCTCGACACATACCATGACAAATGACTGCGGAACACCGTAGAACCATTCGAGTTCCCCCAAGGCGCGCGCTGCTGCCACCAGCGTAGCGTCCTGGGGATACTCGTGTACAGGGACTCAACGTCAATGGTTGCTAGCCATTGTACTTCTGGATCATAAGGTACATTCTCCAAGATGTTCAAAACATCAGTAGTATCCTTTATAAAGGAGGGTTGGTTAACCACTGCTTCACGTAGGAAATAATCTGCATACTGTGACAGAGGCTCAAGAATGAATTGTATCCCCGACACTATAGGCCTACCAGGTGGTGGACGAGTGGGCTTGTGTACCTTTGGTAAGATGTACAGTGCCGGGGTCCTGGGGGTGTCATTAACCAGGAACTCTGCCTCTTTCACCGAAATCCATCTGTTAGTTTTAGCTCTGCTTACCATTTCCTGAATTAGTTTTGATAGTTCATCAGCAGGGTCTTTGTTTAGAGGGCGGTAGTTTGCACGTACGCTTAGCAGTCGTTGTACCTCTGCATCATAATCATTAGTGTTTAGTATAACAACCGCACCCCCTTTGTCTGCTGATTTTATGGTTAACAGACTATTCTGTTCCAATGACCTTACTGCCTTCCAATCATCTTTAGTCATATTCGTTTGTCTGAAATGTTCCTGGGATTTTTTTTAATGTTTCGATATCACGTAAAACCCTTTCCTCAAAGACCGCCACCTCTGGACCTATTGTGGCCATGGGAGGGCAAAATGTCGAGGGTCTTTTTAGATTGGTCCCTCGAAATGAATCAGTGTTATTTTCTTTATTTGCAAAGAATTTCTTCAGCTTGATCTTCCGCATTGTCTCTTGAAATTCAATGCGACATTTAAAGGCATCATGTCTAGGGGTCGGAACAAACCCCAAGCCTTTGTTCAAAACCCTCTCCTCCTCAGATGTTAAAATGTGATCAGATAGGTTTACAACAATGCTCTCATTTAATTTTGTGTGCGGCCTCGGCTGCGTCTTCCCCCGTTTTTGTCAATATCTTTCACGAAGATCGACTTTTGAGACGGTTTCCCTCGTGGTTGTTAAAATCTTTCATGAAGGCAACTGGTATGAAATGCTTTAATGCGCTGCAACGTCATGTGTGATTAGTGAGAAGGTTCCTTTTAGTATATTTTACGTTTATAATTGGGAAACCTCATTTGATCACAACACAACCAAAAAGTTTGATATGTTTTCAGCCGGTTATCAAACCCAGTAGCCATAGTGAATGCTTGAAAGGGGTTTAGTGAGATACTCTTTACACTAAATAATATCGGACTGGAACATCACATATCCTGTTTGAATATACTATGTTCTGTGAAGTGAGTACAGCACAGTACTGAAATATGTTGATAAGGGCATGCCAGTTTCACACCTATTGTCCTTAAATGATTTTTAGATTGATACGACAACCAACAGTAAGGCGGAGATCTGCCTCTTCAGCTGGTACGATTGAGCATAGCTGATCCAGGGTAAAGCTTTACTCTATTCTAATTAAAATAAACTGGTGGAGGATATTGTTTTTGATCTAAGAATCTAAACATTAACAACGCAAAGGTTCAGAATGGGCTCTAAAATTATTTTATGTTTGTTTTTTCAACTCGGCAGCTTCCAGTTTTAAAGATGTTTGGTGTGGGTGCAGCAACAGAGTGTTAACCCTGAAGAATCTGCCACACATTTCTTACGGGCAGTGAAACATGTCGGTTGCAGGTAGTGGTATGCGACAATAAGCTACCAGCCTTTTTAACTCAGCAGCCTAGACCTCAGTTAGCAATAAAGTGGTTCAAATAGGTCTGACTGTTGATTTTATTTTCACTCTGTCAGGAGCTATGCTTTAGAGCTCTTTTTTCTGCACTTTTTCTTTATCTTCTCTTTTTTCACTTGATTCACAAACTCTGGAAATAGGAATGGCTACCTATGATGAGAAAGGGGCACAACATCTGGTAAAGATCTGACCAATCTGCCCCGAGGGTGTTCGCCCGTGAGGTGCCTTCCTTTCCGCCACAACTTTTTTTCTGGTATGAATTGTGTAAGTGTGGATTTTGGTATAGTTCTATCTAGGGCTTACTATATTGGTCGCGCCGAGTTGAATACATAGCGAACCCCCCCCCCTTTTTCTCTTATTAGTATTTACAAAGTAATGTGTTTGCTTAGGATAGTGGGGCATTAGAGACAATAAATACCTACTTAGAGAACTACGAAGAGGTATATCCAGAATTTTATTATAGAAAATTCCAGTGGAGACTATTCTCATGCCCGCTAGACAGATGCTAACTCAAATCCTGGGTACAGGGAATTTTTGGAAAGCTCTTTGATTCTATGTCAGGACCGGAGGCTTCAGATTATGCTTTTCCTTCTTTGCTGTTTATTACAAATACAAAACACAGCAGCCCAGAAAAGCACTGAAGTTTAGAAGAAATGACTGTATAATCTCCAAACAAAGAGATTAAGAACATGTAACATCCAAATCCAGGAAGAAAACTACATTTCCCATCAAGTCCATGAATAACTACACAACAATAGTCCTTTCACAGTGTCCATTGCACGAAGATAGGGCGTCCATCTTGTGTCCCCTTCCTCTTTCTTCGCTTCTTCGCAGCCAGTTAAGTCCCTTGCTTTTTTTCTCTTACGCTTTGACTTTGGTTAGAGTTAAATTGCATGTTTTGGGGCTACAAAATGCTTGTGTGGCTATGTGAGGGCTTTTTCTAGTGTATTGGTGTGTTTCTTTTTCCACAGAGCCCTTGTTGTTAACATCGCGGGGACGCTTTCGCCCCTCACGCGATGTCCCCGATCTGATGCGGCGCTGATCCGGCAGCTAGAGGGAGCCGTCGCGTCTCATTCTCCCCGGTGCGGTTCCTCTCACTGACAGGGACCGCGCTGAGGTGAAGGAGCCGCGCCGGAGCCTCGCCTTTTGCCGCCTCAACCCGGACGCCCGTTTTTAGGGCTGTATTTGCCACAAGTAAACTTTTTGGCCCGACGGGGTCTGTAAGGCGGATTACAGCTCTCGAACGCCTGCGGGCTGTACCACGGCACCATCGCGGTTTTACCGCATTAGCACACAACGTTTCCTACGTAAGGGCCAAATCTAGTGCACCTTTTGTAAGCGCGCAGGGGAGGCGACAGACCCGGTCCTTGAGAGGGTCGGCGCGCTTAGAGGCGGGTGCTACCTCGATAGGTCTGGTCCTCAGTCCACCTTACTACTAGTCTCTGGCTGGGCCATACCCAGGTACTGCGGTTACCTGTAGTCCCCGTGCCTTCCACCCTTTTTGTTCTTGGCAGGGTAGTTCACCATGGCAGAGGGGTACTATGTAGAGGAGGAAGAATCTCATCAGTATCTTAACGATGATGAGTTCTACGACGCTGTTGAGAGCTCTATTTATCGCTGCGTGCAGGAGATTGTAGGTCCCATGGAGGACAGGCTCTCCGCGCGCATTGTTGAGGAGTGTGCGAAGCCAGGTCAAGCACATTTGGGGGCCTCTGGAGGCAACTCTGCGTCCTCTGAAGGGGTACCCCCTGCTCCTAAGAAAGCTTGTAGGGACGGTGCTACTGGGGACACGCAGGGTGTAGACAGAGGTGCCTTTGAGCGCCTGCGTGGCGCTTTTTTGGCACAGGCAACCGATCCTACCGCTGCGTCGACCCTGGCTCCGGGACCCTCAGGGCAGACTGGGACAGCCCCTTCCTCCCCGGGAGGGATCTCCCCGGCAGACACGGACGACGACGACGAGTCAGTGCGCTCGTGGCGGCCGTCCGGCTCCGCGGCAGAGTTACCACAGGATAGCTCGGGCATGCTGGACCCGGACGAGATTGTTCATCCGCGGTCAGCAGCCTGGGTGCCTGGGGACAAAGTTGCGAAGTTCGTGGCGGCACGCCTCCGCAAGCCACTAGATAAGGACGCTCGGAGTTGTCTGAGGGGAGAATGTCCGCGTCCTACCCTAGAGGGGAAAGTCGCGATGACCCCAGAATTAGAAGGCAAAATGGCCACATTCATGGCGAAATTTGTCAAAGACCCCTGTAAGGGAATTGACCGGTCCTGGCGTTCCTGTCAGGATAAACTGCTGGACGCCATAGGCCCCATAACAAAGATCCTGGACATGGCCGAAGAGGCCAACGTTTCTGGCACCCCCATATCGCCGGCCGTGCTATCGAGCTGGGCGCAGAGAGTAGTCATCTTTCTGGGAATTGCCAACTGCGCCCTCTCAACTGAACGCCGCCGGTCTTTGTTGATTAAGCTCGACCCCAAGTTAGGTGACCTAGCCTCTTCGGAGGCGGGCGCGGTGGCGCAGGGCGGCTTGTTTGGTGACCCATTTATCAAGGAGCTGGGCAAGTTCTTTAATATGTTTACCTCCCTGGACAAGGCCCAGTCCAGCATAAAGAGGGTATTCCAACAACGTTTTTCCCGAGGGGCCGGTCGTGGTAGGGGCCACGCGACCGGCCGTGGCGGTCAAAATTTACCCAACAAAGGGCAAGGCTCCGGCAGAGGCCAATACAACATGGCGGCAAACTACACCAACTTTTACCCGACAAGAGGCCAGCGCTTCAGGGGGCGCGGAGGCGGTTTCCGGAATGACGCCGGTGGTAACAGTTCCCATGGTAAGTGTGATACCTGCGAGTCAGGTGGGAATTGGGGGACGGCTGGCGGGTTTTCCGGACGCTTGGGCAGCGATTACAGCAGACGCATGGGTGCTGCAGAAAGTGCGGGGTTTCCGCATAGAGTTTTACGATCAGCCCTATCAGCTCTGGGCGCCACACCCTATAGTTTTTCTCGCAGGCGGATGCAGACTTAATCGACGCGGAAGTCTCAGCTCTTTTACGAAAGGGAGCCATCTGCCGGACAGAGCGGCATCCCTTCGGTTCCCTCAGCAACGTCTTCCTAGTGGAAAAGACGGACGGAGGACAGAGGCCCGTGATCAACCTCAGAGACTTCAACAGGTGGTTAGTGTACCATCATTTCAAGATGGAGGGGATCCACCTGCTCCGGGACGTTCTGCTCCCGAACGACTGGATGGTCCGGTTGGACCTCAAAGATGCATATCTGGTCGTACCCATTCATCCTCCACACCGTGGGTTCCTTAAATTTCTCTGGAAGAACCAAGTCTTCTAATTCACCGCCCTTCCGTTCGGGCTTTCATCAGCCCCTTGGTGCTTCACCAAGCTGCTGCACCCGGCGGTGGAAGTCCTTCGGGGTCAGGGGATCCGAATGATCGTCTATTTGGACGACATCCTGCTGATGGACCAGTGCCCCAACAGGCTGCTCCTTCAGCTCAATCGAACAATTTAATTGTTGCAGAGCCTGGGGTTCATCATCAACGAGGACAAGTCCGTCTTTTCACCTTCACAGACGATGACATTCTTAGGTTTGGTAGTGGACTCTGTGCAGGCCTCCCTCAGCCTTCCCTCAAGGAAGATAGCCAAGATCCGTCATGTGCTGAAACAGACGATTGCAAAATCTCACACCTCCCTGCGGCAGAATGCCAGAGTGGTAGGACTCCTGTCCTCCTCTATTCAGGCAATCTTCCCGGGACCCCTGCATTATCGTGCCCTGCAGCGCCTCAAGGCACATCACCTCAGAAAGGATTTGTCCTACGACCAGCTGGTCCCTCTATCACAGGAGGTGAAAGGGGAGATGACTTGGTGGCTCTCCCATATGGAAGCGTGGAATGGCCGAGCAATCTTCGGGTCCGTTCCGGATTTGGTCATCGAATCGGACGCCAGCAGATCCGGTTGGGGCGCCCGCTGCGGAGATTTCTCTACAGGCGGCATTTGGTCATCCGAGGAACAAAGGCTCCACATCAATTGTTTGGAGCTGCTAGCGGGGTCCTTCGCGATCCGCTATTGGACCTGGGACTTGGTAAAATCATGCGTCCTTTTACGTATGGACAATGTTTCGGTGGTTCATTATGTGAACCATCTGGGCGGTACTCGGTCCCGAGCACTAGCGGATCTGGCGACGGATTTTTGGGACTATTGCCTATCCCATCGAGCCTCGGTGACGGCGGAATATCTTCCGGGCCGGGACAATCAAGTGGCAGACTGGCATTCAAGGTATCTGCGGGATTCCAGTCTTTGGAAGTTGGACGCCCAAGTTTTCCAATGGCTGAACAGCCTGTGGGGTCCACTCTCAGTTTGCGTCCCGACTGGATTTCCAACTACAGAGATTCTACAGTTGGAGACCTGACCCACTGGCGGAAGCTACGGATGCGTTCCTCCAGGATTGGAGTCAGGGAAAGCCCTATGCGTTTCCCCCGTTCTCGATGGTGCTGAGGGCGGCAGCTCAGCTCCGCCGCCAGAGAGCAAAATTGATTTTGGTGACGCCGTTTTGGAGGTCTCAAGTTTGGTTTCCAGTTCTTCTGGAACTTTCATGGGATTCTTCAATCCTACCACCCCGGCTCCCTCATCTCCTTCTCAATCCGAACGGGGATCCACACCACCTTATACTGCAAGATTCTCTCCGCCTCATGGCATGGCGGCTTTCCGGAGATGTTGGTCGCTCCCAGGCCTTTCGGAATCGGCTCAGAAACTTTTGTCTAAGGCCTGGGCCGGCAGTACTGCAAAGAGGTACCGATCCGCTTGGACCAGGTGGGTTCGTTGGTGTCTTCGACGAAACCTGGATCCCCTGGTAGCAGGAGTTGTTCCCATCTTGAATTTCTTAGCAGACCTAGCGGCGGAAGGCCTAGCTTACCGCACCATTAATGCGATGCGGTCAGCAATTTCAGCGGCTCACGAGCCAGTGGACGGGGCTCCAGTGGGGGAACATCCTTTTGTTTGTAAGCTCCTAAGAGGAGTGAGACTGTCTTTGCCCCCGGAGCCGCGTTATTCCGTTCTGTGGGACGTGAATATAGTGCTGAATCTTTTTCTTTCCTGGCAACACAACAGGTATCTGTCCCTGAAGGAATTGTCCGCAAAATTGGCTATACTCCTGTGTTTGGTATCGTGCCGCAGGGTCTCGGATGTAAGAGCCCTGGACATTCTGGTTCCTCGCTTATTGTGGGGGGGGGGCCTGAACTTGGTTTGGGACCCAAGGCTAGATCGGAGTGAGGGCTCTTTTAGTGGAGCTGGGGCGATATCCTCGGAACTGCGTAAGCGATTTACAGACCTGGGGCTCTTTGATTCTTGGCGCTACTTCTCCCCGGATAAAAGAGAATATTCATACTATTCCCATGCTCACCGTTCCTATTCTCGCATCGACTTCCTGTTCATATCCCCTGATCTCTCCCTTGACGTTTTGGGGGTGGAGATGTCCGACATCTCGATCTCTGATCACTCTCATGTCGAATTGCTCCTACAAGACCCGGCGGCTGGCCCTCCCAGAGACAGGAAGTGGCATCTCCCGCCGAGTATCTTGCGAGATGCGGCGGATGTTGAGGACATCCGAGAGGCCATCATTTCCTACTTTGCGCATAACGATCTACCTGAGACGCCCTTCCCTGTGGTCTGGGACGCCTTCAAGGCAACGATTCGGGGCCATATCACGTCCCTCTCGATAGCAAGGGCGCGAGAGTCGCGAGCATTGGAAGACAAATTGGCGGAGGACCTGAGGGAGGCTGAGGTGCAAGATCAGAGCGTCTCTACCCAGATGTCTAGGAGGCATCTGGCCAACCTTAGGGGTCAGCTCAGGCTGATACGCGCCAATAGGGCTGAAACCTCCCTAGTGGCATTGAAGCAATAATACTATGAGGGATGTGACAAAGTGGGGAGAACGTTAGCGAGGTGGTTGAGATCCAGAGCTGCTAAGGCCCACATAACAAACGTGCAGCTGCCGAACGGGACTGGAGTTGCGGCGGCAAGAGCTAAATGTGAAGCCTTCAAAGATTACTACAAGACCCTCTACACTGAGGAGAGGCCCCCCCCCCTGAGCTCATAGAGGAAGTGGTGGGGAGCTATAGCGGCGCGACGCTCCATCCCCAGTTTGCCCAACTCTTAGAAGAGGCGATCACGTAGGAGGAGATAACATCCGCGGTGCAGGAGCTAAACTTGGGGAAGACGCCCGGGCCTGACGGCCTCCCATTATCCATCTATCGCGTATTCCGGGCACAGCTGGGTCCCCACCTGCTCCGGCTGTTTAACTCCTTTACAGACGAACGGGGCCCGTCCCTGGACATGGAGATGGCTGAGATTGCTCTGATACTGAAGACTGGGAAGGACCCGGCCATGTGCTCGTCCTACTGCCCTATTGCCTTATTAAATACAGACTTTAAAATCTACACGAAGATACTGGCGAAACGTCTGGACCCCCACATGCCGGGCTTGATTGACCCCAACCAGGTGGGTTTTATCCGAGGAAGGCAGGGGGCTGACAATGTACGAAAAGTGGCACATCTTGTGGGCAAGGCCCACCATTGGCAGATCCCGGCCTGTCTCCTCTCCTTGGACGCCGAGAAGGCGTCCGACCGCATGGACTGGTCCTTTCTCAGGGCAGTCCTCCATAAGATTGGAATCGGTCCAAAGATGGTCGCTAGAATTATGGCACCCTACATCGCGCCTCGGGCCCGGATTAGAGTGAACAGACAACTCACGGAGCCATTCGCCATAGGCAGAGGAACCAGGCATGGGTGCCTGCTCTCGCCTCTACTATTTGCCTTGGCGATAGAACCGTTGGCTGATATGATTCTTCGGGCCCCTGACATCCATGGTATCCCGTTAGGTGGTCTTGATCATAAAGTAGCGCTCTTTGCAGATGACCTCATCTTAACACTCACAAGACCCCGAGAGTCCCTTCCGGCGCTGCATTCCACGCTTGGCCTATTCGAACGCGTCTCTGGCTTGAAAATCAATCATGACAAGTCCAGGGCGCTTAATCACACCATCCCAAAGACAGAAATTCCTCACCTAGAGCAGATAGCGCCCTACCGCTGGACTGCACAGCACATCCGGTACCTTGGCTTGCAGTTGACTCCCTCGCTTGAGGGCTGGACGCACGTTAATTGGAGAGATTATAGACGAGCAGTGCTGGAGGACCTGCTGAATTGGAAAACACTTGTGCCATCCTGGCTGGGCAGAATAAATGCCATAAAGATGTCCATCCTACCCAAAATACTATACTTGTTTCAATGCCTACCTACCCCCATCCCACTGCACAATATAAGAACTTTGCAAAGGGACTTAACCAATTTTGTTTGGGGAGGTAGGAGGCCCCGCTTCTCGCAGGAACTCCTCCTAGCGCCCTGGGACCGAGGAGGACTGGGGTGTTCTAATCTGGTGGAGTACTATTGGGCTGCCCATCTCCGCTACATAGTCGAGTGGGGTACCACAGAAAGCGAGAAGGGGTGGCTGCACATGGATAGAGCCGTGACTGGACATACCATATGGGATTTGGCGTGGAATCATAGGGCGGGGCGTTCTCCGAGCGCCTACATAGCGGTACCAACAAAAACGGTGCAGGACATTTGGGATCGGGTGGAGGTGCGCCGGGGCCTCACCACCTTTCCCTCACCACACACTCCAATTGAGGGGAACTCATGGTTCCCACCAGCCCTTCGCACCAGAGCTTTTCGCAGATGGTCCCAAGGCAATTGCAGGGTGCTTGCGGACATCTTTGATGGGGGCACCTTAAAATCCTTTGCACACTGTAGGGAGGATTTCCGATTACCACCTGAAGCCGAAATGCAGTATATCCAACTAAGACACTGGGTAATGGGAGATGAGACTTATCGGGCGGCCACTAGCGCCTTCACCCCGTTCAAGAAATTGGCTCGCTACTTCACTGATTCAAAAGGCTTGGTTTCGAAAATCTATCATATCCTGCAGCACCCCCAGACGCCGCCTTCCCATGGTTACCAGACTCGATGGCAGTCCCTTTCGGGTACCGACATCACGCCAACGCAGTGGCTGCGGTTGTGGCGCGACATAACCAAAATCTACCGTAGCATCCCGCAGCAAGAAAACGCCTACAGAGGAGGAGGAGCTACGCGGGCATCCAAGATGGTCGCGTGAGCAGAGAGCTCCCGAGACCCGCGCCGTCCTTCTTTATCTATCCTTCACCTATCCTGGTCATTTTGACGGGCTTTTGCAGCGCCATCATCGCTGATGCTACTGATCCTTTTCTGGTCGAAATCGGACCCTGGGGACCATTTTTCTGAAATTTGCAACTTTCTGGCCTGCCCGCGGGCGCGACCGGGGACTCGGCTGCCCACTGTGGCCGACCTGTAATTGAACAACAACGGCTGCCTGGCATCTGGCCCGCCGGAGGTGTATTTCTTTCACTTTCGGTTTCCTTCCCTTTGTTCCTGTCTCCTCCTACTCTGCCTCGCCTGCTGCCCTCTCAGCCTGCACTATCCTCCGTGGGACTGGCAAGGAGGCCGCGACACCTTTGTCTCAGTGGCGCGTCGGAGTTTCGAGACTTTTCTACCTTCTCGTCACTCCCCCTGGCTATCCGGCCGACACTGAACGCGAGATGGCAACGAAAGCGGAGGCCGAAAAACGCCGGAAGGCTGCGACCCGGGGGGGATCGATCCAGTCGAACATGATCGAACGCTACACCCAGCCGAGAGGCTCCCCCGGGGCCGTATGCATGGGTGCTGAAGGACTTCAAACGGACACATCGTCTACTTCGGAAGTGTCGCTCCAAGACCTTTTGGCTGCCATTACTGGACTCAAGGCCGACATGAGTCAACAATTCGAAGCCGTAGTGTCCAAAATAGACACGGTGGCGGTGGATGTGACTCTGATTCGGGCCGACTTGGCCAAAACAAATGAGCGGGTGAAGGCACTGGATCTTAAAACGTCGAGCCTGGTGAACGACATGGCTGAGGCGCAATCCGAAATTGGCAATCTGCGTGCATCGCACGACTTACTGCTCAAGCGGATGGAGGACTATGACAACAGGGCCAGGCGGAACAACATACGCCTTGTCGGAGTGCCGGAAGGTGATGGTGCTGTAGCGACCGATCTTTTGGTCGAGGAACTTATAGTCGCCCAACTGGCTCCGGCAGGACTTAGTAAGTTCTTTGCCGTGGAGCGCGCCTATCGTTTTCCAGGAGGTCAAGTGAAGCCGGGGAACCCGCCGAGGCCTATCATCGCGAGGCTTTTTCACTACCGGGACAGGGATGCTATCCTCCAGGCCGCCCGTAAACATGGTCCCCTGAAGTATGACAATAACTCTGTCTCCATATATCCCGATTTCACTCCCCAAGTGCAGCGACAAAGATCAGGTTTCCTTGGAGTG
Source organism: Lissotriton vulgaris (assembly GCF_964263255.1). Lineage (NCBI taxonomy): Eukaryota > Metazoa > Chordata > Amphibia > Caudata > Salamandridae > Lissotriton > Lissotriton vulgaris. Next base: position 995,933,613 of record NC_141699.1, read on the forward strand.
AAGCGTCGCCTGAGAGACCGGGGACTGAAGTATGCCATGCTGTTTCCGGCCCGGCTCCGGATCGAATATCGGGAGCGTGCCTATTTCTTTGATCAACCTGAACGTGCAGCCGACTGGTTGGACTCGTTGCCAGCAGATGACTTTGGGAGCGGAGGCCCTGGTGGTGCGGAAGGTGGTGCAGCGGCCCAGGAGTAACTGAGGCCCTGGAGGTTCCGATTGAGACTATGCAACGTACTGTGTAAATTGACTTAGTCCCTAATGACTCTGCCCGTGGCGGTGCGGTAACGGGTGATTTCTCCCTTCCTCCTCGGGGGGTTCTTTGTGTAGAATTATGGGGCGACAGGCACACTGCAGTTGGGGGTGGCTTTTTAGTCAGCAGGGGTGCAGGGAGGGGGGTGTTGTAACAGGTTTGGGTTTTGGGGTTGGTGTTTGGGGACTGGGTTGTGTTTCGTTTAATTTGTTCTGTTTAGTGTTTCATGGTATTTCGTATCTTGCAATGACTTTTCATATTGGGTCCTGCTGGTGGGTGGGTGTGGAATGTTTTTGTCGCAATGGGGGGGGGTGAAATGCGGATTCTTTCTTGGAACGTAAATGGTTTGGGTGACAGGATTAAGCGGGGCATTGTACTGCAATTCTTGAGGCGCCACGCCCCTGATGTTGTGTTCCTTCAGGAGACCCACTTGATTGGCAATGCTTGCAAGGCCTTAGACCGCCGGGGTTATCGACTGGTTGCACATGCGGGTTTCACCTCGGGTTCCCGGGGTGTGGGTATTATGGTAAAGTCTTCCCTTGCTCTTGCTATCGACGATGTTATCCTTGATGAGCGTGGGCGGTATGCTGCTGTTTCGGGGAGGTGGGAGGGTAAGCAGGTCGTGTTTGTTGTTGTCTATATCCCCCCGGGACTGCAGGCTACCACTTATGCTGATTTAGGCAGGACTCTCCTTGGGCTGCCAGACGGCTTGTTGGTCCTGGGCGGGGACTTCAATTCTGTCATGTCCGGTGACTGCGACCGGCTACCCCCTAGAGTATTGCCACAGTCCCAGATGTGGCTCAGTGAAATGGCTGACACTTTTGGCTTCGTGGATGTCTGGCGCTCACTACATCCCACACTCCAACAATACACTTTTCACTCTGGTGCGCACGGCAGCCTCTCCCGTATCGATTATTTTCTTATGTTAGCCTCCACTTTGTCCACTGTTCGTGAGATTCGGCATCTCCCCCGGGGTATCTCGGACCACTCCCCCCTGCTGATTACGATTTCTGTGGGCGGTCTGCCTGGTAACAGAGTTCCCCCGATCCCTCCCTGGCATTTTCGAAACCCCCGGCTCCGCTCAGACTTGATTAAGGCAATAGATTGCTATTTTTCTGAGAATCTGGGCTCAGTCGCTTCCCCCACTGTTCTCTGGGAGGCCTTCAAGACGGTTATTCGGGGTTCCGCCCTGTCACTCATTGCCACTGAGCGTAGGGTCAAGAGGGAGGCTGTTGTGGCTCTTGAAACCGAAATCACTGCGCTTGAAAGTGAGTTGGGTGGGAATGACACGCCTGCACTGTTGCACGAATTGGAATTGAAGCAAGCAGACTATAAAGCCTGTGTCACGGATGCTGCTAAATTGATGCGGTCTAATCAACTTGGTCGACTGTATGATGTGGGTGACAAGGCTAGCAAGCTTCTTGCGTGGCTGGATAAGACTGAGCGTGCGAGTCGTGTTGTTCCTTCCATTGTTCGTGATTCTGGTGAGACTGTCTCTGATCCGGGTGAGATTGTTGAGTGCTTTGTTGACCACTTCCGTATGGTTTACACGCCTGTTAGTGATCGAGATGAGGCCGACTCCAGGCTACTCCTACGTGACATTGCCCTGCCTACTGTGTCTGATGCGGACTGCCTCGCTCTGGAGGCCCCCTTTACTGTCGACGAGATCGCCCTTGCAATTCGTTCCCTTCGTTCGGGTAAGGCAATGGGCCCTAATGGACTCCCCATTGAACTTTACAAACTTTGCCCCGACAAGATGGCCGCCCACCTGCGTCACATGTTTCTCGAGGCGGTTGAGGCTGGATGCCTCCCCCTTGAGCAGCGCCTCGCTACCATAGTGGTCATTTATAAGGATGGCAAACCTCGTGACCGTTGTGCCTCGTACCGCCCCATCTCCCTCCTTAACGCGGAACCCAAAATCCTCGCTAAGGTGCTGGCCAATCGGATGCTTGCTGTGATTTGTGACCTGATCCACCCGGATCAATCCGGTTTCATCCCCCACAGAAACACTGCTCTTAATTTGTGTAGGCTCCACAGTGTCCTTGCGAGAGCTTCTATTCTCGCCGAGCCAGCAGTAGTCGCTTCCCTTGACGCCACGATGGCATTTGACACTATTGAATGGCCCTACCTATGGGCAGCCCTCGCTAAATTTGGCTTTGGCCCCAATTTCATCGCATGGGTCAAGCTTCTTTACGAACAGCCGCTAGCTCAGGTCGCGGTGAATGGTAGATGCTCAGACCCCTTCCCCTTGGGCCGTGGCACACGTCAAGGCTGTCCCCTTTCTCCGCTTTTATTCGCTTTGGCACTCGAACCTCTTGCCGCGTGGCTCCGGTGGGAACCCTCTATCAAAGGGATCCGATGGTCCCCTGAACTCGAGGATCGTGTCTCCTTGTACGCGGACGATATCCTCCTTTATCTCACTTCCCCTCAGAAGTCACTCAATGTTCTCTTTGACGTCCTCACGTCCTTCGGTAAGAACTCTGGACTTGTCATTAATTGGACCAAGTCCTGTGTCTACGCCATAGCTGGTACTCTGCCGCCTCTTCCCCGCAGATTTCCCATCCTGGTAGCGACTGACGGCTTTAAGTATCTGGGGGTCCATGTATCCATGATCTCTTCGGTCCGCTATGAGCGGAACTTGTATGCTCCGCTCCGCAGACTGAAGCAGGATGTTCGGCGTTGGCGCGATCTGCCCCTATCTCCATTAGGCCGGGCGGCGCTCTTTAAAATGATGTCGCTCCCCCGATTCCTCTATGCCCTGCAAAATTTCTTCGACCCTGTTCCAGCTCGCTATTTCCATGAAGTCGAGAGTTTACAGCGGCAACTTATCTGGGACGGCCGTGCCCGCATTGCCTTATCCAAGCTCACGCTCTCCTGGTACGACGGAGGTATTGCGCTGCCGGATATTAGACGATACTACTGGGCCTCGCACCTGAGCGCCATCAACCATGCGACATACTCTCCGGAGCCCGCTCCTGCCTTTGCTTTGGATAAACTGCTGTTGCCCGGTGGCAACTTTAATAGGGCGCTGTATTCTAAGGCCCCCTTCCGACTCCTCACGGGCCCAACGAAATGTGCTGTGCGGGCATGGCGGGACGCTACGGTGGCCACGGGCTGGGGTGGTAGAATGACACGTATGACGCCGCTGTATGATTCGGAACGACTGGGCAACCTGTGGAAGACGAAAGGGTTTGAGAAATGGGACATGATTGGGATTAGCACGGTGGGGGACCTGTGGGCACGCGGCGCGGTTAAGTCCTTCGAATCATTGAAGCTGGAATACCGGCTCGATGATAGGGAGCACTTCCGGTACATGCAGGTGAGGCATGCCTTGTCTTCTGTCTTCCCCTCCGGTACGGACGTTCCGCAGTCCTCCCCTTTGGAAGATCGAGTTCTAGACGGCCACGTCCCAGACAGTACCATCTCCTTAATTTACAAGAAGCTTATTAATAACAGAGCTGACCAGCTCGAGAAGCTCCGGGCTGCCTGGACGGCTGACGGACTTGAATTGGACGACGAGGACTGGCAGTCAGCTGTGTCCTCCCCTAAGGAGGTGGCTATTCCGGCACGACTTCGCTTTGTCCAATTGAAAATCCTCCATCGTGTGTATCTTACTGGAATGCGTCTGGTGCGAATGGGTTTGGTTTCGGATGGACGATGCAAGCGTGGGTGTGGGATGGACGGTACCTTTCTTCATGTTCTGTGGGAATGTCCGATGATTGCAGCGTACTGGTCTAGGGTGCATGATGTGATGAGTCGTGTCACGGGGGTCCCATTGCTTCCTGAGGCACGTCGTTGCCTGTTGAATGTGTGGGAACCGTCTAACTGCACTGCTGCCCAGACACTTTGGGTTACCCTAGGCAATATGATTGCGAAGAGGGATATCGCGCAGCTTTGGGGCTCCCCTAGACCGCCAGTGCTAAGTGCCTGGAAAGAGAACATGGACTGGTCCATGTTCCGAGAGAAGACGGTATATGAGGCCCGGGGGCGTCCAGGGAAGTGGTCTAGAGTTTGGGCTCCCTGGAATACTTATCGTGGAGACATCTGTTCTCCCCCGCTTGACTACGAGGTCCCTCTCCCCTCCTTCCCGTGATTAACGTTCCTCTCCTATTCTCACCACATGCTTTGTTCTCTTGCGCGCGCCACCCCCCCCTCACCATTGTCGTTTCTCCTACATCCATTCCCCCCCCACCTCCAGCAACCCTTGCCACTATGATACCATGTGTTTGTTTGTTTGTGTTCATTTCGACAAAAACATAAAATTAAACCTTTTTTATCCTATTTGTATGATGTTATGCTCTTGCCGATAATGTTGACGTGAGAGATTGCTCCAGCAACGTACTGCCTCGTATTGCACTTTTCGCTCAGCCTGTTTTTGTCATAGCGGCCGGCCCTTCGGGGTTGTAGGCAGACGCTGTGTATTGTGCATTCGTAAATAAAGGTTTAAAAAAAAAAAAAAAAAAAAAAAAAAGAAAACGCCTACAAAATGATGACTCAGTGGTACTATACACCGCAGCGCCTTCACAGGATGTTCCCGGCCTCCTCTTCTGTGTGTTGGAGGTGTCGGTCGGCGACTGGGGACTTCTTACATATCTGGTGGACCTGCCCATCGCTAACCCTCTTCTGGAAGGAGGTCCTGAGCCGTATCAGGAGGGTCTTGGGGTTTCCTCTGCCTGATGCCACTAGCACAATTCTACTCGGGGTCAAACCACCTTGGCTTATGGCGCTCACCCGTAATGACTGGATGATAGCGCTCCAAATGCTGGGGGCAGCCAGACAGCTCATTGCCCTTTACTGGAAAAGAACAGAAGCACCCCCAGTGGCGGCATGGTTTGTACGCCTCTGGCATGTTTTAACAATGGAGCTCCTCACGGCTAGACTGCAGGCCCGCGATACGCGCTTTGGCAAAGTGTGGCAGCCTCTGGTGAAATATTTATGCAAAGTAGAGCATGCGCGCCATGTGCCCCCTAGGTTGCGAACCCTGCGTCTGATAGAGGATACTCTGCTCCCTTCATAATGCACCCAGAGAGTGTGATGTGAGCGTGTTGGAGACTGTAGATCTACCCTGCAATGAAACGAGCTGACCTTTCCCACTTGGGCCCTGCTACTTCGACTCTTTGCTCACCCTTTGATCTTTCCTCTTTCCTCCCTCCCTTTCTTTGTTCTTAACTGCTGGTTCCTTTATCGGCATTGCACTATTGTTTGGGCCCGTTTGGTCCTAAGAATTCACCAGTTCTTGTTCCTAGGTTGTATCTGGCCCTTGGGGTTGAACGATCAATGTCAGTGACTGTTAAGCGTGCAGATAGCGCAGACAGCGAAGAAATGCGTGGCAGGCCCTTTTGGGTTGTAGGCATTCCAGTATTCTTGAATATTGCCTTATTATGCGTCCCTACTATGTTTATATGCACTCCTTATGACGCGGCCGGCCCAAGCAGGGTTGTAGGCTTATCGCTGTGTTTATCTCACTATTAAGATAACCCCACTTGCGGGGCCACAATAAAAAAAGATTTGAACATAAAAAAATGAATGTGTCCTCATGTTACAAAACTGGTGCTCATGTAAAGCGCTCTGATACCCAATGTCTCGGGTCTAGTATGCGCTATATAAAACTCTACAAAAAACAAAGAAAATAAAAATAAATAGAATGCTCTTTTGGCACCAGCACATTATTCAGATGACCTGCCTGGATGCAGGCAACTGTATTTTCTGGTAATGTCCAGGCACACCCTTTGATGGATCTCGACAGAGAAAAAGCTAACTCAAAGCTTTAGTGATTGAAAGATTGTAAGAGTCAGTAGTGGCTCGTTTGGGTATGGATAAGCGCTCACTCGTGTAGCTCACAGTCATGATTTGAGCCAATATACTCAAAGATTAAAGGTAAGTGAATCGACTTACCTTTCACAAGCGACCTACACTTATATTTGCTCCCTTTCCGGTCCTGAAGAAGGCCCACCGATCCTTAGCGGCAATAAAGGGCCGAAACATGTCTACCTCTCACAATTAAACATTAGGTGTGTGTGTAACGGCCGGATTCTCGGACCAGATAGGATCAGCTCCTCAGAGCACCACCAACCCAGCCGGAACGTAATCACCTCCCTCCTCAGGACATATTCACAATAGGTATATATGCCTTGTACCTAAGGATGGGGAATTAGCAATATACATGCATAGGTTTTCTACAATACCACACTCACACCAGTTAGTCTCTCGGCAACTTAGGCCCAGACTAATCTACCCTAGGGCAGTTCTGATTAGCTACCATTACACACTGATCACAGTCAGTGCTCGCCCGACAAGCCGCAATCCTGCGGGTCTAGACACCAGTCTCCTCCCTGGTGTTCTCTCACTTACATCCCGAGCCGCAATCCGGCGGATCTAGACACCAGTCTCCTCCCTGGTGTTCTCATTACTTACATCCCAAGCAGCAATCCTGCGGGTATCGGCACCAGTTTCCCGCCTGGTGTTCTCATTAACGCCGCTTACCAACGACGATCACTTTCCTATGAATACCCTTGGAAGGAATCTTTCATTGGCTACTAGGGATATGATACTACAATATTATGGATCACACAACAGTTTACCGAATTAGATAATGTACAATCTATTCTCCACCTCAAGGGGCCCCTCTCTCCCTCATTGCTCAGTCACTACTTACCTGACCGGGAATTACATCCGTTCATGAAAACAATGCCTGACTAGAAGAACAGGTTACCCTGATTGAACAAGAATACGAGGCACATGCTGGTTCACTAAGAACTGGGGTACTTTATTACAATGATCATAAAAACACAATACTACACTATAACATATATCCTGCAAAGGAAAGTGAAAGGTTAGAATGTGCACACTATAAGACATAGACTGACGTCACCTGGTTAAAGTGAAGTCGGGGTTCAGCAGTCATCTAGGTTCCCTTCTCGTCTGTGCCTTGGCTTGTCTTAAAGTCACACTTCAGCAGTCACGGGTACACGTCTGCACCGCTATGCTCTGTCTTCTCTGCTTCCCTCCAAGTCACTGGAACCTTCCTTTTATTAGCTGCTTTCTCTCTGGCTGTTCTGCGCTACTCCTCTCTCCTGTCAATCACGGACCATCTTCACTTCTCGGCTTCGATCTTATAACTCAGTTTCAGCCACTCTGGTATTCGTTCTCTTGACTAACTGCTTCATTCGGAATGCTCTGATCTTATAGGTCAAAGCTCGCCAGCTGCTCCGACTAAAATAACTTCAATCTTTCTCAGAGAGTATCAGCCTCTCGGTCTTTCTCGGACTTCAAAATGGCGACTGTCTGCCTGGAAATAATTAATGGCATTGATGCTAACGGCTAGCTGCCGCTTACAGACTGACTAATTCACTGCCTCATGCTTTCACTAATATAGAAGCTTGTTCCTTCATGGAAAGTTACGGCCAGTAACCTGCCGCCCACCAAATTCTTGTACCTCCCCGTACCAAGGACACGTTCCCAGCCGGCCGGCCTGATATTGTGTCTTCGGAGTGGAGAAAAATACAGTCTTTCGATAAGGGCCACCCTGAGCCGGTTCTCTCCAAGCGAACAACACCTCGTAACTAAAACATTACATTTGACCTAAAAGCATCTCAAGCTGCCGGGGCAGAAAGTAAGATGGAGTCTCTCCCGTTTGAGGCCTACAAGGCCCGAAATAAGCATAACTCCATAGAAGGTATACTAACACTCTTGCAAAAGGACGGATAATCACTAATACTAATGAATCTATCCCCTAATACAAGTTTAGAAGCCCTGATCTAAGGAAAAGGGTACGAAAATTCACTACTATGCCTTGTGAATAGGCCCGGTCTATGAATCTAATCCTTGCACTAGAATGATAATAGACTGGAGTCACCTCCAATCATCTTCCCTCAAAGGAGGGCCGAAAAAGTCGGTCAGAACAGTGTGGTAGATCACTTACCCATCCACCTCAGCACCGACTTTGTTTTTAATGTTACCCCTTCCTAATTAATTAAACTCAGTAAACAGGAAAGGAGGACATTTTAACTTTCACTTTTGTTCAACATCTTTTTTCACAACTGTCAAACCAGATTGTCTCCCTTCGGGTGGAGGAGTGAAGACCGCCTGGAGAACTGGAAACTTAGGTGGTTATGACCCAATGATGACGCCTTTCACCTAACTAATAAGGCGGAAAATCCAAATATACCGTCCCCAAAGCTAGAGTGAATGAGGGTTTTTAGAACCTATCGACCCTGGTTCTACTAGACACGTGATTAATTCTCCTTTGATAGAGTTGATAACCTACGGAAGCCGAATGGATCTCAGCTTCTCCCTCCATCTGTATGATACATTTCTTTTTAAAAGAACAATCAAAAATCTAAGAAGAGCTAGGAGGATTTTTGGTTTCACCTTACTTGGATTCAACACAAGGACCTCACACGTTTTCCAGCTCATTTGGTGCAGTAAGCAATTACAAAGTGCACAACTGGGAAGACAAACATTGCTAGTTAAGTATTCTATTGCATTCCATGCTTTTACAGTCATCATTTTTAAGGAAGAAAATGAAGTATTTACTGGCAATCGTAACAAAGTTTTAATTCTATTAAGGACTCGGAGGCGAGAGTCATGCTATCCTTTCTTCACTTTATTAATAGCAGCCATTTTTAAAACTTTATTATAACAAACTACCATTCCCATGAAGACTTGGGAATGAAGTAAAAACATTAACATCCAATGGAGGAACAGCTCCATGTAACAATCAGTCAGGCAACAACAGTCCATAATATAGTCCATCATCTGTGTTCCCTCTACCTCTTTCTTCGCTGCTCACAGCTAAGACAAGTGCTCACTCCTGTTTTACTGCTTATTACGGTGTCAGTGTATGAATTGCCTCCAGTCCTCACATATAATCTCTTGCATTGGTCAGAACTGAGCGCTGGGTTTGTCTCTGAGCATGTCCTGCAATTAGAGTCTCAAACTCTGCGCATGTGCAGGAGAGTGACCAATATTGTCTCTGTCTCGTCTCTGAGAATGTCTAGTAAACAAACCCATCTACTCTGCTCAGGAGAGTGTACCGAGTGCTCCTGGCATGCTTTCCCTGGGCAACTCCTGGTTTGTGAGCATGAGCAAGAAAATTTAGCAAGGTTTCTTTGTGCATAGGCTGATTTGTGTTTGTACTGTGCAAATGTGCAGGCGAAGGACAGGTTTCATGGTAGTGGTCGCTTGTGCACATTGTTTACTCATAAGGAGGCTGTGCTGCTAAGTAACATCCTCCTAAATGACTGGTGCTCATCTCTGCCGCTCTCACTAGTGGTCTCTAGATAGAAACATCTTAAGGTTACAGGAGGGAAATGTCCTGTCATGAATCCGTCCGTGTGAATTGTGTCTTGTGTTGATGTTCTTCTTTTCTTGTTTAAATGAAAGGAGTCAATACATTCCCCTCAACCTTTCACCAGGACAGGAGTTATTCTGTACTGCTCAAAGTTTTGCAACATCTTGAAGAGTGACATTTCATGATCTGGTCTCATTCACACCACTACCAAATTTAAGCAAGTGGCTCCAGAATATTTAATTTTACCATTACAAGTTATTTTGCCTCCCTGTATATATTTCAGTCCCACTGTTCACAGCAGGGCAGCTGAATGGCATTATTTTATTTAAGTAACATGGTTTTGTTTGTTGTCTTCCTTGAAGGGCATCTGGTAACCCTGTGCTTGCTGGGTTTATGCGAAACCTCAGTCACGGACTGGTCTCAAACTCATACTTAACTGCATTCCCAATCAAGCTCAAAGTCCAGTCTTCCCCTCTAGCATGAAAGTCTGTCCTTAAAACGTGCCCACTGAGGCACGACTGTAATAAAGACTCTGCAATGAGACTGGAGCATACTTGGAAATTATGCAACTTTATCCGGTCCACTGTATGTTGACAGATCCTTAAGTGTGTGCATGTTCTAGTTGAATACAACAGGCTGGCTGTAGCGCCTCTGTCCCAGTCGCAGGGATGCATTCAACATCTGTGTACTAAAAAGCCAGTGCAATGCTCATAGTCTATGTACAGACCTTCAAAGGTCCCATACTCCTATGTAATTAGTAGGGGGCTGTGTATAGGTCTCACCTACTAGATAGTGCATGTCCCATCTATTGCACGACTGTATTTACCCATGCCGCACAGCAGTATGACAAAGTAAAAACAAAAAAATACTATGATGTATGCTGGCTGCTTCATACCGTTTTTTTACTGTTTACTTTCGACCACACTGCACAACAGTCGCGCTGCTTTATAACACAGCTTTAAAAAAAGAAATTGTCAGTCAAACAATCAATTTGTTAATCAATTCAATTTATTGTTCTATGTGGTTAGAGGTGCAGCTTTTTTTTTTTATTTTTTTTTTTACTTTCAACCATGCTGCACAGCAGACGTGCTGCTGTACAACATGGCTAAAAACACATTGACAAAGCCAATCCAATAGAGCTCACATAATCGAGACCTATTGGCGTTGCCAAAGCTTGTTTATCTTCATCTCCAGACTGATGGCACCCTGGCTGCCAGCGTAACGACAGCCACCGAATATAGTGAGACTGAGGTCCACAATACAGGAGACAAGCGAGTTTTGAATTTGGAGGTACCATACTTAAAGCAGGCTTCCTCAGGCACCTTGCTATGACTGCGCCTCTAAGTGCCTCGATCCTTGTCTTTGGCTAGTCACTAAGGGCGTTTCACCATTTGGTTCAACCATTTGAAATAAACAAGATTAAATATTGAAAGTACACCTATAACACACACGGTGGTGCACTTAATAGCATGATGATGTTTGAGCAGGGAAACACCTTGGTCCTTGTTGTATCGCTCCAAGAACAATGACACTCAGAGGAACTGTTGTGATTCGAACCTGCAAAGGGTATTTTATTACCCATGCAGCAGGTGTTGCTCTCCAGTGCGCCATCTTCCCAGCTGACGGGATACCCTATCAGAAAACTACAAATGACCAAAACAGCGAAAAAAGGGACTCACGGGTGGGTGCTGTAAGACCTGCCCCGCTAGACAACAAGCACGTGCAATAACGCTCCCTAGCCTACGTGTGAAGATAAATACAGGTTTAATTACATTGCTGTTGAGGGTTAGACTTTCGTTTAGTCTTTGACGAGCAGTCACCGTGGTTTATCTTCATGCGTACCAGCATGTCACTGAGCCTCACCCCGTGTCCACAATCCGATCTCGAACATGCTTCCACTCTGCACCATTCGAGCCGTGGCGCCATCTTCCTGATGGATAGCAGGATAACGCCTTTGGCCGTGTGATTATCGACTACCACTTCTGCTGACTCGATCCATGGAAACACCATGGCAACATTTGAAGCGGCCTTCGGAGACAGGCTTCCATGACAACACGATGTTATACTATTAACCCAATCTAAGACTAACCATACAACCAAAAAAGCCAGGGCAGGCGCCTTTAAGCAGATCACTCTCGCCCACTCTAAGGATTTCACAGTGGCTCTATGCACACTTTGTCAGTGTGTACTTAAAATTAATTTTGAGAAAATACATATATGGATTTAGGAATTTAATGAACGGAGCCTACCACAAAATGTAGTGGCTGCGACAAAACTCGTCAAATATAAACGTCAAATATGAAAGAGACTACGATTTAAAAACACCACACACACGAAAATCAATAAGCAAACAGCCAGCAGAGAATAATTAAAAGGGGATTCGCTCAGAGAACAGAAACACGTGTAAGCACACACGTGGCAAACACTATAAATAATTAATATGTCATATTTGATAAATAAATGAAGCAGATAAAATGCTGGTTAATTAATTTCTTAGTTGTTTAATCAACTTCCAATGAATGACAGCAATAATTCAAAAACTCTATTTGGCAGAAACAAACGAATGGAGTTGAAGGCCCTACTTGAAGGCAAGACTAACAATTACAAATGTTCGGTTTTGTAATTGAAGCTTGGACGTACGCAAAAAGGAAGGGAACGGAACGAACAAGATGACCCACAAAGATACACCGAATGTATTCATGTGTACCTATCTCTGTGTAAAATCTCTTCTTCCTTCATGTGACGTTGCAGATCATTTGTTGGGCCCATGCTGAACTGTATATATTTTCCCAAAGAAAAATAGTCATAGGACTAAACAATTAATCTGAAAGTTGCACAATATGGCTGAAACGTTTATCCCAGGGACTGTCTCTCTGGGGCCCCCGACCATCATTATGAATCACGAAGTTGCTTATCATAAGTTTTAGAAGGTTCTGAAGACCCACCACTACAGAACGACTCATCACTAGATGGCATGCCAGTGAAGCATTTTCCTGGTTCAGAGGTATGCTGGGAACCCAACACCAAAGTACATTCCTACCTAGTCAGATGCTTAAGATCACCATACATTTCCAGCCAACACATGTTCATTAATGTTTCGTGGTTGTGTGCACCAAAGGTTTGTTCTCTCTTATGTAGTGTCAATGAATATGGCATTTTTAATTCTAAATTAACCCTTCCAACCACCAAGTCTCTTCTACAATCTGGAAAATAGTCTAGATGTACAACACTTACCATCTAGTGGAATACGCACTATAGTAGCATCTTTGGCTGTCATTGATCCACCAATTATATATTCTGTATAACCACATCATCCTCCAAAGTTTTGGGTTAGTGGCTCCAGGCCGTGAGTAGCACATAACAAAAAATATATGTTTTTAACACCATTTAAATTCCCGCCCATTTTGAAGCCGCCTAATATCCAAATGGAGATGATGCTGTGATTTGAGAGTCATGTATGTACAAAAAGCATGGCCACTACGTTGCTTAAGAATGAATAAATGCTGTCGCAGGCCAAAGGGGAGAAAGGTATACTAATAAAGTGGGCCTTGGGTTGCAACAGAAGTATTTCTGACACCCTTTCAAAATTAGATAGCTTGATGATACGATTTGGGCCAAGATGACAAACGCTGCACCACAAGAGGCAAATAAATAGATGTAGCCAACAGTTTTCTTGAATTCCATAATGGGTATTCAAATAGTGCATGTCACAATAGACTGAATGGTCTCTCTGCACCTGGATAATGTCTGATTGTAATCACAAACCGCTCAGAGTCATCAACTTGTCATCACTTTCATTTCAGGATGCAAGACTATGATGTCCAATGTGATTATTGTTTTTCCCATAAATTCTACATCTATCATCCAGATATTGCAATAGTCGTCATCAACTTCCCGGTCAACACTAGATCTAAATTTCTTTTAGTACAAGGCTATACATCTCAAGTTCCACTTTTGACCAATTTCAAACTCCACCTATTTATCAGTGGCAAACTTTACTTTGTGTGGGCAACTCATGGAAAGCTCTTTCAGGTTTAGTTTTAACCTAATCGCCACTCGCGATCATTCTATTGCATTCTTCACTTCCTTCTTTTCTTCTGTTATGATTACCACGGTCTATCAATTTCTGCAACTTACAAGGCACCATACTGGAACCTACCTTTCTATATCCGATGCTGCAGAAAGGAGACAACTATTTGGTCATTCACTGTGGCTTGAAAAGCCCAAACCATGCCCCTCCATGACAAAATCACTCCTGACTGCCATGTCCAGCATGCCTTTCACCAACCAGTTAGCTCTCTCCACTTGTCCACTAGAACGGAGATTATAAAGCAAGGTTCGATTATGCTTAATTCCATTTTTAATCAGAAATGTTCTCATTTGTTTCAAAACTAACTTTGTGCCATTATATCTTATAATATATGGAGTCACTTGCTCTTCTTTGTCATTGTCTGACCCAAATTACCTTGATGTGCTAATGTGATCAACTTACTGCTATTAATGGGAAATAATTAGATGAATCGATTTCTCAAAGTCCAGCAATTAATGCAAATTCGGTTAAACTATAAAAGTCAGCGTTTTAATCCCTAAAGATTATTTGAAAGGGTCTTCCTCAGGACAGAAAAGTAGCAATCTGACACAAAACAGTTTATGTATAAAGAAAACCAGACAATTAACTTCCTGCAAAAAGGCATAAAAGTCTTGAAAAAGAATAACAAAGTTCTCTTTAATATCGACTACCGAGTCCCGGTGTGCATTCCTGGGACTCCCAACCAGCAGGTCCTCCTCACGTCACTCCGCTCCGACGTAATCCCTTGTGGAGCTCAGGGGAGTTCTAGCGCTGGCTGACTTGAATCCAAAACCAGCTCAGGAAGGGACAACTGGTGTAGGCGACGATCCAGTAAGGCAAACTTCTCTCCTTTTTAAAATTGGAAGGGCCTTAGCAAAGTCCCTTCCTTGTCGCTGTAGATTTGATCTAATCTTGAAAATTTTCTCTAAAACCTTTGGCGCCGCTCTCCAGCTCCACGATGCAGTAATGAGCTGCAATTTGAGGAGCAGCACATATTCCCCCCTTCCATCCTTCCAGCTGAACTTTGGGGGGTGCCCCTGATTGGGGGGATTCAAACCATCACATGCCGCCCCCCCCCCGCCCCCACCCACTGGCCCGGTGACCTGGCACCCTTCAGGCATGAGTTTGCCACACAGAAAGCGCCCCCCCTTCGGGCGCTACCAGGTTGAAAACCAGCTCCTTGCAGGGCTCTGGTGTCCGTTATGGCGCTGGCCCTCGAGGCCCTCTCAGGAAGAGCCTCTGCTATAATGAGGGTCTCTTTAATATCAATATCCGAGTCCCGTAAATGTAAAATGTAAATGTTAATGTACATGTATTTATATAGCGCAAACCACCCACATCGCAGGCATCTAAGCGCTTGCTTAGGGAACCCGTCCTGGTATTCCCCTGTGAGATCACCCCAGCAGGGTATCCACAAGGTGAAAGCCAGGCATCCCGCCGCGAGGGGCCGTTGTGGAGATTAAGCAAGCTATTGCCCAGAGTCGCAGAGTGTGAACCCGTGAGTTGAGTAGGCACCGGAGCGAGAATTATCGAGTCCGTGGAATTATTGAGCCCAAGCCCCGTCGAGGCGGGGAATTGAACCCTGGTCCAGGGCCGATCTCAGCTTCCGGGTCTGCCGCCTCTAACCCCTGAGCCACACTTCTCCGTTGTGCATTAATCACAAGTCCCAGATCCGCGTGAAAGAGCGACGCATTATTTACAAGACTTTGCGAAAACAATTAAATTCAGACATTTTTTAAAGGGTTCTCACCCTGAAACATATGTCCAGTTGGTTAAGATACTCTGTTATGCTCATTAGATGGGTTTTGCATACTCTTCACTCATTTTCACTTTCACTGCGCCACCACATTTAGCACCTTTCCACATATTGGAAATGTCACCTGATTTATGCAATGTATGGAACAATTTAAATCGAAGAATTCAAGTATCATTTGTTGTCATAGCAAGTTTTGAAAGTGTCAAACCCTGCCAAAGTACGAAAGTTTTTTTTTAATGATTACCATTGGAATATTGTTCTAGTTTTGGTCTTCTTTACCCCAGTTCCACTGGAAAACTCCTTCTTACCATCTTGTTGCATTACACTAACCATTAAAATTACTGCTGAAATTCTAATAAATTGATATTCATTTTTGTTAAATTTTAAATCCTAATTATTAAGTATAATTGGAGATTTGCAGAACTTGGTTCCATGCTATCTGCAAAAGAGTAACTATGGGCAAAAAAACAAAATCCATAAAACTTTCAGGACAATAAGGAATACATAATATATATCTCGAGATAGAGCATGATAGGGAGGAACGAAAATTGTTCACTATATTAAGTTAAAAATATAGACAAAGAAAAATAATTCGGAACTATACATAAAACAGTAAATAAAACGCAGAGTTCATGACAAACAGGTTACACATCCCAAACTTCTTCCGATATTAGAACCAGATTCTGAAGAAAGGGATTAAGAGAGAGATCAGTAATTATGATTCAACCTTTTCTGATAGGTATCCATAATATAATAAAAGTTGTTGTAAATAGAAGATTCTTTCAAATTCCTATCACGAGAGATTTCTTTAGTCTATTTTGTTGTGAAATTCTTACATGAGATAAAAGTGACATTATTATCCAAGGGTAGGTCAAGCCCCACTCCTCAAGGACATCCATGAGAAGGCTGGGACAAGTACATTTATTCGATAGAACAGTTGCAGATGTTACATATTCCACATATTCTTCAGTATCCGCATCTACCCAACAAAACTACTCCTACCGTGGTCTGTACAGATTAATAAAAAACGTTCCAGAACTTTGAGCATTTGATTACCAACATATTTATATAGTAGTGTATAATGCAACAAAACAAATGAAAACTCCTATTATTTAGTTATAGCACCATCTCCTATTTAGCACAACCATCATTTTATCACTTATTTAAGCAAAATTGCAAGCTTTTTAAGGGATTTGTCACCCTATTTCTTAAAAATCTACTGAATAATAAAACTGTTGTCTGCACCAGTGCACAAACTATTCTCTTGCTGAAAGAAAAAACAACGTATTCATAAATGGTTTAAAACAATATTATTTGCTTCTGCTGCTCACACTTCACTCTACAATTTACAATTACTTTTTCACGATCATTCACTTTCTTACAGTTCAAAACTGATTTACACTCTCAAATTTGCATTTGTTCTCTTAAAAAAAATCCGATAACAAAACCTCAGATCTAAAATGTTTTCTACAAACGTTACAGCAATGCAATAAGTAGCCAAAGTGGGAATCTAGTGACACAGTCCGGAGTATGAAACCTTATGTAACTGCTTCTATAAATTACAATCGAAAATAAGGGACAAGAACAAAGCTTGAAACTGCTTTTTTCTAGGCGTTCTGTTCTCCATACCTCATTTAAATGATGCACAGAAGTCAACAATGTGCTAGAAGATCAACGTTACAGCCTGTAGTATTAAACTTCCCACCAATAATAATTTTGGTGCCCAGCGTTTAAAACAGGTCTTGCAGCGAATCTTTTGAGTATCATTACAACGTGATTTATGGTCATTATTGTTCATTAAGTTTTGTTCAAGAGTGTTTCCCAATTTTCAAAAGCACAAACTTGCTCCAATAAACTTAAAGACAGTACCAGGGGAATATGTTAAATCATTACTTAACAGTATGCTTGCTCATACAGATTTAGAACTTAAAGCAGATGGAAAAGATTATTACAGGTCTTATTAAATAAGCAGGATATGCCATTTCCAAAGACTTGGGTATCCTGCAAGAGGGTAATAAGCCCTGAGCAGGCTGATAAGATTTTGTTACAAATTTATTTTCTTTTTGAGAGATTGATTTTTTTTATTTTTTATTCCTTTACACATTTGAAATATGACCAGGTCCATATGTTCTGGCACCCTAATACTTATCCCTTGGAGGAGTGATATACAGAAACTTTAAATACATAACAGAAATGTACTGTTGATCAAAATTGTGCATACAAATTGTGATTAGAAAAATGATCTCCAGTATAAACCAGATATTAGCCAACAACATTCTAACCAAATTACACAAAGCAAATACCAACAAAAACAGACACACAAAGAGAATCTCTTAACATGCACTTCATAAAAGAACCATGGGAAGCCTTGATTTTATTTTATTTTATTTATTTATTTATTTTATTGATTTTAGTTTACAATGCAAGTGTTGATAATGTACACTAACCAATACCTCTCATTCATTTCAACTAAAGACCTGAGTGCATGTGACCAAAACAAAAACCCAGACGTAAAAAGCTAAAGAGAAAACATTAAGGCACGGACACAATGGTAGCCCTAACAAATATTTACATATGGCTGGGTCCAAACTGGGGTGGCGTGGTGGCCAAAAGAACGATGGAATTAACCCAGATCTTTTGACTGGGGGAGAATGTTTGCAATGTCATCATTTGTTTGCTGTAACAAATATGCAGCTGATTTCCAACATACTATTCTAACTTCGTGTGTAAAGACTATACTACAAATGTTTAACACCTCAGCTTTAAAAATTGTGGCAGAAATATTACATGGAAAATCGCCTAGTTTCTTAACTTAAATCTACTCCACACAAGCCCTAGAGGGCAACACTATTTAAAAGGTGTTTTCAATGCAACATGGGCATTAAGCATGTGAAGAGAAATAAACTCTAAAGATTCACCATTTCCAAATTGTCTACAATTGTAATCCTCATATCTTGAAGCATAAATCAATAGTATGCCAAGACAACAACTGATTATCAGTAGGCATTTCCCATATGGAATCATAAATTTCAGCTGCATGTGACCGCTTGCATCATAACTCTCTAGAAGAACAAGCTACCTGCAGATTCCTCACCTTTTGACTATCTCCTTGCACCAGTTGAACAGAAACTTTTTCAATAGCTCTCCCATGTCAACAGGGGCAGTTGGTATCAACACAGCTTGGCAAGCAGCACAGCATGACGTCAATGAAGCATTAAATAGCCCCCATTGGCATGCTGCCATCAGTTTCCATACATGTTTTTTTTAACTTACCTGCGCGGAGAGCGGGTGCAACCAATATCAAAATTGAAGGTGCAGTGTTTTATGTTTACAAATATCAAAGGCACGACATACCCAAAAAAAATCCAACATAAGCAAAAAATATATTAACCCTTTCCTTGCTGCCGTCGGCCACCTCTCCAGTGCTGCCGTTCGGCCAATGGCCGACGCGGCCCCGCCCACGCACACAAACGCCCGCACCGCGGCGGAATTACCGCTGCGGTTAACGGGTTAACATACGCAGGTTCCTTTAGGTATATACATTCTTGCAATGGAGAGAAGGATGGGTCGGTGAGGAATACACAAGTAGATACTGTATTCACCAGAGAAAGCACTACCAAAGTTAAGTAACTTGTTCTTCTGATGGATATATCTACCTGTGGATTTCCCATCTTTTGGATAGAATCCCCAAGCAGTCTCAACCCAGAGGTGGGTGCATGTCGGTCTATGACAAAAAATCGTGAAAAACAGGACAAGCGAAGTGACCGTCCCTCCTCACTTTGAAATCTAAACAATAGTGCTTCATGAATGTGTGTAGGGAGCCCCAAGTTGCTGCTTTACAAATATCTGCCACAAGGACCCTTCGAGCTAAGGTAAAGGGATAAGACTTAGCTCTAGTAGAGTGAGTACAAATGCATTGTGTCTCATGAAGCAGCAGGTCTTGATGCAGAAGATAATCCATATCGATAGAGTCATCTTATGTACTACCTTCCCTTTCTTTTTTCCAGTATACCCCACAAAGCCTGAATTCATGTGAACTAATATCGGATACCGGATTATGATTTCCTATAAAGCAGAAGATTTGGCCACAGTCCCCAGTACCACTACCATCAACAGATAATGTACATCTGCCGCCTGTACCAGTAGAAGGCAAGTGTTTACAGAAAGACTCCTCAACGTCAGGTGCTTCTAGCGTGCAACAGGGCAACCTTTTCTGCTGGCAGTTTCTGCAGGGTAACTATAATACATTATAATAACAGTTATTAGGGACACACTGATTTACTTCTTTCTATAACACACATTAAGCATTTAAAATTGTGCGAGTTATACTATGTTCTAACTTATTACCTGATCCCTATTGAGGGTGAGCTGCTCTCTATTATTTTAGATAAGGCATCTAGATTGAAAATATGCTGAAGTGTACTACTACACTACTGCCTTAGCTACTAATTGTACGAATAAATTACTGACAATCAATTAGTTCTGCTGATGAATAGTTGATCTTGCTGGTGTAATAGATACTTCTCTTGAATCAATCTCACATATATATATATTATATATATAGATAGATATAGATAGATATAGATAGATATAGATAGATATAGATAGATATAGATAGATATAGATAGATATAGATAGATATAGATAGATATAGATATAGATAGATATATATAGATATATATAGATATATATAGATATATAGATATAGATATAGTGACATTTGAGAGTGCACATTTCTGGTAAGGTCATTGGAGTAACCAACAAGGGACAAAATGATGATTTCCTTCAGATGATGTAGCGACAGTTCAGATTACCAACAACAAGTTGTAACTCAAATAACAAGAAACTATTTTACTAAGACGTACCCTACACTACTTTTCTTGACTCAATCATGCCAGGAGGTGTAATAAATTTTGGAGACAGCAATACCCACTTTAGTGATGCGTCCAAACCATTTGTCTCTGTTAGCCTTTCATCGAGGGCTGCTTCACAATCTCTCCTCTTTCAGAGTTAAATTCCCTAAAGAAATATGATCCTTCATTTATTACCCACTAGCCCTCTCTCTGGATCTATGTATAGGATCCAGAGGAAGGTGAGAGGGTTGAGCCATTAATAACATCGATGTTTGCATCTGCAACACCAGAAGTGGCGCCGGAGAAGTCAGAAGTGGCACCGGAGTCGAAGCTTGATATGTCTGGTGGAGGTAGTCTGCGCCAGTGGCGTCACATGCAGCATCAGTGACACCTACAAGGGAGGAAGAAAAAAAGGAGACGTCCTCTTCCAAGGAACCTCCATCAGAGCCAGGGTTGGCCAGGGTATCTGGGTCATCAGCATGAATGGCATATAGAGAGCCTTCCCTTAAAGCATTAAAAAGCCTCCCAGGGAACAAGCTTAAGGACCTATGGTGCCTGCAGGTGAGGCCATTGCACTATTAAAGTACTACACACAGCGTACAGCGGCTGATTAGGATTCGTATCTGGAGTTGGAATGGCTAGGTACAATTGTTCCTGGTAGGGTCGAGAAAATGGATCTGAAGTTGGCAATGTGTCCGGCACCACAGGGGGAGTCAGAAGAGGCGCAAGTATTGAAGACTATGTTGGCAATGGGACCGTAGATGGAGTTGGTGTGACCTCCTGCTGATCTTTCTCAGAGTTCAGTTGTGAAGATCTGTGACTTGTCCTTCAATGAAAAACGTTAAGATTCAGAGCATCGCCTTTATTTTATGCTTCCTCTTCGCAGACTTCGAAGAATGAGGTGATGGTGTTCTGGATCTTGGACGAGACTTGTAACAACCCATTTTCTCATCACTTGCTCTAGCTCTAAACAACTATGCCTCACTCTCCTTTGGATTCATCTAATGGAAAATGGAGCAAACATCAGGATCTGAATCCAAACACCAAAGACAGATATCGTGAGGGTCATAATACACATCTGCCTCTCAGTCTTTGCAGGGCTTAGATACTGATTTTTGAGGTGGTGACATTGTCCAAAAAACGACACTTTATGAGGAAAACAAAGTTTACAATTTGACAATTCTCTAACGGAGAGTATGAAAAATACATTATGCACCGAAGGTCGGAAAAAAGGAACTGATGTAAGCACGCTGGTAGAGATCCTAATGTCTCAAGTAATGTCATTTGGTGCAGCGTGTGGCGACATGTTGATACTGACACCCCTGGTCAACGTGGAAGAGCTATGGAATAACTTTGTTCAAGCTGGCACCAGGTGAAATTCAAAAGGTGAAAATCTGAAAGTAGATGTATCAATCGAAAACCAGCATTGGCAAGATCAATAGGTCTCGCATTTGGGGCACATTGGCTTTAACAAAATTGTTTTACAATGCTGATCATCATCAGTAAAAACCACAATTTTTTTTGCCTATGCAGTTTACTATCGGCAAAAAAAAGGCATAACGACACGTTCATTGTTGAATGTTGTTTCATTCTGTAGGAGCGCATATTCTCCACATGCCACTTTCCTTTCTTTAAATTGACTGATTTAAGATGGTGTGCATCACTTAGATTGATTCCTGATTGAGTCTGAGCCGCCAGGACGTGAGCACTACAACGGATTCGAATGGACGAGGAGCACGCACACGCGTTTTACTGGGAGTAGCGGGGACTCTAGCGCAACCTAATACGACACCGATGCTTTTGGGAGGATTTTGTCCCATGGTAGGTGAGTACTGGCGGCATAAGCTTAGATGTATTCACTGAAGATTACTTGCACAGTTCCTTAGTCCTACTTAGATCATTTCAAAGCGGATGCCGGTTTGGAATTATCACCGCCATCACGTTTACGCCATCTGTGGCCTCAATACGCAGCTACTTGGATTCACTTGTGACAGTTTACACTGTTCATTTCCCTATTTGCATCCAACCGGGTTAGAATTCTCAGCGGTCCAGGGACGTTACTTACCTTGGATTCAGCCATTAAGCCCTGAAGAGTCGGAGACCACTGTTTCTCTGACGAAACACGTGTCGGCTGGCTGTTTTGTGTTATGACCAATTTAAGAAACCAAGATACCAACTTTGGATTTTGTTCCAATTGCTTTCGAATTACTTCTACATTGTGTATTTTAGCACTGTACGTGTGCACAGGACTGTTGCTATTTACAAATTAGGCTGAGCCTATCGCCAACTCTATGGATGGGTGTCAAACACTCAATACACATACTTTTCACGATAACATCTTATCCATAGCACCCAAAATAAAATGACGTTTGTTTGGGCAGACTTAGAGGTTATCATAATCACCTAGATCCTATCCATACACAGTAGACTCTTATAAAGAACTCCTTCAAAATAGGTTGCACCTACCCTGATAGTATTTATGATCTTACTAGAACAGAATAAAGGTAACCAGCAATGAAGCCACGTTAACTGGGTGAGGTTTCCATATCTAGAAACACTGGCCTCTAAGAGTAATGTTTTTAAGGATTACCAACAGTAATTATCACACTCCTCATGCTATAATGTTTCTTTCAAACCTGCCAACCGTGCCATATTTATATTTTTTGCATCACGGCATATGACCACCAATTTCTTCTTTTCAAGAGTATCTGAAACAAGCCAGAAGCTCAGCAATCAAGCTACCACCCCAGCCACTGTCAGCAGTAAAATTAATGTATTCACCATGGTGTTGCAATTGGGGAGGGGGTTGCGGCACAGACAAGCTTAGCAAATAGTTTTCTTATATAGCTGTCAATATGTTTGGCGACGAGTGAAGTAAATCTCTTTCTTCCAGCTGCCCTCCATTCTAAATGAGCAGTTGTCTATCTCAACAGGTAACTGTTTCTGCTGGCCAAAACAAGCGTGAACTCCACAGTAGAGACTGCGCTATCTTTATTTTTTACATTTAATACCAAGCTATCCTGTGAGATTCTTGTAAATCTAAGTAAATGATGAAATCATTATGAGTACAATACTCCTTCAAGAAAAAGTCAAAATGTCTCAAAAGAGAATGTTCCTTGTATTTTCACAAATAAATATTTTTAAGAATGTTTCTTTTAGTTGCTTTCCCATTTGCCTCATATCTTGCCTTTCATTTTCTGCAAAGGTATACAATGATTTTACAACCAATTTGCTAGCAAGCATTGCCAACAGACAGACAAAGTCCAACTGTGGAACATACAAAGAAAAAAATACTTACATTTTCCATAATTCAAATAGCTCACAATTTACTGCTGGTTAAAAACCGATCAGCTACCATTGATCCTGGTGTCAGTGTTGATAAAAGCACCCATCATCCTCCTCCCCAGCTGTCAACATTTCCTGCTAAACTATTTATACTAAGTGGTTACTACATTATTAAGATACACATTAAATATAAATTAGGCATTATGTTCTAATAACTACATTATGCATGGAATATGTTTCAATAACATAATAAGCAGGATTCACATTCCTCACTCTATTATCAGTATAGTGATGTTAGGTCAGATTTCCTCATTTCTACAGCGATGACAGTTGGGGAATTCTCTCTCTAATCAGCAGTTCAAGAACTTGTTTTTGGAATACAATGTTTATGTTGGTCATTAAATTTTGGTTGTTTTTTTATACAAAGCCAGTTGCTATGTAGCACTGAAAGGATGTATATGTGAATGTTCAAAGACACCAACATGCATGGTCCATTGCAACAAAGTTGATAAACGTGAGTCATCCCTTTCAACATTATTGACCAACAAAGTGTCAGGTCCACGGCACATTTTCAGGCTAGCCACCAAATATGTAAATGAGTTCCATTTAGATTCATCATATGTAAATTGACCTTGTGAGTATATACTTGATTTGGAATAGATCAGGCACTCTTGGGGCTGCATTGGACAGCCCTTCTTTCCAACATCTAAATTTCAATCAGCGCAAACATGTGCATGAATATCAATGTTTACAGGCACATAGGAACACATTTGTAGTACAGAACGCTGTTCATGCTAGAAAAGTTCTACAGAAACACCATAGTACATTGATTTCACGGAAGGTCAGCAGATCACCCAATCAGGAAGGGTTGCTTTTGCATGTTCAAGATTCAACAGGTTTGTTGAATGAATACATGCAGGCATGTTAAGGTACCTGGGGGGTGTTGCTCAAAAATATTTTAGCAAACACACAAAGGATCCACCAATTGCATAAACAATTTTTGCCACAAATTGCCACACCACAGTACGACTGTAGGATAGGAGTGGCCTTGGCAAGTTAGTGCCACAGCAGAGAAAAGGGTGAATGAAGTAGCAAAAAAAACTTCATATAATAGGCATTTATTAATTTTTTCTGTTTAGAGGTATGTTTACCTTTAGGAGAAGACAGGAAGTCTTCTGTCTTGGGGTGTTTATTTTTTCCAAACTTCAAAAATTATGCATCAAAAACTTGTCTGAAGTCATCTTACAGAAGTTTTAGGGACTCGCACTGTGTTGGAGTAAAAATAGGTTAGGACAAACCAGAACTGAACTACAATAACTAAGCTCCATATAAAGACGATAGTCATAGGGGTTACAAGGTTCTCTGTGTCCGAATGGTCCTTTAAAATGCAAGCTTGTAGTAGAAATAAATGGGGACATTACAGGTTGAAGAAAACCTGTGTTATCAATATTAGTAGACAGTGCAACACTACTATACACACCTCAAAGCAGCAAGGCTATCTATTAAAGCAATCACCTGGCAAAACAAACTCCTTAAATTCAGTGATTAAATCCAGTTTGTCTACCAGAAATCGGAGAATAATTAGAAGATTACCGGAAATGCCGATCCGTTTAGCTTCTGTATATTGAAAAGACGTTTGTAGGGTTGAGTAATGCATGGAAGAAGTAGCACCTGTGTGGTAGAAGTGGATGTGTACCTGCTGTGTATCATTTGGTGATGATGCATGTATTGTACCTGTTCGAGCAGTCGCAGGATAAACCGTGCCAAGAACACATTGGAGTAAACAGAAGTATTTATTCATGGGGAAAGTGGTAAATATGTGGAAAATGGCTACCAACTGATTTGATTTCTTTATCCTGATATGCTAGCACCTATTTGTAACCAGCCGCGGACCGTCAGAGCAGTGGGGCCGGTTGGGGAGAGAAGCGGGATTTTGACCGATGATGACAAGGAGAAATCCTTCGTCATCGTCCGTCAAAACCCCCCTCCCACCCGGCCGCACCATTCTTACCTGCACGGGCCGCGGCGGTTTGTAACTGTAGTCGGGATCTTTCAGTGTGAAGAGCTGGAAACGCCAATAGCAGGGACATCTTTAGTGATTTACTAGCGTCAAACTCAATTTTTCTAATCATCTTTCAATCATCTGGATTTAAAAAAAAAAAAGAAATTATAGTGCAGGTTCTTAGCAGCGTCCGCAGAAGAGAAATCTTTGAGAGGCAAGTAAGGGGACTAGCCACCTTGTTCACAGGTCTAGACGAGAGGGGTGCTTACAAGAACAAACGGTTGGGAAAATAGACAGTTATGCTCCCTATAAGGGTCAAACCTGAGGAAGGTTATGCTAGACATTGAAGGTGCAATTGAGTGAATCCCAAAACAGATCGACGTGTAGGATTCCCATGTTCACATGAATAGCAGTCTGAGTAAAGAAGGAATTTTGGTTAAAGAAAACACACAAAATATATATATATATATTATGTTCCACAAGTTGCCTTTTGCAGAATGCACTCCCAACAAGTCTTTCAAGAGCGCAGGAGCAGCCTCGGTGAAAGCCAGCTAAATAAATCAATGCATGCCTTGCCTGACGCGTTTCAGAGTACAAAAACCTCCTTCCTCAAAGGCAGCATGCCAAGCCATGTTCGTTCCGTAATGCCTCCAACTGAAATAACCCCTCTCATCAGTTTGTATCCTGCCCAGTCCTGTCTGCACAGTTAATGCTCAATAAAAAGAAAAAAGTATGCCGTTTAATTTGAGCAGGTTCGTTTTTCCAGACCCACGAGGGTTTAACAGGGACTCCAACTCCCATGATGCTTTATATTTTGAAGCCCACCCGTTAGCAGCTGGGGGTCAGGGTTCTCATACGATGGTACAGTATGGACCCTGAGCCCACGCGGCACCCTCTTTACTTCGACATAGCTGGTGAGGCTTGTGGCTTCCCACCATTTCCGTGTTTCACGTTCGTGCAATCTCTCAAGTTTAACCATCATTTCTTTTATTTTAACGTTCTGTGGGTCTGTGGCTGGCACTTCTTCATTGGCCCTCTCGCGTCTTTCACGTTGTTTAAACATGTCTTTGGCCGCTGTGCGGCGTTCCGTTTCTGAAAACATGCTGCCGGTTTTTCAATTGCGCTTCTTTGCAGGTTGTAGTGCATGCGCAATGTTTTTATAGGCTTGCTTGTGGTGTCTGTGTGAGAAAATGGTAACCCCCCGACGCTCTGCCCAAATGTCCGCTCCCTCAGTTCGTTCCCTCATACGAGATGTACTTCGGTAGCAGGGAAAATTAAGTCGGACGGCGGTCCGCTTACCCGTCTCGGTGATTTCCGACTCCAACGAGGAACCACGGCACACCGGCGTCCTCCAGGATTCCGCTCGTACTTCCCAAAGCGGGGGTGGACCAATCCGCGATAGACCTTCCTGCTGGCTGGCGGCTGGGCGGTGCACAGAAAACAGATGAGTTCGCCGCTCCTTTCCTTCGTCGATTCTGTGCACTCGCGGGCAGGTGCTGTCAGTGGCTCGAAGGACGCCGCGTAACACTGCGCTCGAACACCTTAAAGTCCCAAGGAATAATTGACAGCACTCGGGGGTACCTTGTCTCACACAGTAGTTTATTTACTACAAGCGCGCCACAGACGCGTTTCGGCTCTTGGCCTTCGTCAGTGTGTAATTTACATTCAAAAACACCGGTGCATGATATAGATTATAATAGTGAACAGGTTACACCTCTCAGTCGACATCGACAGAGGACCACAGTTCTCCCAGCTACCGCGGGCGCCATATTGTAACGGCAAAACTTATACAAACATTTGTATTCAGCATAACTCTACTGCAATATATATATATATATATATATATATATATATATATATATATATATATATATATATATATATATATATATATATTCCTTGTACTCGTCCTACTGCAACGGAATTTCCTTCCAAATATAACCATGGACAACAGACTACGTTCTATGCCATACTCCGTTTTTTCTTATAGATGTCAAATACATATTATCATTGTGCAAAATAACGCCAGCAATTACATACAATTTATCAATAAATATTTTTAATAAATATCCTCTATGAAAAAATCCAATCATTTTGAGTACATTTCAAAAGAATCATTTTAAACACGACTCAGTAAAATCTGTGCTAAAAATTCCAAGGATAAAAACCAATTGTACCTCAAAATTAAATGAGATCAAAAGATTAAATACAATTGTTAGTAAAGTCACTGCCTATTCAATAAAAGAAATGTAAAAAGATGTCCAAAACTTGAGACCCCTCCCAATTTACATTTCATTCACCATGGCAGTAAGCGATTTATAATATATTGCACAAAATTCCAAATTATAAGAGTAGCAGCAATGACAATCGGACGCTTAGATATAGCCCAAGTGGGCATTATATATATTGACCATGGTTAAGGTGCTATACGCTTTTAAATATGTGCCTCCCCTAAACCAAAAATTTGCAAAATTAAAGTTAAAATACAATTACATTCTTTAAGCAGCGACAGGAAATATTCAGTAATTGACACTATGAGAAGATAAATTCATAAAAAACAAACTTCTTATAATTTTCATAAGTATGTATAAAAATCTTCGCTGGAATTCAATCCATTGGGGCTTTTAGTGTCCATTTCTAAAACATATTTAGTTTCCAACTTTCTTAATCTCATGTCACGATCACCACCTCGTCTTGACGGGGGGATACAATCAACCACAAAATATCGTAACTCATTGGATTTCTTGGCATGGACAGCATCAAAGTGATGGGCAACTGGATATGACTCATCTCCATTATTGATAGCGCGTATGTGCTGGAGTATCCGCGTGTGGACCTGTAGTCTTGTACTTCCCACGTCAGCACATACACACCAAAACTCCGTCTTACAGGTCAATTTCTTGTCGATCTTAGTAGGCCTGTTTTTAAAAGGGGTATAAAATTCCGTTTTGTTCACACCATGCTTACCTGCTTTGCAGGAAGTACATTTAATGAAACCCTTACTGCCCATAATCCATGAGGAAGTTGTATTGACCTCTGGACTACTGGAGACCAGCGTGTTGCTCATAGAGTTGGCCTTCCTAAAAGTTAAATTTGGCGAGCGACTAAGTCTTTCTCCCAGTATAGGGTCATTCCTAATAAGAGCCCAATTTTTGTTAATGATTTTTCTAATAGCATGTTGTTGATTGCTATATGTTAGAATAAGCCGCAATGGTTGCTCTTTATTAGGAATGTTACTACCTGTGCTCCTGTCTAACCAATGCCTGAGCTCTGCCCTCCGCATTAGCTCTGATGGTGGCTTTGTCAATTACATCAGGACTGTACCCCCTCTCAATGAATCTGGAACGACATTCAGACTGAGCCTTAAAACAGACTATATCTATATCTAGGCTGCAAACCCTTTTAATCCGCAACATATCCCCAAAGGGGATGCTACGGATTAGATGTACTGGATATATACATAAATGTGGCTTTCATTTGAGGTTGATATGATACCACTGAATTTTGTCTTTATATTTGCATCTTTACCTTAAACCATTAGTATCAGCGGAGGACGTTTTGCAATGGACTTGGACTTATACTGAACAAGTGTGGAACATGTATTGGCAGTACCAATCAATCAAGCCCTTGATTAAATGTAATAGGTTATCATGTGAAACACTGGCTCTAGTAGCAGCAGAGCACAAGAACTCCTATGAAGAAACTGGGTAAACTTCAGTGTTTGTTCCCCACAGTACAGTGTGTCCAGAGAGGGTCCGTATTGCATTTTAGTCAACTTCTGGGAATACAATATGCAGATTTTTTAAATTTGGGTACAGTTGTCCCTACTAGAAAAGTACACCTAACAACTCGACATGGAATAAACAAGTTTGGCAGTCTGGCCCAAGTGGACTTTGTTCAACAGTGTGTTCAGAGAAGCCTTCGCTTACACTAAATACAGTAAATCAGGTAGAACTTAGCTAGGGCAGATAAGTGTCATGAAGAGAGAAACACCAAGGAAATCAATTTAACACTCATATTTCGGCACATGTATTAATGAAAAGATATAATTTATATTCATGTAAAGACATTTGGTTGTCTTCTTATAGCCCTTCACGGGAACAAGGCAATCAAAATCAGGGACAGAGCAAAATAATCTGCCAACAAGGTTTTACAGCAATGAATCCCGTACACGTTTTCTTCTCACAACAGTAATACTGATTCCTGGAGCAACGCTAACTGCTAGGGGAATAGAATGAAAGTCACTTTCCTCCTTCACACATTGCATTCACGCCACTGAAAGCTTTTCATCGCGGATTAGTACAGTTGAAGAAAGCACTAAAATCCATAACCCCATTTCCAGTATGATCAGTTCACTGCAAGTAAGGGACGTTTTTAAGACAATATCCACAGGTAATGGCAGCAGCATGGTGGGAAGGGCACATGATACAGGTCAGCAGGCTTACAGAGGCATATGACAGCAAAGCCTCACTGTTTGGCAGTTTGAATTCCTACCTCCACCTACACGATGTGATGAAATCACAAAGCTGTATTTTACACCATCATTCTGGAAACTTTTAGTAGGCAAAAGGAGAGGCAACAGCCTCTGTGGTTGGATGAGCATATGCTTCCAGGAGACGTAGGCTAAGGACCCAGTTTTCTTTCCAGGGTTACATACTTTTCACATGTCCGGAGTACCTTCATTGTCAGGTAGAGCAAAGGGGGGATTAATAATCTTAACCTGAAATACTATACCCTTACAAGTAAGGCAGGTTGGCTCTTTAAATAGCCATTTCCAGCTACTCCAACTTGACCATAGGAAAGAAGAAATCTGGCTCATAATTAAGTACTACAACAATTAATTTGGGAGAAACATGAAGTCAGTGGCAGAAGAACTAGCTAATGAGATAGAACAAACCATTTCAAAGATAAATAGGGCCCTCGTTAACATCATGTGGGTGGAGGATTTTAACATGCATCTTTCTAAGTATAGCAAGGCTATGGTGTGTGGCTTAGACGACCCCCATGGTAACCCTCTTCCACATTTCATGAATAACGAATATGGCAACGCATTAAATAGACTACTACATAAGTGGAATCTGAGCATAATTCATGATATAAAAGCAGGTGAGATAGGGATAACATTCAGGAGGGGAAATCAAGAGTCTACGACTGACTTCATCCTAGCTTCTGCCACGTTAAATGGGAAAGTGGCCCACATGGTTAACCTATTCTCTTGTCATAGCGATCATGCTATCTGATTTACACACTTAAGTATCCTATGTAAAGCGAAAGAACACCAACAGGTAATGAATAACATAACCCTAACCAGGAAAAACGGCTATCAATTAAAGTGGACAAAGGCACAGAAACTGAATTTGGTCCCCCGAAATACTAGCCCAAGCGAGGGAAAAAATCACATTGTTTGGAGGAGGGCTCTTCCCCTTCATTCCTAGTCACCCAGTTTAGAGTAGGCCTGGGCATTGAACTCCGCTCAGTTCGTGGAGTTTGCAGAGTTTTCTGCACTTCACAGAGCGCAAGAAAACTCTGTTTCGCCCGAGCTGCAGAAAGACCAGAGCGAATAGCAGTCGCACAACACTCCGCCACTTGCGGAATTACACGGAGTTTATTTGTAACTTCGCGAAGTTTCTCATTGCCTAACTCCGCGAACTACGCCCAGGCTTAGCTTAGAGCCCTCTTGATGGCTCAGCTTAGAGCCCTCTTGATGAAACTAAAAGAGGTTCTTACTCGTTTGAAGTCGCCAAACACTATCCCTACCACTCGTTGGTTTGATTCATTAAGCTCTACAGCTAAAAGGGCCCTTGTCAGTGCTTTAAAAACCCACCCTAGAGATCCCGTCACGATACGACTATTACGTAATGACTATAAACAAGCAAGAAGAAGAAGAGGATCTTAGGGAGCAGGCCTGGGAAGATCTCGAAC
Source organism: Lissotriton vulgaris (assembly GCF_964263255.1). NCBI lineage: Eukaryota > Metazoa > Chordata > Amphibia > Caudata > Salamandridae > Lissotriton > Lissotriton vulgaris. The sequence continues at coordinate 995,965,042 of NC_141699.1, forward strand.
AAGCGGCTATATCAGGTAATAGGGATTTTTCAAAAGTTTTAACTGCCCCTTATTTTAAAGATTCAACAGACCCATCTCTAAATACACATGTAGACAAAGAAGCATGGGTGGGACATTTTGAAAATCTCTTTGGTTCCAGCACCTCCCTACTATTTCTACCCCCTGAGCCAGACCCCGTACCCCATGACAGGCTAAGCTTCTCATTATTTGAGGTTATAAGTGGGTTGGTGGCTTGCACCCCTGGAAAGGTTTCGGGCCCAATTGACCTTTTCCACGAGAATTACGATATGTGGGTTCCCCTACTTACAAATGTCTTTAATACCATTGTGGTAGAGGGTCCTCCATCACCCTGGAAAAAGAGTGTAATAGTTCCTATATACAAAAAAGGAGATAGGGGGTCCCCAAAGAACTACCGCCCCATTTCCCTTCTGGGAACTGCCAATCTTATGGCACGACTTTTATTAGCCAGACTGGAGGTTTGGGCAGAAGAACATAGCATTTTCATGCAGGCACAATATGGTTTCAGGAGGGGAATGGGGACGGTGGATCAATGCCTAAATCTCTCATTACGCATAGATAAATACACCAAGCAAAAGGCGGGAAGATCTACATGCCTTCATGGACTTGACAGCAGCTTTTGACTGTCTCTCCCACCAGAAGCTGTGGCCCATGATGGAGGGGATGGTGATAGATCCTCTGATAATCTGCTTAATTCGCCAGCTATATGCCAATGCCACTGCCTGTGTACGGTGTGGCATGAATAGGGAATGCGCACGTTTTTTCAAGATCGAGAAGGGAGTAAGGCAGGGATGTGTCCTCGCTATGTTGCTCTTTTCCATCTATGCAAATGGAGTGGAGGCCGCCCTGACCACCTCACCTTTGGACGCGCCTACATTTGATCCAACCCCCTGGACACGATTAAAAACATCTACTGTGCAAAAACTAAGGCTGCAACAACCTACAGGGCAGGAGTCTGGGGGATGGCAAACATATACCAACTTCAGAAATTAGAAGATAGCTTTTTCAAAAATCGAGTATCATTACCACATTCATTTTCAAACCACATATTACATTTAGAATTGGGGAGACCCTATTTGATTGATTTTATAAGACTGTCTCCAATCCTGTTATGGCTTTCAATCTGGCGTAGGTCCACTGTTAATTTACCGTAACGTATCATTAAGGACTGTCAGAAATTGGATTACTATAAGAGGATTGGTTGGCTTAGATACATAGAGGCAGAATTGACTAAATTGGGGCAGGGCGAATTATTTCAGGATACCAACTCCTGTAGGAGAGTTTTGAGGCAGAAAATATTTGAATTATTTATGCAGAGAGCTAATTATTCTGGGAGGGGAAAAACAACAACTCCAAAAAAACATCCCTTGCATATGACCTTTCTCCACCAAGATCAGGGAAAAGTTTTTCGTACTGCTCTTGTATTACAAATGCACAGCACATATTCATTCTATTGCGTTTTTGACTGAACTGCATCCCACTGATGTTAGGGTACCCAGAGAGGAAATATAAACACTCAGATGTGTCACCCTGCCCATGCAATAATCAGTCTTCTCAGTCAGATCTACATCTAATATTTTTCTGCAAGTACTATTTTAATGGAAGAAAAGCATTTATTCTTCCAAGTTTAAGGCCCCATACATTTACACAAAGTAGGGTGGCTCTGTATGTCCTAAAGGCTCTCCCAGATCCGTTTGTGTGCTTTTCTCTAGCTTCATTTTTGTGGGCCTGTAGGAGAAAAAGAAAAACTCGGGGGCTGTTGTCTTAAATAGCAGCAATTAGGATAAAACTGGACTCTCTTACGTAACATGGGCCTCAGAGCTACTAAGAGACCATTAGGATTTTAATTGTTTTTTAATGGTTTTATGATATCTCTAGTACGTGTATGGCTAATTTGATGAATTTGTTTTAAGCCTTTTGTACACATGGTTATATAAGTTATTTTTATTATTTTGGATGAATTTGTGCTTATATGATCGGTTTTAAAAGATCGAATGAAGTTTTGTAAATTGTGACAAGCATAGGGATCCTCTGACCATCAGAGTATGGCATCCAATTTTCAATAGGCATATACCATGACCTACGGTTTGCAGTATAATGATTCAGGGTACTACACAGACCATGAAGTCCTAGAATACTTAGCAAATTTCTTATGGTCTGTCAGTCCATACGGTCAGAGAAATTTAAGATAAAATGGTTTGGCCTTATTTAAACAATATATATATATATCTTGGGGTGAGTCCCCTCCAAACTGTCACAGATTGGGTCATACTAAATCAGTACTTGTCTGCTCAGTGTAACACATGCTCCTTTGTACCTAGAAAAAATGAACTACATCCTTATATATTGATATCCGTCACTATGATCTATATACCCCAGTACAACGTTTCTCATCCTATGGTTGTTCCAGCATATGACTGTTCAGCACCATGTTTTATAATTAACAAGAACTGAAAAGGAGGTAGATTTTTCTTTCAATTGAGAACATGAGGAGTCTCCTCTTTCAAGTATACAGACTTATCTATGAAGTAAAGATATGGTTGATAAAAAAAAGATGTGGAATAATGAAAATAATTTGATACACAGTCATCCTTTAGGCCTAGGGAAGACATTGATTGTCTCAGATTTGACAACACGACACTGAACATAGGTTTACCACTGATATTTCAAAGCTTATGAAACAAGCTAAACCTCAAGTTTGCATAGTAGTTTAGTGTCTGTTTATTTTATACCTGGGAGTATCGAGAGCTGCTGACACCTGCTGCTTTATACTGCTAAATCTCTCATTGTTGGCCTTGGGGCAAAGTTGTTCGCTACTCATGCAAGCACGGACCCTGGGAGTGGGCATATTCAGTCTTACCAACTCAAAAATATCTGACATACCTTTTGTAGACACTAAGCGTTCGGTTGATGTTCATAATGCATAGTGAGCGCAATTGGCCCCCCCATTCATTCTTTCCAAAGTTTGCAATCAGTAATTTAACTAGTCATCTGACTCCAAATCACTAGGAATGCCTATTCTAGAGAGTAATTTTAGTTATAGGATAGACAGCGCATGCGCTGTCTTATAGAAACATGTTGTATTCAATCTGTGGGTTCCAGCCCGCTAACAGGCCTACCATTTGCTCGATCCAACGTTGCTCTCATATTCTTTCTCCCTGTTTGTCCATCGCATGCATATGGTAATGCCTACTCTTCTCTTTAGCCCTCTCTGAGAGCACGGACCAATTATTATTTGTTTTTCAGTACTCTACGCAGTACTCGTGCTTCAACAGGATTCATCTCCTCCCACCCACCCCCACCAAAATCCCCATTGTTTTTCGTAACATCTGCACATTTTCGATTTGTGGTTAATGCCGAGTGTGGACAGCAATAGGGCACAAGTATCTTTTACAAACAACAGCAACAAGTTTAGTTCTCTTGCTCCATCTCCTCTTAGCTACCACCACCCAAACCCCCATTGTTTTTCATTATGTCAGCGCGTTTTTGATTTGCTGTTAATGCAGAGTGCAGACGGCAACAGGGCAGAGGTATTTTTTTTTCAAACAGCAACAAGTTTTGTTCTTGATTAGCAGTTGCTCTGAATCAAGCGACCACATGATCTCGACCAGTCCGCTAATTTGGCCAGTTCCGGCAACTCCAATAGAGGGAAGCATTTTTAGCAAGATTGAAATTTATGGTGAGTCGTGACTGCAACTTCCCCACACCAACATAAGTCCAAGTGTTGGTCCTGTGGGCAGTGGGCTTGGTGTGCTGCACAGGTAGTGTATATTCATTCTGATATAATCTATTTTGGAGTTTGTCACATAACAAAAAAGAGACAAAGCGAACGCTGCCAGGACTGTGCTAGGGTACTATGTTTAATTGTTTTTTGCTATATCATATGAACTATCAGTAGCCGGATTCCGTGTCTAGCTTATCGTCATTGATCTGCTGTGCATTAGGAAAGCGAGCCACTGAGAGCAACCTGTGCCACAGCACACAGTGCTCCGTCATTATCTGCTTCTACGAGCGGTCCGGGGGCTGAAACATAAACCGTGGAACGGCACCCCCTGAGCACAATTGTGGACTACTACTTTTATTGTTTTACTTAAAATGGGACCGTACAAACGGTTGCAACACATCCAAAGTTCATTGAGCAACAATTTTTTTAAATAAAACAAGTCACAATATGCAACACTTTCTATTGCAACCAGGTGTTAAATCATACCTATACATAACCGTCCATCAATTGGTTGAGTCAGCAGTCATTAATACAACACACGGCTAAAATACATTAGCAATGACAAAGCCTATAGCTCTAGATCTGCAAAGACCTACTAGTTTTGCCAATGCTCGTTTTTTCATGTTGCAGGGGTAGTTTGATTGCAAAGGCCTCCTGTTAAGCTATGCTGGGGGCCTAGGTCAGTGGGATGTATGGATGTGCTGTCTAGTGTATCGGCTTATCCTCTCGGGGCAGCAGCTAGGGGTGAATGGTACCTTGATGGTTGTCCATTATCTTTAAGCTTCAGTCCTCATCAATAACTTGCAGAACATGGTAGTGCACAGGCATACCCTGTCGTAGAGTACTGGTGGTCTTCACTGTGCTATGGCCAGCCCTGACTGAACATCGGACCACTGCTATGAACTAAGCAAACATGTTGCCTTGCTTGAGGTGGTAGGATTGCTGAGGCATTCAGGTGTTTTTTTGTAAAGAACTGCGTGCTGGAAAGGTTGTGATGCGAGGAAGCTGGGTCGCTTGACCTTGTGTCGATAACGCAGTCTAAGCTCCAGACGCTGGTTGGCTACCTATCGAATCAAATGCTGACTTCATCCTGGTCTTTCACCCAATACATCGCTCTACATCCCTTTGGCTAGGTTGGAGCTATAGAAATACCACATCCATAAATACATTCAAACCCCATAGCAGGCAGGATAAATTCAGAGCTATCCCTTGCCCACAGTATGATCTTTGAGTTAATGGTTAACGTGCTCTGTTCCTAGTGGGATTTACCCATTATAGTCTCTGCCCTTTCTTGCTCATATAATTTTCCTTGAGACAGTTTAACCCCCCCACAACCTTGCTTTGATCTCTTGCTAATACTATTGTGTACTTCCACTCCACAGAACTAAATGGCTTTGAACCTACTGACTCATTGCTGATCACCTTTTACACCACTGATGACACTATTTCTTTTGTTATTTGAACTTGATCTTCCACCCCTACTCCCTACTGAGCCTAGTCCCTTGCTTCTGTTCTCTCCTATGTCCCTTTCTTGTTCTGTATCCACAGCCCCGGCTCCTTTAGGCCTAACTGTAAACCTAACCACATGCACAACTTAAGATATCTGAATGCTAATGCTTGCAAGATATACAGACTTGGCTAGCTCTGCTGGGCTCAGCAAATAAAGGAATATTCTGCTGCCGAAGTTTTCAGACAGTCATTATCTGTACCTAAAATTACAACCTCTGCAACAAATCCACTATTACATGTGGGAGCTTAATTTCTGTTATCATGTATAGTTATGGTAGTTGAAGGTCGGGGCAGTAATTCTGGGGTAGCCTTCTAGACAGATCTGCTGCAGGCCTTTAAGTTCTGTCACCTGATACTTTAACTAGGAAAATGTTGAACAGAGTGTGTGGTGTTGGGGTTTCACAGGGTGGGGCTTTATGCTTGCAGTTAATGTGGGCCCGTGATGGTTTTAATGGCTAGTCATCTGAAAAACATAGCATAATTCAGCTCTTATCCATTAACCAAAACACTTTTCTCGATGATCGTCCGCAAGCCAAAACTACCCACTAATGCTCTTCTGTCTCCCTTAAGATAGCCAGTAACCTCTATCTGTGGGAGCTCAGAGCTACTGAACACCAGGGATCAAAACCCATTGCATCACGGTCCTTGAATCCAGTTGCTGTTTGAAGACAGTCGTTTTGCATAATGTTGCAAGTAATGCAGGTGTCTACTACAGCTACAGCACGAAATGCCATCCGATACTAGTACTAGCATCAAAGCCTCATCTCATGTGCCACTGCATAAGGTGAAAAGGTTGGTGATGTATAACCTTATTGCATTGAATGCTTTGTCTTAACTAAATGTCTGCTATCTGTGTAGCTAGTTAATACAAGGTGTACATGGTTTGCTGTGTTTTCCAATTAATTACACAGGAGCTTCAACATTCATCAGTACACAATATAATGAACATAGATACAGTTAAATCAGAAGATATGTATTTTGAAAGTTGGGTTTAGACAGAGCTTCAGGGTTAAAAGTTGTTAGGGTGCTTAACAAAACGCTCAGTAAAACATGGAAAGAAACCAAAATTGCAACTCAGAAAGCACTACTTCATAAGAAAGCAAACAATCTGAAAACAATACACGGGTGAAAATGTATGAAGTATTTACGGATATTAGACAGTTTCCAATGGGGTGCAGTACAGGATATAGGTGTAATCACACAGATGATCTAGAAAAAAATATTTAGATTTTGAGACCAGGATATGCATGTGTTCTTTAAGATGCGGATGCATTTTTAGACGCTTCTTGAAGATAAGTGAGAGCTTTGTTCAGAAACTCAAATGTTAGGAGTTTCAGGCAGTGGTCAGAGCTCAATGAAGGATAATTACTGGCAAGAGAAGTCCCGAATCTGACGGCCAAAATTTAAAGGGAGTTACGACTTATGAGGCCTCCTAGACCATTAGAAATGAGAGGTCGTTTAGATAAGCAAGGTGTATTGGTTTGCAGGTGTTCATGGAAGACAAGACAGTTTGAAATGTCTCCTTTAATTTATACAACATAGATGAGGGCAGGAGTACTACTCTCGGTTTAGAGGTGTGCACGCTTTTACTTGGACCAAAGACGGTCCTTTTCTTCAATTAATCATCACTCCATGAAAAAATCCATAAGAAACTTTTTTCTGAAGCATCTTTCAACTAAATATTTTTTATTTTAATGATCTTTTCTCATTAAAATTCATTTTTCAAATATTTGCAGATTTCATTATTTAACACATTTCACATCAACCTTTAATTTATAAGCAGCCAGAAGAGTTCATGTATCGAGGTGACATGATCAGATTCTGCTGAGAAGGTCATCGGTCTTGACTCAGAAAGGATTATTACCTTGGCTGGAGCAGAACTGGTTGATCTGCTCCTGCAAAAATGTAATACTCAGTCTACCATGAACAAAAAGAAACAAATAAAACAAAATAAATGTCTGTTTTCTGAGTCTGTAGAGTCAACGCCGTGATTTTCACAATAGAGTGGAAGAATAAATCAGCATGTGAGTTATGGTGAATCCTATGGTAAAGCCAATGACGATGGCTGCGGGAGAAAGTGAGTGACAGACCGCGTTGCATTGCAATAAAATAAGCTATAAGACATTCAGTCTGCATTTATGAGAAGTTGAGAAAAGGCAAACTTATTGTTATGAAGAAGGAAATCTAGTGAAATTCGTTTCTAGAGACTCTGCAGGCAGAAGGGCAGAATGGAGAAGTCGACAACTGTTGATGCTTTAAAATACATTTGCATGCTATTAATATATTGAGTTATGAATTCATCTAGGATTTTGAGGATGCGAAGAAAGAATTTGAGTTATAGTCAAACCTACACTGTAGTCTCTACAAGGCATGTTAACAGCCACTGAGACCAAGTTCCGGGTCTTCTTCATTTAAAGCTCGATGCAAAAAAGAAACAGAACCTGCAAGAAATCAAGCGCAAATATTCTAGCACTCTGCCACCCACCAGCCCGCACAGGACATTTTTTGAGGAGCTCAACACTCATTAGCTCGTTTGAACCGCCTATTTCCCTCATCCTACTTCAGGACTTAAATCTTAACCTCTATATCCATATGCATTCAGTTATTTTGGGAACACTCACTATACACATACACTACAAGGAACACTTTCAGCAGGGAAATCCTTTTAACAAGCTAGCCTTCTTTCCTTCAACCCTTGATTCGTTTCCCTCTGATCACAAACGAATATTTTTTGTTGTCAATATCATTCCTCTATCTCAATCCGCATTGGCTTTGCACCACTTCATCATTCAACATCATTTGACTACGTCAACAAAATCCTACAACAAACCACATTTTTGAAATACACTAAGCTTTAAGTAAGGAGGAGCTGTGAAGGAAATCAGCATCTCTATCCAAATTCTTTTTCTAAGACATGGGGACGCCAAGATATCCCCACTGGCCTCTAATAGTTGAGAGAAGGCCCTTGTGTGTCAGCCCTACGTTCAGTGCCATTTTCTGTACACTACCTTACTTAGGAGCATCATCTCATTTACCTTCTCCCACCACCTCTATGCGGACATCAAATAAATCTTTTTTAAGGCTTGTCCCCTTGCGCCAATCACCCATCACCGATCATCAATGTGAAACTTCTCTAAAATGGTTCTCTACTTCCACTCATATTTCGCACCCACATAACCTAGTTCTGTCCACCACCTCTGTAACCATGATTGTGTTGCTGCTATCTTTCTTAGCAAGAACTATGTGAGCTCTTTAGCCACCCCATGCATTTGGAAAAATAATTACTACCAGGTCCACTTTTTCACATTAGCAAGTAGCGAGGTAAAATCATGCCTATGTCACTATGCTTACCAATAAAGCACTAATTGATTAACTAGTGATTAGTAAACTAGATTGGTACAACAGCGTGCTAGTCAGCCTTCCTCAACGTTCCTTCATACCACTAGACAAGATGTTTACGTAGCAACCAGAACCTCATTCCCCTTGCTCAGACAAACACCACTCCCTTTCCTGAAGAAACTGGAGTGATGCAAGCGTAAAACACCACCCTCTACAATTTGTTGACAACTGCGTACTAAGTGGTCGTACTACTGTGCTAACATTCGGACAAGCAACACAGCCACCAAGGATCTATGATTGATCCACATGTTCATACCCAAACCACTGTGTGAGCAGCTATCACATTCCGATCTCTACATCAGCTTTAAGTAGTAACAGTCAAAGTCCAAATCAGCAGCAGAGGCCACAGGTTGATTCCTCAGTTCCAGCCACACAGCTCGAATCTGCAGTTACTTTCAAAGCTTCAATCTACAGCTATGTTCATGGCTTGAATCTGCAACCACGCTAAATCTTAAATGACAACCACTGCTATGCCTACTGCTTAAATTTAAAGGCAGGCTAACATCTTAAAACGTAACTGTCAAACTAAAATTAGCCAGAACGTCTAAAGTGGTAATTAACAAATCAACATCTGAAAAAGAAGCTAAATGTTTACAAATCACCATTCACAATACAGAAGGAGTACTAAACATTTGCAAAAACGAATACATGGACGGGGTTACCAAGCATCAATGAGCTCTTCCATGCTTAACTCGCACTTTGTTACGAGACTGTCAACAGGTATGACTGACTACTTTTTTAATTCTCTTAAAATAATGCTATGTAATCCCAGCCGCGTTTGAGTGGTAATCTGATTCCCTTTTCACTGTGTATGAATAGCATGTGACTTTGGCTCCACCTGATCTCGGTGTTTATTGAATTAACAGAAAGGCGTGGGATGCGAAGAAATGAGCAGAGTATAACTAGATGGCAATACAGAGCATAGTATAGATACCAGGACTCCCAGAAAAAACAGGAACCAAGCAGCCCAGCTACATGGAAGAACCAAAACAAGCAAACAATAACTAATCTAGGAAAAACACTCTACACTAATTGAAATCTGTTGCAATTCATGTGAGCTCCAATGTAACGTCCCTTGCATTTTTGTATTTCAGCATGTGTGGCACACCATGAAAAATGTATTCCGACACGTCACAAGAGGGGCATATGATGAAAGCATCCAACTTTGAAGTGGAAGTTTTAAAACCTGGAAATAACTGAGCAAAAAAGGTAAAACTGAAAAATGCTGAGAGCGTAAAGAGTGTACAGAAAATAAATCCACTGATATTCAAAGGTATTCACTGTATATGATTTTTATTTTTTCAAAAACCTGACTAACGTTATTTACCATTTTACCATTACTAGCGTTTTTGATCCTCTTTAAATAAAGTATTGACTTTAATTTGTGGGGCTCTGGCATTTATGACCACATCTTATAGGGCTCCGGTCTCATTAAATGTAAGATTGTGATATAATTTAACTATTTAGTGTTTAACAAACATTTTCACTGTTTACACCTCCTGGGTGCTGCGTTTTTGTAGTGTTTTAAGTTTTCTAGGAAGCCATGTCTTATAAATTAACACTTGGCAGTGGCATTATAGAATCAGGAGCCCTGAGCTATAATTCCTCGACCTTGTGTGTTACTAAGTTTCTGGACAGCTAAAACGTTAGCTCCTTGCAAGGTAAACGCACTGTAACAGAGATTCTCTTAGTCACACTCCAGTGGGTAATTCATGCCCCCATCAATGTAATTCTTACATTTATTTTCGTTAGTGTTTAATGAGGCGTGCACCCTGTGGCCAGCTCTACAATACAGAATCTGAAAGAAAGGTTTTAGATGTCATGTAACCCATAATATAAATGCACCACTATATATGCATATATATTTAAAATAAAGCTTATTCCTAACAATGGATGATTTTTTTTTCTCACAATAGTTTGGTGGTTTTAAGCATCTGCTGCAGGTAGTTTTCAATGCTGCTGGTCCTCGTTTCAATACTGGGCTAGACTGAGTGGCTGTTATTCTTCAGCTGTCTAACTGGGTAACGGGATGGATAACAACAGCATTTATCTCTATGTAAGGACACAATCAAGTTTGTGGGCGGCGATGTATAAACTGTAGACTGAAGCAATAATATAACTGAAACAAAAAATGTAATGCTTCTTCCCAAAAGAAATTAGTAATTTTCACCAACATGATTAAATTAACCAAAGAAGCCAAAGATTAAGCATACTGTGTAGCTTTGGGGCTGGATTAGAGGTAGCCGTATTTTCTTAACACACAAATCATACTTTGCCATCTTAAAGTAATTTAATGAACCAATTGCACTAATCAGCTAAAGGGCAGGAAAACTACTGATCAGAGGAAATCTAACCTATGGACAAATTGGTAGACATGTCCACATGCCAGAACCTTAGAGGCTAGACAGGCCAGGACACACTCATAAGTAAAGCCAGGTCCTTACATGACTGATTTAACGCTGCTGGCTTTTTAAACATAGCACTGAATCTGTTTTCCAGAGAGTACCTTATGAACAGCCCAACAACACAAGCACACCCTTACCATAAGTGCAGAGACCCATGCACACTGAAAGCCATGGGAATGTTATTTTTATTATTTTTCAGGGTCTAAGGCAGCATCTTTTTTTCATTTCCATCAGCTCCCATTAATTTATTATGAAATAAAGCTGCAGTAGTGAAAAGTAATCCCTTTACAAAGGGATTTTTTTTTTTTAATCGACAAGCAATTGGAGAGATAACAGCAGTGGCTAACAATAGCCCTCGTATGACATCGGAGGTCTACTGCTGCTAGGGGGCAGCTAGAAGCACAGCAGTCCAGGATTTCTAATGAAACATTCATTTTTCGGTACAGCTATTTTTCCAAGAGATCATACAATATTTCAGAAAATAGATACCGTTTAACAAGTCTCTTGAGCGAAACAGGATAATCAGACTGCAAGTGAAAGCAGAGAGAAACACCCAACTTCAAACATCATTCTTCCCAGTTCTTTGCATGGAATTATAGAATTGCCAGCACTCGCTATTTTTTTTCAAATGCTGGTACTCTTAAATATATTGCAGAAGTGCAGATACCCTCCCTTTCAAATTCAAGAAGTGCAGGTACTCAGGACTGGACAATACCGGTCTTTTTAAAGCACTGATTCTTCCACTAGGAACTACAAACTTTCAAATGCTAGTCATTAAGAAGGTGGTCATGACAGCCCAAGGGAGTTCAGTTGTGCCGCGTTTGGTGTCTGCCTCCCTATGATTTAGAAAAGGGGGTGGTGATGAACAGAGTGTCTGAGTTAAACAGACCACTCTTACCCAGTCCAAAGATCAGGGCTTGATCCATCACCGTTATTTATCTCACTGCCCCATCCCAGCTCAGAACCTGGCTATATGCAAATCAGTCTGCCTCCCTATGACACACATCTAAGAGCACAACCTCCTTTCCTGAGCATTTTCAATAAGATACTCTGCTTCATGCATAGACAATAACCAGCGATTTCTCTACGTGCTTCCTGTACTCATTGTACAGGCCGCCTATCATCCTATCCGCACCCTCACATAAAGCACCATTAACTCCTGGATACCTTCTTATTTCCCTTTCCCAACAATCTGCACACGTTCCCTTTCATTCCCTTTCATTTGAGTAATTTATAATGGCACGTTAAGCTGCAAAGCAAACCCTCATTACTTTACTCTCCCAGAACGATAATGCAATAAAGAGAATTGGAGAGCGGTGCAGATGGGAATGCAAACAGTAATGCCTAGGTCAAAAGAATGCTCAAATTCAAAATTTTACAGGACGAAAATATTTTGAAAAAAACATGCAACATGATGGAAAGCATACAAAAAAATAGCATTGCCATTTGATTTCTCAATGTAGAAAGCACACCCTGCCTTGGTACCTTTAAAAGTGTGTCAAGTATATAATGTGTCAGGAATTAAAACGTGCATTGAGGCAGGCAACAACAGACTGTACTGGTAAAATATTTGATAATGCAGAACGAGCCCTCAGTGACCCCCACAATCAAATCTCTTCTATCACCAGAACAATATGCAATATTTAGAACCCAAGTCTGGCGGCAACGATGGCTGGAATTGAACTTTCAAACGCTCCTTGGAGTTTAGGAAGGGACGAAATCTGCCTGCGCTCACTTCGACGCTCCGTTGATTTCAACAGATGCCGCCTCTCAATCAGCGTGTCACTCACAACAGTGGGTGATGCACGTCAAACCCTTCACACAAACACTACCGAGTGTGAACTTGGTGCACAACTGCTGTTTATGAATCGACGCCACTGCCGGGCGGGGGGCGTGCGCGCCTCACACCTGAGGGCGCAGGTGCCGTGGCCCTGCCCGCTGCCCCGGGGCCAGAACGGACTCAACAAGTGGCGCGTGTTACCTGGGCGGAGCTGGCGGCCACGGAGATGCAATCGATGAAGCTGCGCCTGAGGGAGAAGAAGGCCACGATCTGCTGCCAGCGCGAGGGCGCCGTGTCCGCGCGCAGCTCCTCAGCCGAGCCCCTGCGCGCCCAGGGCTTCGGGAACTTGGGGCCTACCGAGCTGTGGCTCGCGCCGGCGTTCCCGCCGCCTCCTCCTCCTCGGTTGCCGCGAGAGTAGAGCAGCGTGTTGTTCCCAAAAATGTAATTCATCTCTGAGGCTCTGCAGGTGGTTGCCAGGCAGGCAAGCCCTACTTCTTCTCCCCACCAGCTGCAGCGCGGTGAATGAGCAGGAGCGCTGCGGCTAGAATTACAGCAGCATCGCTCGCAAATCACAGGCACGGGAAAGCTCCATAAATGCTGGCCATTTTCCTCCTCCGCGTTGCCCGGGTCGGCGGTGCAGGATCGGTTTACCCTCCTCCCCTGTACCTGGTCCTTGTTTGAAAGGCAGAGCTCATTACTGCAGTCCGAGGAGGCAATCTAGCTTGGTTTTCTCTTTCATGAGGATCCGATGAGCCAGGGCTGCGGAGATGAAAAGCTGCTGTTCTTTTGTGAGCTGATAACTAGACAGTCTGAAAAGCAGGAAGTGAGGTCGAGGAGCAGGTAGGATGCTCTAAGCACTTGCCTACCGAGGCTCTCTGGGGCTGCCTGATTTAATGGCCCGAGTGTGTGTGTGATGGGGAGAAAGGAGGCAGGGTGGTTAGGGGCGGGGAGAAGGGATATGAATTACCAAGTCTCAATCACTGCCTTTAGTTGAAAAAAAAAAACATACTGGCACTCGCAAAACATGCATTAATTATAAATATGGCCGGAGCAAAACAGAAAAAAGTATACAGTAATTGCACTTATTCGCTGGCTCTCGTTAGCCCTCATTTGGTTCACGTTAAACGGTAGATAACTCTTGATAAACTTGCATACGAATACACTGTGCACTATTTCTGGAATCAAATTGCATCAAGCATTGATTTGGTGTTGGAAAAAAGCTAATGGTAAAAAATCTATTTTTAATGTACTGCAGCCATCCTCACCCGCATATTAGTGGTTAATCTTGTTAGGGAGTTCTCGGCAGTAGGGAAGAGAGCAGACACAGACAAATCTGACACACGCCAGCTCTTCATATCTAATGTTGACAACATTAGAACCATTACAAGCACACATCTATAGGAGATTATATTAGCAGTCAATTAAACTCTATTAAACATACAGTAAACCGATTTCTGCGCTCTCTCTCCACCTACCCACCAATCCGCATCAAAGTGCTCCACGTCCATGACGCACAACGGTCTTCCTTTGGTACAAGATGAGGCTGGCAAGCTCCTATGTAGCAAGTATTTATGCAATTTGCCTTACTAAAAAACTGTTCTCACATACACAAGGAAAACTTGGTCTAAAAGAGCATCCGTGCAATCAAAAGAAACTAATTGGTCTATTTAAAAATGATGATTTTAGAAAACACTAAGGGGCTGGATTTTTACAGCAGTCAGTCGGACCGCCGCCTTCAGATATGACCGAAGTGCTGGCGGTTGGAAAGTCCTCCGTATCAGGGCAGCTTGAGCTGCGGCCAAGGAAAAGGGCCGCAGCACAAGCTGCCACGATACAGAGCACCTATGGCACGTCCATTGACCTTGTGCCATAGACCATGTTGTGCACGGCACATGTTGCATGGATGTGAGTGGTGGCACTACATGTGCCCACAGGGCCACTTTACAGTGGCCCACGTCAGGTGGGCACCCTCATATCAACTTTCCACCATGAAAAGGCTGTCAGAAAGGAATATCGTAAACCCAATGGCGCACCGCCACCATTCAGGGATACGACTCCAACCGCCTCCCCGTCGGGATCTCCGATCCTGGAGGAGGCGGTGGCCTTCCTTCCAATCACTGTGGGTCTGACTGCCAGCATTGCAATCTGGTGGTTGGACAGAAGGGTTGTCAGTAGTTAGGCGTGACCGCTATCGTAATGAGGTAGTTTGGGGAAAACAAGGGTACCCCGTAAAGCGAACCTGGGGTTAAGTATTTAGCTATCATCATAATGAGGCCCTAAATGTGAAACTGAATTCATATATAGATATGTATTAAACATGATGTTTACAAACTCATGCAGCCATCTTATGCCCCCTCTTCCCAAATATTAGTAGAGGAATTGTAAGATATCACAAGCATTAATCAATAGGCCTGACTTTAGGCTACCTGTGGATGTTACCAAACACTTGTCTTAATGTACAAATGCAATTTGCAAGGTAAAGGATAAGTCCTACACACAGAGGACTACTCCACTTTTTCCTGCTCTTACTTTTATTAGGTAGTCCAGCTGGTATCCACATACCTTCTTAACAGAAAAGTTGCTGGAGGGGTTTCCCAGCAGGCAGCGCTTAAGACTTGTCTGAGGAGGGAAAACTAACCACAGCCTGATTGGGTGGCACCTCTGCATAGTAAGGGTGCCTGTATTGTGATTGGGCTGCTGCCAACTTCCGACCTTTATGAATATATGAATAAGCTGCCCCTCAAATTACTTAATCTTTCTTGCTGACTTGTATGCAGTGATCAATACTGGCTGCCAATGAGATTGACCCTATAACTACTCTCAAGACAGAGGCTTAATCTGGTGAGAACAACCTCTTTGCACCATCTTTTAATCTTTTTATCCATTTTCTTCACGGCTTGTCTGACCTTGCAGAGTACGACTGAGGAAGTTGACCGGCTTGCTATTTAGTCAGATCAAAGGAAATGTGTGGTTCATTTAGATTCCCTTGAGTCCGAGCTCTCAGGCTGCTGTCCCTGTATACCAGACCTACTCCGTGAGGTTGTCATACATCCAATGTGTACACGTGTGTAAAAACATTGGTTTCCATAGTCGTTCTGCTGATTTGTTTTTCTATTTATGGATTGCTTTGTGCAGGTTTTGAGTTTTGCAAACATCACAAGAACGCACAATGTGTAGCCAGTAACCTTGGTTTTACAACTGTATGAAGTTTTCAATTGCTCTGTCATATCCATTACTTCTCCTTAAGACTGATATTCTCATGGTGAAATAACTGGCTCGTATGATATTGTGTGAAAGCATGTTGCACTTTCCATTCTAATTTATTTTATACTATACACTGTTTATATTTTAAAACTGCTGGGTAAACACAACTTCTGCCTGAACATTTTACTTTGTTACTTGGATTATTGTAGTATTTTTTTTGGCAGAGCCATCGTAATCCTGTAGACCAGTGGCTGTTAACTTGTGGTCTAGGGAATCCAGGGTTTCCAAAAAGCCTACTCAGGGGGTTTGTGAAGGCTTAGAAAATTAAGCAATATTATATAGACGAGGAAGCAAAATGTAAAATTGAACATTTTAAAACCTTCTGTAAATGTGAAGGCATTAGAAATTGGGAGATAAACAATACGTTAGTACCTTAAGATTCATTAATGGGAGCAGTGCAAGTGCTTCAAACAGAACATAGCTTGAACAATGAGTGGCCTCAATTGAATTCAGAAATGCTCCAAACTTCCCATTAATATTAAAATGTTGTTTTCTTTTAGATTTAATGATAACATATTTTACCATTTCTCTATTTGGTTGATAAATGCTTGTTTCTGTGTTTACATTTATTGTTTTGCAGTTCAATGCATCACAAATGTTTATCCTGGGATTCTGGCCTCCGGTAATGACTCAGTAGAGGTCCGCGGATTCCAATAATTGTTCAGTGGAGGTACCAGATTTCCCATAATGATTAAGTGTGGGTTCCTAAAGTTAGAAGGTTAAGAACCACTGCTGTAGACAGATCTTAGACCAATAACTATGTGTAAATGCTGTATTTTCATAGGTTTTTAGCTGTAAATTGTATGCTGACTACATATGCAGCCAGTTATCATGCAGCTGCTGAGAATTGTGTGATCTATAAACATCTCATGACCATTAGATCTGAATCTTATGATCTCTTAAGAAACACGCTGTATGCCATATGTTCAAAGCCCTGAAGAAGTGTCAGTGGACATGAAACGCGTTGGCTATGAGGGTATGACATGTGGAATGTAAAGGAAATCTACTTGTCAAAAATAAAGAAGAGTATTTCTCTAAGAAACGGACACCCTGGGATTGGACGCTTTCTTTATGCGCTATTGTTTTTGCAAATTTATATGCCACTCCGATACCAATGTAAATAGTGCTGAAACTTATTGTGTTGAATGTTATACGATTTGTTCCTATTTTTAGGGGGAGTATAGAAGGGAGTACTCACTGGTTTCGTGCACTATCTAATAATCAGACACATTATTCCTTTGTTGTGTGCGGATTCAATCAGCCGCTAACCTCAGGTTTTTTTTTTTGTGGTATTTTCATAGGTGATAAAATGCATATAGTACGTGCACAGAAACCATCTTAATTCTCAAACAAAATGATAAACACGAGACCCTTTATTCTCTTTTGTCAACCAATGCACACTCCCAATTTGATAGATGACAGTGTACAGATTATATAAGCTAAATGTCCAGGTAGGAATCATTCACAGTATAAATTTTTAATCAACAGTGTCATAACTATGATCACTCAATTCAGGAGGGTAACCAAGGGGTTTCAACAACAACAAAAGTGAATAGTATCAAAAATATATTTTTATTTTTTCGTATAGTTTTATATATTTATCACTTTTTGTACAGAAATCCAAAAGTCTGGCAACATTAAACCACCGACGTCAAATATCACAAATCATAGGGTGGTATACAACACCTTTACCACATAATGGGGACACAATGAAAGGACCACATGCACAATCTTATATGTGCAACCTAATTCACACAGTGTTGTTTCAAGTGAATATATACAGTATGGTTGTATAAAAGGTGTTTAGGCGTCGACGTTTCGGTCCGTGTTGGTCACAAAGATCCGGAGGACCATCTTCAGGACAAAAAACGTTGCACAGGGGTATCTAATATAAACATAATTACATAACATTATCAGTGAAACCCTAGGGTACACAGATTTATTGGCAGCTCAAAACCAAAAACAAAGTGACAAAGCACTCGGTGTGGCATGCACCTTCAAACCACCACCAAGTGCACCTCAAACAACACGCTGATATATAAGTGCCAAAGAAAATGCCATCCATAGGACCACGTGACTAGTGCCTACATGTCTACATTACTAGGGTGCCAGAAAAATCAACACTTCCACCTCATAGAAATTTGAACGTGAGGTATATATCAAGCTTACATTACCACGTATAGCCTGTCTATAACTTACATGTAGCAAAAACGCCTCACAGGTCGTTCTGGAAAAACCAATAAATCAATGCATGAATAACGCCATGTGAGCTGGAGAGATAGTTATATAACTAAACATGCACGTGGAATCACTTACATACTAGTGGCCGCCCGAACCTCTGAAAGACAGACAAGTCCGTAATCAGGAGAATGCAGTCGCCAGAGTTACTTAGCATCCAATTATAACATGCCTCAAAAACTTACTTGACTAGCCAAGAGACGCCGGCTCAGAAGGAGTCCGTGTGTCTGCGCTGGTAGCACTTGCGGAAACCTTAATATTCCGCAAAATAAACAAAACCGTAATCAGGAGGCTGTACGCATCACAGGTACTTAAAGTCTAATATTTACTCATGCTTCAGACTTACTATGTTTGACGAGAGACGCCGGCTCAAAGGAGTCCGTGTGTCTTCTCCGATTGCACTCGCGGAGCCCTTCAGCTTCCGCAAACAACGTAAATAACGTTGAGCGCCATGACGTCACTTCGGCGGTGAGCTCGGCGGCCATCTTAGAGCGGTCTACCCGGCTAATTTATCTAAGGCTAACAGGACAGTGAAACGTTATTAACAAGGGAGGGATAACTAAAAAAAGACTCAAAACTGAAATACAAAAACACAGAAAAGTACTCTGCTCCACTCCAGTTACTGATGTATTATTACATACAGCCGTATGTAAAAGTCACAACTCGAAAAAACCTTACATTAAGGTGGCCAAAGAATGCCATTCAATAAAGGTATTCAACCCATTTTCTACAGTGTCGCATAACCAGATCAGTTTGTTTTCCCTTTGAGCAAGCAATTTATCCACATTGGGACGTCTCCTTGTACCCCTTACACACTCAATAACAAACCATTTCAGATCAGTGGGAGCATGTGACATGCTAATAAAATGCTCAACTAGTGGCGCCGTTTGGATTTTGCATCTAATGCGGGACTGATGTTGTGTTATCCGTTTCCTTATTTCCGGTGTTGTTTTTCCCAGGTAATACAGGCCACACGGACACTGGATGCAATACACCACGTTCTTGGACATACAATTAGAATGGTGTTTCAACGTAAACTGTCTCCCATTAATACAGCAGGTTTTTGTTACTTGTGTGGTCGCACAAGCTGTGCATCCACCACAGGGGAAATGCCCGACAATGGGAGCCAGGCCCCATAGGCTAGTTAGGGTATTGATCTTGGGTTCCCTATAGGCTTTGACCAAATGATCACGTAGATTCTTTCCTCTTTTGAAGGCAAATCTAGGGATGGCTAGTTGGGGTTCAACCTTTTGGATCAAATGCCAGTTGCGTTTGATAATTTTTGTAATTTCTGTGGATTCAGTACCAAAAGTCAAAACACAAGTTGTGGGCACTGTGTCTGGTATGATGTTAGGGTTAGGAGGTAGCTTTTTCTGTAGAAGGGCTTGACGGTCATAATACCAAGCACGTTTCATCGCATGCTTTACCAGCCGGTATGGGTATGACCGGGTCACGAGTTTTTCTTGTAAAATTTTTGCCTCCCTGAAATAGTCTTCCCTTTTGGTACAATTCCTTCGAATTCGGAGGAATTGACCGAAGGGGAGGTTGTCCCGTAAATTTCGGGGGTGGTGACTATTGTACCTCAAAAGGGTATTGCGTGCCGTGGGCTTAGTATATAAACTCACGGCAAGTGTCCCTTCAGCATGTATGATATTAAGGTCAAGAAAATTCAGGGCCTCACAGTTACTCTCCAGGGTGAATTGCAGATTTTCATCCTGTGTATTAAGCCATCCGTGGAATTCTTTCAACCTGTCTATACTTCCCTCCCAGACCATACAGACATCATCGATGTACCTTAAATAGTGAGACAGATTGGATACATAGGGGTTGTTGTCGTAGATAACTCTTTCCTCAAAATCTGCTACAAACAAGTTCGCTATTGTGGGAGCAAAAACTGCTCCCATTGCCACACCCTTCAGTTGGACAAAGAAGTCGTTGTTAAAGAGAAAATAATTTTCGGTCAATTCCTCCGAATTCGAAGGAATTGTACCAAAAGGGAAGACTATTTCAGGGAGGCAAAAATTTTACAAGAAAAACTCGTGACCCGGTCATACCCATACCGGCTGGTAAAGCATGCGATGAAACGTGCTTGGTATTATGACCGTCAAGCCCTTCTACAGAAAAAGCTACCTCCTAACCCTAACATCATACCAGACACAGTACCCACAACTTGTGTTTTGACTTTTGGTACTGAATCCACAGAAATTACAAAAATTATCCAACGCAACTGGCATTTGATCCAAAAGGTTGAACCCCAACTAGCCATCCCTAGATTTGCCTTCAAAAGAGGAAAGAATCTACGTGATCATTTGGTCAAAGCCTATAGGGAACCCAAGATCAATACCCTAACTAGCCTATGGGGCCTGGCTCCCATTGTCGGGCATTTCCCCTGTGGTGGATGCACAGCTTGTGCGACCACACAAGTAACAAAAACCTGCTGTATTAATGGGAGACAGTTTACGTTGAAACACCATTCTAATTGTATGTCCAAGAACGTGGTGTATTGCATCCAGTGTCCGTGTGGCCTGTATTACCTGGGAAAAACAACACAGGAAATAAGGAAACGGATAACACAACATCAGTCCCGCATTAGATGCAAAATCCAAACGGCGCCACTAGTTGAGCATTTTATTAGCATGTCACATGCTCCCACTGATCTGAAATGGTTTGTTATTGAGTGTGTAAGGGGTACAAGGAGACGTCCCAATGTGGATAAATTGCTTGCTCAAAGGGAAAACAAACTGATCTGGTTATGCGACACTGTAGAAAATGGGTTGAATACCTTTATTGAATGGCATTCTTTGGCCACCTTAATGTAAGGTTTTTTCGAGTTGTGACTTTTACATACGGCTGTATGTAATAATACATCAGTAACTGGAGTGGAGCAGAGTACTTTTCTGTGTTTTTGTATTTCAGTTTTGAGTCTTTTTTTAGTTATCCCCCCCTTGTTAATAACGTTTCACTGTCCTGTTAGCCTCAGATAAATTAGCCGGGTAGACCGCTCTAAGATGGCCGCCGAGCTCACCGCCGAAGTGACGTCATGGCGCTCAACGTTATTTACGTTGTTTGCGGAAGCTGAAGGGCTCCGCGAGTGCAATCGGAGAAGACACACGGACTCCTTTGAGCCGGCGTCTCTCGTCAAACATAGTAAGTCTGAAGCATGAGTAAATATTAGACTTTAAGTACCTGTGATGCGTACAGCCTCCTGATTACGGTTTTGTTTATTTTGCGGAATATTAAGGTTTCCGCGAGTGCTACCAGCGCAGACACACGGACTCCTTCTGAGCCGGCGTCTCTTGGCTAGTCAAGTAAGTTTTTGAGGCATGTTATAATTGGATGCTAAGTAACTCTGGCGACTGCATTCTCCTGATTACGGACTTGTCTGTCTTTCAGAGGTTCGGGCGGCCACTAGTATGTAAGTGATTCCACGTGCATGTTTAGTTATATAACTATCTCTCCAGCTCACATGGCGTTATTCATGCATTGATTTATTGGTTTTTCCAGAACGACCTGTGAGGCGTTTTTGCTACATGTAAGTTATAGACAGGCTATACGTGGTAATGTAAGCTTGATATATACCTCACGTTCAAATTTCTATGAGGTGGAAGTGTTGATTTTTCTGGCACCCTAGTAATGTAGACATGTAGGCACTAGTCACGTGGTCCTATGGATGGCATTTTCTTTGGCACTTATATATCAGCGTGTTGTTTGAGGTGCACTTGGTGGTGGTTTGAAGGTGCATGCCACACCGAGTGCTTTGTCACTTTGTTTTTGGTTTTGAGCTGCAAATAAATCTCCGTGTACCCTAGGGTTTCACTGATAATGTTATGTAATTATGTTTATATTAGATACCCCTGTGCAACGTTTTTTGTCCTGAAGATGGTCCTCCGGATCTTTGTGACCAACACGGACCGAAACGTCGACGCCTAAACACCTTTTATACAACCATACTGTATATATTCACTTGAAACAACACTGTGTGAATTAGGTTGCACATATAAGATTGTGCATGTGGTCCTTTCATTGTGTCCACATTATGTGGTAAAGGTGTTGTATACCACCCTATGATTTGTGATATTTGACGTCGGTGGTTTAATGTTGCCAGACTTTTGGATTTCTGTACAAAAAGTGATAAATATATAAAACTATACGAAAAAATAAAAATATATTTTTGATACTATTCACTTTTGTTGTTGTTGAAACCCCTTGGTTACCCTCCTGAATTGAGTGATCATAGTTATGACACTGTTGATTAAAAATTTATACTGTGAATGATTCCTACCTGGACATTTAGCTTATATGATTTACATTACCCAGTCCTGGTGGGACTATTGGGTGGCTCTGTTCTAGTACTAGTGTACAGATTACACACTTCAGAATCAAGATAATCATCAGACCGAGTAAAGAGGAAACTGTCTCACCCGCCTCAGTAATTGAATGTTGTGCTCTAATCTATATATATAAAAACGAAAGTATGTCGATCTGTTCTTTATGCATTACTACACCATTCATCCGATCGCCATAAAACTTTGGGAAGTTGTTGAGTACACTCCGGCGAAGGTTTCTGTAAAAACAATTGTTAAAAATCGGCCCCCCAGGGCCCTCATAATCTTTCGAATACTGAAATAGACAGCGAATTTGCGAGCATCGTCGACAGTTATGACCCCCAAACGGATATCGATTGATCAATCTACATCAGAAGCACAGAAGAAAAAGGCATTACGAGCTTCAGAAACAGACGAGCAACGGGAAGCAAGATTAGAAGCTGTTCGAATACAAACTGCTCAAGCCCATAATTCTCAAACAAACGAGCAACGAGAATCAAGATTGGAAACAGATCAATAACGCAGTGCTCAAGCCCGCTCGAATGAAACAGGAGAGCAACCAGAATCAAGATTGGAAGCCAATCGAGGACGCACTGCTCAAGCCACACTTAGAAATGTTTTCAAAAATAAAATGAATAAGTTTCAATAACAATACCACAATGTAAATGTAATGTTATCATAACGAGTTTCCTTGAATTTCCTTTCTTCTGAGATCGCAGCAATGGTCTAAGATGGACATTTTGTACGTATGAGCGGATTCTGCTTCTTCAACGTCTGATGTATCAGCTTCAGTGTCACTGGATGGATCTTGTTGCAGTTGTTTAGAGATTTGACTGCACATTTCAATCCAGATCTTTGTGTAAATAATCTATCTTCTTTCTCATGGCATTTGGAATAAACTATGCAAAAGTGTGGAAGGAGGCGGCGCAGAACCATGTAGGATAAATGGATTAGTTACTTACCTGTAATCCTAGTTCTCATCCAGGGGTATACCCATCAAAGTCATAATCTATGAATAATCCCCGCCCATGTGCGGGATCCCGGAGCATATAGAAAATACATATAAATATATATGTATATATATATATATGTGAAAACATATTTGCAGCTTAAAACATTTCCCAACTGTCAAAATTGCCGCAAAATTACATAAATTAGCATACATACAGTAGTACTCTCTCAACCTCTAAGGAAGAAAGAGAGCAGGAAAGCATTTGTACACAACAATGCTTTATTGCCATAGGAAAAACCTGTAATTGCAGGCATTTGCCAGTAGGCTGCAGTAGAGTATAAAGCAACAAAGAAAAACTGACACCTTGACTTTAAGGCATTAGAGTAGGGGTACCGTGCCTTTAAGACCTGAAGGCAACCCCCTGCTCCCATGATGCACCACAGGTGAAAGTTGGGTCAGTTCTTTTTGGAGGTGCATAACACCGGAGGAGATCCACAATAAAACATCTCATAACTTTGTAAATCTGCTCGTCCGGGGAGGTGGGCGGGAGTTTATGACTTTGATGAGTATACCCCTGGATGAGAACTAGGATTACAGGTAAGTAACTAATCCTTCTCATCCAGGGGATACTCATCAATAGTCATAATCTATGAATAGATTAGCAAGCTCATACCCAAAGTCTTGCGGACGAGCAAGAAGTAAAAAACTTCACAGAATGACTAAGACATATATTGCAAATACATCTTATGCAAATAAGTTCCTTAAAGAGGCCTGCCCTACTCTGGCATCGGCCTGAGTATCTGAGTCCAGGCAATAATGGCGGGTAAAGGTATGGACAGACCGCCAAGTTGCCGCTTTACAAATTTCAGAAATAGGAACATTACGAAGGAGAGCTGTAGTGGAAGCTTTCCCTCTAGTAGAATGTGCATGTGGTCTACCCTGCAAGGTCTTGTTAGCTAGTTGATAAGCTAAAGCTATACAGGAGGCAATCCAGCGAGAAATGGACTTTTTGGAAGCTGACAGGCCAGTATGAGTACTGCCATAATTAACAAAAAGCCGGTCAGACTTTCTAAGAGAAATGGTTTTTGACAAGTAGAACTTCAGGACCCTCCGGAGATCTAGAGAATGTAATGACCTCTCCGGGGGAGTGAAAGGTTTAGGAAAAAAGGTAGGTAAGGTAATAGACTGGTTGATATGAAAGTCTGAAACTACCGTAGGCAGAAAACTTGGGTGCGTTCTTAAGACCACCCTGTTGGCATGAAAAACTGTGTAGGGTTCCTTTCAAAAGGCCAGGATTTCGCTGACCCTACGGGCAGAGGTAATCGCCACTAAAAAAGCGGCTTTCCAGGTCAAGTGCTGCAAAGAGGCCTTATGTATAGGCTCGAAAGGAGCACTCATCAGCTTAGTCAGGACGATATTAAGCTCCCAGGGAGGGGAGGGGGACCTCACCGGTGGGAAGACTTTAAGACCTTCTAGGAAATCTTTAACTACAGGCATAAGGAAGAAAGATGTCTGATTAGGAGTCTTCCTATATGCTGTGATTGCAGCTAAATGAACCCTGATGGAGGGGTATTTCAGGCCTGATCTCGCTAAATGCAATAGATATGGAAGAATCACCTGCTCTTGGCCATGTACCGGGTCAAGAGAGTGCTCATGACACCATAAGAAGAACCTCTTCCACTTGAAAGCATAGGACTTCCTAGTGGAGGGTCGTTTTGATTCTTTAAGAATAGTCATGCAGTCTGCTGGAAGGTCTAAATGTCCATACTGGATGACCTCAGGAGCCATGCCGTCAAGCGAAGGGAAGGAAGGTTGGGGTGAAACACCTTCCCCTGGTCTTTGGTCAACAAGTCTGGACGGCATGGTAGGCGCCGGTGCGGAACCTCCGACAGCTGTAGAAAATCCGGGTACCACCACTGGCGTGGCCACTCTGGTGCTATCAGTATCATCCTGGTGTTGGTCCTGTAGAACTTCTGGATCACCGCCGGGATCAGAGGCAGGGGAGGAAAGGCGTAGAGTAATGTCTGCGACCAGCTGATCAAAAGACTGTTCCCCAGAGATCCCTGTTGGGGAAACCTGGACGCGAAGACGGGGCATTTTGCGTTGGCCGCGTCTGCGAACAGGTCTACGTCCGGTACGCCCCAGCACCGAAAAACCTCTTGCACGACTTCCTCGTTGAGCACCCAATCGTGCGCTTTTACGAAGACCTGCTTAGGCAGTCTGCTTGAACGTTTTGAACTCCTGGTAGATGAACTGCCACGATGGACAGGCCCCTTGCTAGGAGCCAGTGTCAGATGGCTTGTGCTTCCAGAGACAAGACTCTTGACCTCGTGCCTTCCGGTTTGTTCAGATAGAACATAGTTATCGTGTTGTCCTTCTGAACCTGGAGGTACTTGGTGCGCAGAGAAGGATAAAGAGACTTGAGAGCCAGATTAACTGCTCGAAGCTCCAGGAAGTTGATATTGTAGCCTTGTTTTACCTCGGACCAGAGGCCTTGAACTTTGAGTCGGTCCATGTGAGCGCCCCAGCTTTGAAGGGAGGCATCCGTGACAATTGACTGGGATGGAGGAGGACGATGGAATGGAACTCCCTGAAGGAGATTGGACCGTTTCAACCACCATCTGATCAAGTCCCTGGCTTCTTGAGGAAGCAAGAACCGGTCTTCCCACTGATCCGATCTCTGAGACCACTGATCCTCGAGGGCTTGTTGCAAAGGCCTCATGTGAAGGCGAGCATTGGGCACAATGTAAATGCACAAGGCCATCGATCCCAGAAGAGAGGACACTTGTCTGGCTGTAGGGGCTTGAGTGTCCAGAAGAAGGCGACCCTTCAGGAGCATAGATGACAACCTCTACCCGAAGGACACACGCTTGCCTTTAGTGAGTCCAGAGAAGCACCAAGGTAGTGGATCCGTTGGGAAGGGTTGAGAACTGACTTTTTCAGATAGACTTGAAGACCCAATGAGTCCATCAGTTTGAGGCAAAACGACAGATGGTTTTGAAGCAGCGTCGGAGTGGAGCTTTTCAACAGCCAATCGTCTAGATACGGATAGACGAAGATCTTTCTTTTGCAAAGAAAAGCAGCCACCACCGCCATGCACTTGGAGAATGTCTGAGGTGCAGATTTCAGACCAAACGGCAGCACTCGATACTGGTAGTGAAGGCGTCCGATCTGAAACCTTAGAAATTTCCGATGCTTGACGGACACTGGTATATGGAAGTAGGCGTCCTGCAAGTCGATGGCACACATCCAGTCTCCCTGATGAAGATGCGGAAGGATCTGGTGCAGGGCGAGCATGCAAAACTTTTCTTTCGTATGAATTTGTTCAGCATACGAAGATCCAGAATGGGCCTGTATTCTTTGACAGTTCCTCGTTTTTGAACCAAGAAATACCGGGAGTACACTCCTAGATTTCTGTGAATAGAGGGAACCTCCTCTATGGCCATCTTCTTTAGGAGGACGGAGACTTAGTCTTGTAGCAATTGACTTTGGAAACGGGGAAGGTGTCGCGCTTGAGGGAGGACTTGCGGAGGAGGAGATTTGAACCTCAGCAAGTAACCATGCTGCACAATAGTCAGCACCCATCTGTCTTTTGTAATGGATTCACACTTTAACACATGATGAGAAACACTCCCACCCGAGTGGCGAACAGACGTGGAGGAAGCAATGGCTCAGGGCTTAGGAGGTTGCTTGGAGGAAGATTGCTGCTTGTTATTGCCACCTCTTCCTCTGCCAGGACGACGCTGCTGGAACTGCGTTTTCTGCTGAGACTGGGATTGCCACTGAGGGGTTTGAACCCTCTGCTGGAAAGACCTCCTGTCTCCCTGGCGAAAGCATTTCTTGAATTCCTTACGCTTTTCTAATCCCACTGCTTTGACGGTGTCCATCTCCGCTTTCATTTTGGACATTTCGTCGTCAGCGTGTGGTCCAAACAGAGATTTCCCATTGAATGGCAGATTCAAAATCTTCTTCTGGGCGTCTGGCTTGAGCTCTGTCAGGCGGAGCCAGGCCGAACGACGGGAACAAATACCATTGGAATAGCCATGGGCCGCAAGGTCAGAGGCATCCACTGCGGCGCTAATAACCTGATTGGCTACAAGGCCTCCCTCCTGTATAATCTCCAGAAAATTTTGACGATCTTCCTTGGGGAGCTTGTCTGTAAAGCAAGTCAGGGAGTCCCAAAGGGACCTGTCGTACCTTCCAAGCAAGGCAGAGGCGCTTGCCACCTTCATAAATGAAGAGGAGGTGCTGCATACCTTCCTACCAAAAGAGTCCATAAGTTTACTGTCTTTTTCAGGTGGTACTGAGGAAGTAGAGCCTGCATGGGACTTCATGGCAGCCGCCACAATAATGGAGTCAGCAGGAGGATCAGATCTGAGGAACAAGGGATCCTCTGCAGGGGCCTTGTACTTCTTGGCTATTCGAGATGGAACAGATCCCACCACTGCTGGTGTGAGAAAAGTAGCCATAGCCGGTTCTAGGAGGCCGGGGACCAGGGGCAGTAGAGGCCTAGGCGCTGTGCGATGATGAAGGGTATCAAAAATCACAGAAGTGGGAACCACTGGAGTATGCTGCGTAATGTTCAGCTTTTTTGCTCCCCTGCCCAGAACATCGGAGAAAGTTGCGATGTCGTCAATTGGGGAGACTCGGGAAGGAGGCATAGATGAGAAGGTTGGAGAGTAATCTTGGTAGAACGACATAGTCGAAGACGACCGTGTGGAAGATCAGGTACGCCGTCTGTTATGGGGCCTGTTACGATTCCTGCTGTGACGGTCCCTGGACCTAAAGCGATGTCTTGATGGAGACCTCAGTCTTGGACAGATTGGATTACTTGGCCTGACAGGTGTTCTTGGCCGTACTGGAGAACGTGATCTGATCCGAGATCTTGGCCTGGGTGAAATCCTGGGACTCCGAGGAGTCCTAGAAGGTCTGGCCGGCGTTCTTGCCGTAGATGGAGAATATGTGCGGGAGTAATCCGAGCCCGGGCTACTCTGACCTCCAGATACAGCCCCTTGAGGATGGTGAGGCACCAAACTGCGTGACCTGTCCGCAGATCTGGGTGAAGGTTCCGAGGAGATCTCCACGATATTTAAACCAGGAGATGATGACTTGCCTCCTGAAGATCCGGAACCAGGGGACTCCACCACTACCGTCACTTGATCCCTCGACGGCGACTAGTGGCGTCGAGCTGTGTCTTGATGCTCTCGACGGCGATCGACCATGTCGAGAGAGGCTCGACTGAGAATCTCGACGTCGATCCGGAGACTTAGACGTCGATCTCCCTCGACGTCGACCAGATGGAGATGCTCCACGACGCTGTATCGACGATGACTCTCGACGTCGTGTCGATGATGACCTTCTTCGCCGTCGCGTCGACTACGACCTTTCCTGGCGTCAACCTCCTTGATTTCGAAGGATGGAATCTGACAGTCCCTCTCGACGGCGGCCCGCTAGCCAGCGGCGACCTGGATGCCGTCCTAGCTCTCGACGCCGATCCCCTCCGGGGTGACGGAGAGTGTCTCGACGTCGACGGAAGCCTCGACGGAGACTTAGATGTGGTAGCAGCCATGGACTTCGAGCCTGAAGCATGGCGCCTTGACGCCGACTTACTTGACTGCGGCGGAGATCTTCGACGTCGTGAAGATGATCTGGGCCTCTTCGACGGCGACCGCGACAGAGTTCTTAGACCTTCCTTCCTCTTCCTGGGGACAGGAGAAGTGGAATGACGCCGTTTTTGGCCGTGCTTGCTTGTAGGAGAAGATCTGGGGACTGTAGAAGCACCCACCTGGTGAATTTTGTCTATCTCCTGCATGGCATGAAGTCGAATTATCTCCCTGTCGCGAAGAGTTCGGCTAGTAAACTTTTGACAGTGATGGCACTGATCAGGGTTGTGTGCAAATGGTAGGCACACAATACAAACAGAATGTGGGTCAGCCAGAGCCATCTTTCTGTCACAAGCGGGCATTCTGACAGGAAATTCTTGTGGGTTACCACTGAAAAATAAATCGGAAGCCTTATTAATCCAAAAAATGTCAAAATATAAGAGAAAATTCTCTCAAAAACACAATTTCAGTTGAAAACTGAAGAGCTCAAGCTCCAGGATCCTCACAGGAGGAGCCGGAAAAAAGAACTGACCCAACTGCCACCTGTGGTGCATCATGGGAGCAGGGGGTGCCTTCAGGTCTTAAAGGCACGGTACCCCTACTCTAATGCCTTAAAGGCAAGGTGTCAGTTTTTCTTTGTTGCCTTATACTCTACTGCAGCCTACTGGCAAATGCCTGCAATTACAGGATTTTCCTATGGCAATAAAGCATTGTTGTATACAAATGTTTTCCTGCACTCTTTCTTCCTTAGGTGTTGGGAGAGTACTACTGTATGTATGCTAATTTATGTAATTTTGCGGCAATTTTGCCAGTTAGGAAATGTTTTAGGCTGCAAATCTATGTTTTCACATATATATACATATATATTTATATGTATTTTTTATATGCTCCGGGATCCCGCGCATGGGCGGGGATTATTCATAGATTATTACTATTGATGAGTATCCCCTGGATGAGAACCTGTAGTTAATTCGATAACAGTTGCCCACATTCAGAGCTGTGCGCAGCCAGGAGGTCATCAACTAACTCCCAAGCCACCCGTCACATAACTGCCAGCAGCTTCAGTCTATTATATGGAATCAACGTTTAAAGACTCTAACCCTCGAAAGGTAAGTGTACAAGAGCATAAACAAACACATAAGAATGCACGTTATTACATCATCTTCCCCTTTACAAAACAAACAAAAATAAAATAAACCATGAAAAAAGAACACGCTTAAATAAACTAATGCATATAAAAGTCCTTAAATTTCGTTGAAGAATTACTTTGCAAGTTGGTCTACTCCGAATAATTTCTGTGCCATGTGAAGAATCAGATTTGTCACTGGACATATCCTAGAGAACAAGTGGAACCAATCTGTATGGATGAGTCTAGAGAACCAATCTCTGTGGAGGATACAATAGGGTTGGGAGGAATGACTTCTGTCTCAACAATGCACAAACAGCATGAACCATCAAGTTGAACAGACAACATATGGGATTTAGATCTTAATAAAGTACTAGCTTGTTCCAGTGTTAGCTTCACTAATAGTAATTTGCTCCACCATCCTTTGCCATCAATTAGGACCTTACCCTTGGAAACCTAGATCATTTTCATGGGTTACATGAATTTTGATTCTCCTTTCTGTACATTATATGTTTTTCTGATAATTTCCCAATCACCAACATTCAATACAAGTTCTTTAACATTGTTCTTATTGTCAAAAAGTTCCTTAGAACAGCTCTGTCATGCTAGTACAGAAGAACAAAAGTTACTTACCTGTAAACTGTGGTTTTCCAGTATTGGTGTCTTTCATAGATTCACATGCTTGAATAATTCCCCGTCGTCGAAGTGGGAGTCCCACGGTACATTAAAAAGTAGTAATGTGTGTATATAACAAACATCATAAATATACATATATATATAATATATATAAATAGTCCTAAAGAAATATTTAAAAGTACCATAGAACAACATAGGCCCATAGAGGCCCAAAGAGAAAATTCCCTTCAGTAACATATCCATGTCATTATAATAGTCCACATTCCAGCCAATCAGGCTGCAGCACCCTCTAGAACCTTCTCTTCAGAAGCTCAAGCCCTCAGATTTTCGTAGCACCAAAGTGACCAAGAGTGCATGAGGAGAAGAGAGCCTCTGAGGGGAGGAATGGTGGGTCGCATGTGAATCTATGAAAGACACCAATACTGGAGAACCACAGTTCACAGGTAAGTAACTTTTGTTCTTCTCCAGTATTAGGGTATCTTTCATAGATTCACATGCTTGAATAAGAATAGAAAGCAGTACGCCAACACATGAGTCATAAAAGGCAATAAGAACAAATGCAAGCAAAGAAATGCACATATGAACATTACAGATATACATCTATGGAAAAACCTTTTATGACAGGAGGTGGGAAGCAACAGAGGCTCACCTTCATTTGAAGAGATTTCGTAGCACCGCTTGACCTACAGCAGTGTCTGCAGCAGTGTCTGCAGCGTCATCCGTCTCCAGACAGTAGTGTTGTGTTCTTCTCTAGGACCCTAATTCGATATTCCCGATTTATGCCCTTGTGAGATTATAATCAATAATGTCCTGACAACGGCATAAGAATCAGATTCATATTCAGTAATAGCCCATGCAATCCAAAGCACAGCATGGCTACTCCCATCGACTCCTTGAAAAGCACACCGCGTTCTTTAAACAAACCAAGCCTCCAGCAGCCCGGGAAACCCCCCCCCCCTGCTTTTGTTTTGATTTGAACAAGAACTCCTGAAGTCCTGCAAGAACTGTTAGTTCTTGGTGAGGTCTTATGTCCAACCTTACGTCAAACCCGGCACCTTTCAGGTATAAAATACCAACAGTTGCCTTAAGCAAACACACGGTGGTTTGGAGCAGAGCGGCCATCTACTTGCCTGAGAGCCCAGCTGATGCGAGTGCCCACGGAAGCCGCCCCTCCTGTTTGACGCACTGAGAGAGACGCTGTCCTTTTCTCCAGCCGAGAAAATCCAGCTCTGGTGTTTCCAGCCTACCCTTGCAGGTTGCTGGGATATCGAGTCCTGAGGAAAGAGATACCAACCAGACCTCCCACATTCTATTACCAAGGTACGGAGCTGACTAAACCCTTAGGAGAATTCTTGATGCAGATTCTTGGCAAAATTATCTTAAACCAACTTAACTTAACACTGCTACTTCCTTGCCCCTTTCCACGTATTAGGCTTAGGTCAGGTACACCGGGGTAGGCTTAGTTAGAAGCACCAGTTGAGCCTTTTAGCCAATGTATATATGTATGTATATATATATTTTATCCATTTTAGAGTATCATATGGCTAAGAAACTGTATCAATGCTTTTACAGTATTATTTCATAATACTACTTTTACTGTACGCACTTTACTTTACTTTAAGTATTGCAATTGTGGTAATTCATTTCTCTTGCATGAGAAGGAAGACTGCTCAATAAATAACACCTTTTTATTCAAAACGCCTGTCTCTCCATTTCTCTGCATTCTGGTGAAACTAAGTATGCACTGTTGACTGAGTGAAATAATTGTCTATTGTTTTCACACGACTCTAGAGATATACTCTTATTCTGAGGGAGCAAAGTGGTCATGTTTATGCGGTGGTCGAAAACTGAATCCCTTCTTGTCTGAGCCAGGGAAGGTTATCCATCCCTCTTCATTCAAGAAAGTTTCCAGTGACCTCCGAGCTAGCTGGCGCAAACCTAAATGAAGTTTAACATAGTCAGTAGAGACCTATATGACCTCAGTCCTATGTCTACACTGCTGTTTATGTTATTCCAATGCGCAGAGCCTATTAGGAAAATAGGAACTACACTACAGTAGTGCCTCGTGAACGTGTGCCTGCTTGACCACGTTGCGCCCTGCAGATCTGTTGTAGAGGCACTCCAGCAAATAGGGCGGTAGAGGATGCAACTGCCCTCGTCGAGTGTGCTCGCACCGGAGCAGAAAGAGGCTTGCCAGCCCGTTGATGGCTGAAGAAATCCATCAAGTAATGGATTGTTTAGTGACCGGATGTCCCTTGCGCATTAGTCCATAGGCCACAAAGGGATGGTCTGATTTACGAAAAGCAGCAGTGCGCTGAACATAGAATTTGAGGCAGCACTTCAAGTCCAAAGAATGAAGAGAGCGCTCAGCAGGAGACTGAGGGTCTAGGAAAAAAGTATTGAGAATGACAGGTTCATTAAGGTGGAAGTCTGAAGGATTCCTAGAATAATTTAGGATTCGTTCGAAGTGTAACGGCATCCCTGGAGAATTGAAGAAAAGGAGGCCGAATGGTGAAAGCTTGGATGTTGCTCACTCACCTGGAGGATGTAAGTGCGAGGAGGAGGGC
The DNA here is from genome assembly GCF_964263255.1 of Lissotriton vulgaris. Lineage (NCBI taxonomy): Eukaryota > Metazoa > Chordata > Amphibia > Caudata > Salamandridae > Lissotriton > Lissotriton vulgaris. The sequence continues at coordinate 995,998,588 of NC_141699.1, forward strand.
AACTTTCCAAGTAAGGAATTTTAACTCAGCTGAATGAATGGGCTCAAAAGGAGGTCGGAGGAGCTGTGGTAAGACCAGTTTCAAATGCCAAACAGGTGGTGGACGCCGGATAGATGGAAACATCCAGAACAGGCCCTTAAAGAACTGACAAATGATCCGAGAGGAGTACAGTGACGTGGAACCATCATGGCGAAAGCGGGAAATCGCGGCCAGGAAGACTTTAAGAGTGGAATGCGAAAGTCCCGACTTTGCCAAAAGGAGGAAAAAAAGCCAGGATTTGCTCAGAGCAGAGGATCGATTTTCTCCTTGTGGCACCAGACACAAAACCGTTTCCATTTCAGTTTATAGGTCTTAACTGTGGAAGGAGCGCGTCAAGAGCAAGCACCTCTCTGCACTCAGGAGCAATATTCAAATGTGCAAACTCATTGTGCTCTGGTTCCAAGCGTGAAGCTGGAGAAACGCCGGATCCAGATGACAAATTTGTCCCTGGCTCATGGTGAGAAGATGAGGCAGAGGATGAAGAAGAATCGGATCGCACTGGGAAAACAGAAGAAGATCCGTGAACCATGGGTGTCGCAGCCACCTGGGTGCAATCAATAGGATGTGACACGGCTGAAGTCTCATCTTGTGCAGTAGGCGTGGAATCGGAGGGATCGGAGGGATCGGCGGAAAAGCGTAAACTAATTTGCTCGACCAGTTGATCAAAAACGCATTCCCGCTCGATCCGCTGCAGGGATGCCGACTTGCGAAGCGTAGGCATTTGCGGTTGAGTGGAGTCGCAAACAGATCCAGCTCCGGCTGGGCCCACAAGGGAAACACTTACTCTAGCGTCGGTTGGTGGAGTTTCCACTCGTGATTGTCCATAGCCGATCTGCTGAGAGAGTCGGCAAGAACGTTGGAGGCACCCGGTACGTGAACTGCTGTTAGCTGGGCTCGATGTTGAATCGCCCATTCCCAGATCTGTTGTGCCTGTCTGGATAGCAGAAGAGACCTCGTACCCCCTTGTTTGTTGAGGTAGTGCATACTGGTGGTGTTGTCCGTACGCACTAGCAGCGACTTCCCTTCCACCAGGAGCCGGAAAGACTTTTGGGCGAGGAAAATAGCCAAGAGTTCCAGGCGATTTATGTGCCATGTGCATTGACCTGCCGTCCATTTGCCTTTGACTGACAACTCTTAGAGGTGTGCACCCCAACCCTCCAAGGAAGCGTCCGTCGTAAGGGTAAGCGTGGGGTCTGTGTCCTGGAATGGCCACCCAGTGATGATGTTTGGATGGTGATCCCACCATTCCAATGCGCCCTCAATGCGGGGGGTCAGGCAGACTTTGTCGTTGAACGACCCTGAGACTTGCCGCCATTGTTTGTCCAACTCCTCTTGGAGGACTCGCATGTGTAACCTGCAATTGGGGATCAGCTGTATGCAGGATGATGCCATGCCCAGAAAAGATTTTAACATCCGGACAGAAGCGGACCATCTTGAGCGTAGAAGAGCCACCATCTTGACTATGCGATCTTGTCGCTCCTGCGAAACAAACGCCTTTGCCAGACGAGGCTATTAATACCCCCAGAAAGATACTTTGTTGTACTGGACGGACATGAGATTTCTTGTGGTTGATGGAAAGACCCGAGGCGTGAAAGACAGATAGGCAAGTCTGAGTGTGTTGTCTTGCTGCATGAGTGTGTTGTCTTGCTGAATGAAAGGTTTGAGCCTTTATCAGGCAGTCGTCTAAATAAGGGTAGAACTGTATGCCCTGTAGGAGAAGAAAAGCCGCAACCGGAGCCATGATCTTCGTGAAGACTCTCGGAGTGGAACGAAGGCCGAAAGATAAAACTTTAAATTGGAAGTGTTTCGATCCCACTGTGAAGCGAAGATACTTACTGTGTCTGTGATGGATTGGCACATGAAAATATGTATCTTGGAGGTTGATTGTGGAGAGGAACTCTCTGGGATTCAGGAACTGTAAAATTTCCTGTAAGGTCAGCATCCGAAATGTTTGGGATTTGATGAACTTGTTGAGGGCTCAGAGGTCTAGGATAGGGCGCCGCTCTCCTGATTTTTTACTGATAAGGAAAAAGCAGGAATAAAAGCCCTTGCCTTGTTGTAATCGAGGAACCACTTTGACAGCCCCTTTCTGTATCATAATTGCGACCTGCGCAAACAGTTCCTTCAAATGTGCTGGGGGAGGGACAGAGGGTGGGCGGGTTGGAGGAAATTTGAGAAATTCAAGAGCGTGGCCCTTTAAGATGACATCCAAGACCCAACAATCTGAAGTTATCTTTGACCAATTGCAGAAGTGTTGGGAGATTCGACCTCCAATTTTTAGAGCAGGAGAACACTTGACCTTGGGAAAGTCACTGTTTTTTTAGAGGTAGCACCTCCCCTGTAGGCGCTCTTCCTTCGATAAGGCCTGGAATCGGATTGCCTATTTTGAGTTTGATAGGAGTAGCGCTGCTTGTTTTCACCACAGGAACGGTACTGGGAGGAGCCACGAAAATTGGAGTAAGTACCTCTGCCACGTGCTCTACGAAAGGGCCGCTTCCGGTACTGGAGAGATCCCAGAGCACAAGCAGTGTCCGTGTCTTTCTTGATGGACTTTAAGGCATCCTGCCTCCTTAAGACTGCAGCACCTACGAGTGGTCTGAAACCAGTCGAGGAAATAGCAATGGCACAGTCTATAATTTCAGAGGAGATTTTCTCTCCCTCTTGTACAATCTTATGGGCTTCAGCCTTGGAGGATTCCGGAAGTAGGTCAACCAAAGCCGCGATCTCTGACCACATCGACGGTCATATCGTCCGAGGATGGCCAAGGAGTTTGCCGCCCTGACCGTCGTGGCAGCCATAGTGGTGAATTTCTTTCCAATGGTATCCAGGCGGCGACCCTCCTGATCCGGTGCCGAAGTCAACAGAGTTGACGGGTTATGCGACCTCTTCTGGGCGGCTTGCGTAATGACCAAGATAGCCTTAGGTTGTGACACAAGGCATGCCAGTGAATCCGCAGGCGCCTTGTACTTCTAGTCAAGGCGCGGAAGCACGGTTGGGATGGAGTTAGGCCGTTCCATTAGTTTAAGCCCCTCCTGCCATATGAAGTCAATTATTGGGATGGTATGGACTTGCTTCAAAAGTTGATCCTTGAAGTCATAAAGGAAGCAGTCTTGTTGTTTGACCTCCATGGGCAAGTGAAAACGTTTTGCGGCTCTCACCATCAAGCTGTGGAAACCCCCAATGTCCACTGGGGGGAGAAGCAGGAGGAGGAGACAATGTCTGGGCCCGATAGTTGTCCCAATCTGTAAGGACAGCGTCGTCATCCTGGTCCGTATCATTGCAGACATCATCATCATCAGTACCAGGTTCTGGAAGAACTGGTGAACTTGGCTGAGCAACAGGAAGTGGCTCTTGTGCTGGAAGAGGCGGAGCAGGAGAATTCTGCGCTGAAGGTGGGAATTTCACATGTGCTGCAGGTTCGATATCAAAGACACCGGCATTTGTGCCATAGGAACCTCGTGGTCAACATCCTGCGGGTCATCATGAACTTGGAAGAGTGAACCCCTGTCATCAATGTCCTCATCCTCATAGTCCTGATATTTTATATTCAGCTCCGAAGGACTTGTTGCAAGACGAAAGGTGTCATCAACATAAGAACCATCCGAAGATTCCTCCTCTGCAGATGCAAAGAGTTGAGCAGGGGGGGCGAGAATCACCTTGAAGAGGACCCAAAACCAGCGAAGCGGGACGTTTTACAATAGAAGCCGTCACCACAGTAAAGGTTGTTGGAGTGGCCAGAGAATAGTGTGCCGTCGACGAGCTTGTGGTCGAGGGATTCGACAATGTAGAAACAGGCGTCAACGAAGAAGCGGAAGCAGTCGACTGAGCCAGGACTTTTCCCTTCGATGGTGCAGCTGTCGTCGACGAGGTCTTCTTCGCCGTCGACGGAGCTATCGATGAGGAGGTGGTCGTCGACAATGAACTCTACGTCGACGAGGCTACTGTCAACGAAGGTGGTACCGTCGACGAAGGTGGAACCGTCGACAAAGGTGGAACCGTCGACAAAGGTGGAACCGTCGACAAAGGTGGAACCGTCGACGAAGGTGGTACCGTCGACAAAGGTGGTACCGTCGACAAAGGTGGTACCGTCGACAAAGGTGGTACCGTCGACAAAGGTGGTACCGTCGACAAAGGTGGTACCGTCGACAAAGGTGGTACCGTCGACAAAGGTGGTACCGTCGACAAAGGTGGTACCGTCGACAAAGGTGGTACCGTCGACAAAGGTGGTACCGTCGACGAAGGTGGTACCGTCGACGAAGGTGGTACCGTCGACGAAGGTGGTACCGTCGACGAAGGTGGTACCGTCGACGAAGGTGGTACCGTCGACGAAGGTGGTACCGTCGACGAAGGTGGTACCGTCGACGAAGGTGGTACCGTCGACGAAGGTGGTACCGTCGACGAAGGTGGTACCGTCGACGAAGGTGGTACCGTCGACGAAGGTGGAACCGTCGACAAAGGTGGAACCGTCGACAAAGGTGGAACCGTCGACAAAGGTGGAACCGTCGACAAAGGTGGAACCGTCGACAAAGGTGGAACCGTCGACAAAGGTGGAACCGTCGACAAAGGTGGAACCGTCGACAAAGGTGGAACCGTCGACGAAGGTGGTACCGTCGACGAAGGTGGTACCGTCGACGAAGGTGGTACCGTCGACGAAGGTGGTACCGTCGACGAAGGTGGTACCGTCGACGAAGGTGGTACCGTCGACGAAGGTGGTACCGTCGACGAAGGTGGTACCGTCGACGAAGGTGGTACCGTCGACGAAGGTGGTACCGTCGACGAGCGACGTGTCGACGAAACCTTCGTCGACGAATTCTTCTTTGGCAAGGCCATCGACGAGACTGATTTCTTCGCCGCCGATGAGATCTTCACAATGGAGGTTATGGGCCTAACCTCTTGGTTCGTCGTTGACGATGCGGACGTGGTAGTCGTCGACAGAGCATGCCGTCATCATCGTAGGCCCAATGTCGACGGATCTTGTCGACGGGCACGTCGACAAACTGGCACTCATTTTGGACGACGAGGGCACAGCTTGGGACTGCGACGCCAGAGAACAAGGTCCCGTAGGCGTAGAGGCCGGCAGATCCCATGGGGAGACAGACTTTGGAGCGTCCACAAACTTCTTCCTTTTTAGGAAAGGAGACGGCATCTCAGTCTCCGACCCATGCTTAAGAGAGGTCTTGGAATGGTAGGAAGACACACTCTCCACATCAGACATAGGATTATCTGAAATCTTTAACTTCTGTAGCCACAGAAGGAGACGGGCCTCTCTATCTTTTAGGGTCTTAGAAGAAAATGTTTCGCAGAACTTGCAGTTCCTCACCTCATGGTTCGGGTACAAGCAATAAATGCAATTTTTATGAGTGTCCTCATGGAACAGGCGTAGTTTCCCTCATGAAGAACAGGGCCTGAATAAAGATTTCTTAGTTGAAGACATTTTTGAAGAAGTTGAAAGGTTTGAAGATTGAAGAAACTGAGCAGAGCTCAGGGAGACTCCCTTCACATGATGTGCAGTAGAAAATCTGAGGGCTTGAGCTTCTGAGGAGAAGGTTCTAGAGGGTGCGGCAGCCTAATTGGCTGGAATGTGGATTAGAATGACATGGGTATGTTACTAAAGTGAATTCTCCCTTTGGGCCTCTATGGGCCCATGTTGTTGTATGGTACTTTAAAATTTTTCTTTATGACTATTTATATATATTATATTTTGTGGTATATGTATATTTATGATGTTATACATATATATATATATATATATATCTGTATATTACTACTATTTTATGTACCGTGGGACTACCACTTCGACGGCAGGGAATTATTCAAGCATGTGAATCTATGGAAGAGACCCTAATACTGGAGAATTCCACATTTCTTTATGTACATCCTCTTCAACCCCAGGGCAAAAGTTTGCCCTCAGGACGTAAGTTAGATCTGGAAGTGCATTTTCTTAGAAATTTAAAAGGGGAAACACTAGTGGTGCTGTGTGGTATAACAAATACACCCATAGTTTTGGACTTACAGATTCCTCCACATTCAGATCATTTGCCAAATGGGTTTGGATGCCTTCTTTCAAGAACCTATTTACTCTGTCCACTAAACCATTTGAAGTGGGAGAGTATAAGGCTAAAAGAAAATGAGTAATGTGATTAACCTAAATAAATTGTTTAATGGAGTTAGAAGCAAAAATGCTGGGTCTGCATGGGGTTTTAAATTAACAGGAAGATTGGCGCTCAAGACAGTTTGCGGTGAAGTAAGAAAGCTACAAAATAGTGACAGTGTTGACAGGTCAGGGGAAACCCTAACAATCCCTGAAAAATGGGGACACAAGCCCGCACTCTGAAATTCAAACCAAGTCCTGGGCACACGTTCAAAGAAACAATAAAGAGTGCCAATCCACAGTTATTGAAATTGTATGTAAAATAACAACAAGAGTCGACACCAGTAGATATTTCTATTTCGAATTGCATTATTGACCAGCCAACGTTTCTTTGAACATGTGCCCAGGACTTGGTTTGAATTAAAAGCAAAATGTGTCCCATTATCGGTGACTAGAATTGAAGGAATACTCTCAACTTGAAAAATGTTCTTAAGAAACAATCACAAAAGAAGTTGTGGGAGAAGCTGCAAAAATCAAAATATAACCATTTTGAGAAATAATCAACAGAAACCTTTGTCTGATGGCAAAGTCTCAAAAGGCCCTGAAAAATCCAAAGCAACCTTATCCCAAGGATTCTCAGGTACTGGAACAACATGTAAAGGTGGCTCAAATGTTTTACAAGCATTATTTGAATGGAGATGAGTACTACATACATTTATGAGACTGGTTACTCGAGAGGCCAGGGACAGCTGTAACTAATAGTATTGCTTTAAGTTTTTGTACGTGATATTAATGCCCAAATATCCTTTATGAGCAAATTCAGTTATTGAAGTGTGAATCCCAACGGGGAGAATACCCAGATCTTGATGAATAGGACGACCATTAACAACTGATAATTCCCATGAGACCTTTGCAAATAGCTTGAGCTCAGCATCTAAATCTCTCTCTTATGCCCAACCTTATTTGATTTAATCAAGAACTTTTTAAAGAACATTTTCAGATTCCAAAGCTTTTAGCCAGACTGCTTTAGATATTACCCCTTTGTGTTTTAACATATCCTCAACAAGAGCAACCATACACTCAACATCTTCTTCGAAGTCTGTAGCTGTCTCCAGATGCAAAGGCATCCTTGACAAATAATCCACCCTCCTGTTCTTCTCACCTGGAATATATTTCACAGAAATTCAAAATTCTTGAAGGCGTGCCAATTGTTTGACTAATCTAGAAGAGCCCTTATCTGTGCCACTTCCATCTAGCATGTAAATCAGAGGTTTGTGGTCAGTAAAAAGTTCAAATTAAGACGCCCTAGAAAAGTTTAACATTTTTCGACTGCTCAGTAGTAGAATAATTAGTTTCAGACTGTTTCAGACAGCAGGAGGCATATGCCACAGTGTGTTCCTTATCTTTGACCCATTGTGACAATACAGCACCTAGACCAATTTGGCTGGCCTCTATTGTCAAGAAACATTTACCCTCTGAATTGAAGGAAGCAAGGGCAGGTGCATCTTTTTGATTCTGTAAAAAGCTTAATTGGCAATACTATCCCAGTTGAACATTGCACCACTCTTGCCCTTCTTGAACATAGCACTTAAGGGCTGTACAATTAAAGCATAACCCTCAATAAACCTCGAGTAGTTCTCACTAAGTCCTAAGGATAAGCAAAGTGAGTCTTTGTCTTCAGGTAGTAAGGCATTCTTAGTAGTTTGTACTAAGGAAAATTTATGTTTGATCACTACATTCGAAATATGATGTCCCAGGTAGTCTAATTCTTGTACTGGGAACTTGAACTTGTCAGATCTAAGTGTGACTCCAACATCTTTGAAGATCTGTAACACGTTTACTAGAATAATGATGTCTCTCTCAATAATATCTGCAAACATTAGTTCATTTTCATGAAAGGCCTGGACCCCAGTTATATCCTATAAGATGACATCCATGAATCTTTAAAAGACACTGGCAGCCGATGCCAGGCCAAAAGGAAGACGGAAATCTTTAAATGCTCAAATGCCGTGACAAATATGGTCAGATCTTGAGATTCTCAGCTAGAAGCCAAAAGGAGAGGGTGGCAATCAACCACAATGTTGTTGTTCAACATGCAAAGATCTACACAGCAACAAATCTTCATAGTGGTTGTTCTACTCAAGCAGGTTAATGAATCCGGAATCAATGAAGAAACCCAAAAAATCAATATTTTGTTCTCCAAAAACCTTGGGAGAGCTATCAGGCATTTGGAGTGCACCCCCCACCCTCAAATACTGGAAGAAACACACATCAGTCAAAATAGTAATTTAGGCACCCGAGTCAACCAACATGTTAATTTTGAAATCCCCAACAGAGGCCTCACAATAAGGGCCTTTAATTCTGCCACTCAAGTTGGAAATGTTGATCTGATTGTAGGCCTGAATGTTAAGAGTGACTTCTGACAAGTCCGAAATGGCTCACCTTTTTTGCATTTGATGCATCTTTTTCCCAGAGCTGGACAATTGGTATTAGTGCCCATGTAAGCCTTCGAACCACACCAAAACAAAAACCATGAGTTGTTTTATCCACATTTTCTCAAACCCATCTTTTGTAGATATTCCGCTGACAGAATGTTCTTCAGAACATGAATAAACATTTACATGTGAAGTGGAAGGATGCTGAACTGCCATACGTTTGCTAGAAATCATTGGCCATTCAATTGCTTTAGATATATCAATAATTTCAGGTAAAGTAGGGTAGCTACAAATTAGAAAAGCTAAGTTTTTTTGGATACCTGTCTAATGACTCTCCAAAGTTGCAAGTTGATGCCAATAGTCTTAGGGCAGAAATAAACCCCTCAATATTCGGATCACTCAACTGTTTTCTCTGAAAGATGTCAGTCAGTCAGTCAGTCAAATTAACTTGATTCGATTTGATAAAATCATACAAAGTACATAAAAACAGTATTATTTACAATTAAAAAAGAATTAAACAGTTTCATTTGTAAACAAGTTAATTTGGCAAAGTGGATACATTAAAATATTTAAAAAACACGATATGTACATCAGTTTTCCAAATTCATGCTCCTTCTGGCTCTGGTTGCTGCCACAAGGAAATTGGCCATGGCGAAAGTAATACAGATATTGCCCAGTGATTTTAAATATAGCATGGCTGGTCTCACCTGGGAGAAGCCCGCTTCTCTTAGGACTAGTAGCAGGTATTTTTTCCTTTGCGCAGAGAAGAAATCGCAAAACATAACAAAATGTAAACTGTCTTGAACAGAAAAATTGTCACAGGTGCAAGGGGGTGCTAACTCAGGTTTCGTCCAGGTGTTAAAATTGCCCAAATAAAAATGAATAATGTTAAATCTAAATCTTGTTAACAAAAATCTGTGGAAAGGATTTGTGACAAAACATAAATAAGGCTCAATTGCAAGTGACTGGAGTGACAAGTAATGCATTCGGACAGATGGTTTTGATAATTCAACTTCTTCTCGCAACATGTATGCCCTAGACAAACTGTTTTTTATGAAGCTTTGGGATACAAGAGGGAGAAGTGAATAAGTCTAAGCGTCCAAGTTCATTAAAAGATTTGTGCAAGTACGCCAGCCATGGTATCGTGTGACTGTATTCCAAACTCATCACATCCCTCATGATCATATGGTTTAACGATAATTCAGGATTTAACCAAGTCTTAAGCCAATATGTTAATGGAGCCAGTCTCAGTTTATCCTGAATATAATCCATGCCAAGTTCCATATGTATGGAAAAAACCGGGGAGGATTGGGGGAGGGACAGGACTGAGCGTAAAAAACTGTTCTCGGCTACCTGGATTTTGTCTAGGTGGACATAACCCCATAAGGAGGCACCATACAAAGCCACGGGAAGGGATTTACTGTTATAAACCTGGATGATGGCCTTCATAGGTCTATGACCCAGCCTTTTAGCGAAACCTAAGATGGCCATGGATGTTCTTGTGACCGCTAGGCTTTTTGCACGTATCTGTGGGCCCCAGGTGCCCCTGCAGTCAAAGAGGACTCCCAGGTAGGGGAACGCGGGGACTCACGAAACTATCTCCCCTTTACAAAAAAAGGTTTTTATTCCTCTCTTGACCCTTTTCCCTTGTGCACCTACGACCATAGTGTGCGATTTAGAGGCATTAACCCTCAGGTCAAGCCGGTCCATAAAGGTCCCAAATGCATCTGGCAGTTTTTGGAGGCATACCCCTGTGCGTGCGATGAGTACAGCATCGTTCGCGTATAGGAGAGCAGGGATCTTAACTTCTCCTACACGCGGTACGTCACTTGCTGCTCCAAGTAAATGCTTGCCTAGGTCATTTATATAGATGGTAAACAACAGGGGGGCCAGTATGCATCCTTGCCTAACACCTCGTAGGGATCTAAAACGTGACGTGCATCTTCCCTCTTTGGTTACTCTTACAGCGGCAAATAAGTCCTGGTGCAGAGATGCTATGAACGCCACCAGATCTGCGTCAATTCCCATGTTGATTAGAATTTCCCAGAGCTTCGATCTGTTGACCAGGTCGAAGGCCGAGGAGAGGTCCATAAATGCTAGATACAAGGACCCCTCCTTGGCCACCGTGTACTTGGCAATTAGAAGGTGCAGGTTTGATCACTGTTCTATTGTGCCTCTTTTTTCCCTAAAGCCGTACTGTATATCAGCCAAGCCCCCACGCTCCTCCAAGCTATCTCTTAACCTGGCTAAAAGGACTCTGCCCAGGATCTTAATAGCAGAGTCCAGGAGGGAAATAGGCCGGTAACACCCTGGGTCATCCCTTCGGCCCTTTTTAAATATAGGCACTATGGTGGAAGTAGCCCATGTGTTTGAAGGGGGCGAAGTATTTGCGGCTGTGAACACGTTGGCCAGGATACCAGCCCAGAGTTTGGGGGAATGTAAATAAAAATCAGCTGGTACCCCATCAGGGCCGGGGGCTTTATTCTTTGTTGTAGCGCAAATTGCTTTTTCCGCTTCCCCGCTGTTAAACTGTAGAGGTGTAGCCACCAAGCTTGCACAGTTTTGTAAGTGCGGAAGGTCGCCCGATTCACCATAGACAGAACTGAAATGGGCCAGCCACTTCTCATCAGGTATTACGCAGTCGGTGTCTGCATTGGGAGAGTCTGAGAAATAAGGGTGGTTTACTACAGCCCAGAATTGCCTGCTGTCCCGCAAGATATTAGTGTCGGTCAATAGATCCCATGCCTCCTGCTTGATGCTATCCCTTCTAGACTTAGTGGCAATCCTGTACTCTTTTCTCAACACTGAGACCAGAGCCCTGTCCCTAGGTTGAGCTTTAAGGGCAACTTTTAGAGCTCTAAGAGCCCTGGTACATGCAGAATCAAACCATTTATGCGGCTTTGGTTCTCCCCTACCCCTTGGAGCCATAAGGTTATCAGACACTATGTGGCATATTGATTGAAATGCGGCCATGGTGTCATTGCCTGGCAAGGTCAGGTCTTGGCAGATCTTAATCTGCTCTTCAGTCTCTTGGCCGATTTGCTGTAAAAATCGTCTGCCACCACATTCCCCCACTTCAAACGCCTGCCTTGATCTGTTGGGCGAAGGGTAAATCCCTGTTTGAACTGCCCTGGCATGGGTCCCAAAGCGCCCCCCCCCCCCCCCCCCCCAGCGGATGAGCAGAAGGACAGGATTATGGTCGCTAAAAGGGGAAAACACAGTGCGATAAGAAATGGTACGATCAAGAATGGCAGAGGTCACGAAAATATAGTCAATAACAGATCCCATGGGTGAGCCCTTGAACGTCGGCGCTCTAAGTGCCCCCTCCCCTGCTGTAAATTCAAGGAGGTTAAAATAGGCCAGGAAGTCCTCCAATTCCTCTCCAGGCCTGGTGTGTTCGAAGTGTGGGCCCTCCTGTTCCCAAGACTCCAAAACTCCCAGGGTGGTGCAACCAAAGTTACAGGGGTGGATGTTAAAATCTCCCATTAACACTAATTCATAACTGGTGGAGGTATTTTGGGTGAAAACGTTTAGGAATGCGTCCAATTGGGTGATATTATTGCCCCCAAATTCCTTGTTGACAGAGTTGTAGAAATTAATAAACAAAATACTTTTTGATGAGCAGATTGGCCTTTCTACAATTAGACAATTGGGGGAGTCATAATGAATTTGTTTTAGCGGTCCAGTGAGGTCAAGGGAAAAAAGGGTCAAGAGACCTCCCCTCGCTCTGCCTGCAGTGCTGGGACAAGCCGCGACTGAAAAGCCTACAAAACCGTCCAACCACAGACTAGATGACAAGTCCCATGTTTCTTGCAAAGCGATGACGTCGTGTTCTGAGACAAAGGCGACCCATTCGTTGTCGCTCATTTTTGTGCTGATTCCGGCAATGTTCCAGCTGATAATTTTACAACCTTTTTCTTCCTTCGGGGTTGCCATGGAGGACCTTGCGTCCTCGTTAGATGTGATAGCTTCATCTGATGTTAGTCAGTCCATATCATCCAGGCCAGACAGGGGAGAGAACTGGTTTCTTAAGCTCACGCTTGACCCCTCAACCAGAGATACTGCCTGGGTGGCCTGTTGTGACAAGGTGGGAGGATTGGGAAAGGACAATGCTGGATGCCTTGTGATAGGCACATGTGCATTTATGCGGGCCATTGCTAACCTTTTACCCTGCCATCTGGCCTGGTAATTGATGTTGAGTTTGTGTAGAGACGGAGGTTGGTAGAAGAAACCCAAAGGGACCGGTCTTAGGCGATCCCTAGATGAGATTTTTGTGCCATCCCAAAAAAGTCTGTCAGCCACGTCCGCCCTGCAGAAGTTAACGACCACACAGTCGCCATACGTTGTTTTGGGTTGTTTACCAATCCATCCCACCCTTCTTGCATGGATGATCAGCTCCGCTATGTTCTCACCGCTACATGTGTTTCCACTCCAGTTCTTAACTTTAGTGATCAGTTCCTCCGTAGATTCCCTATCCCCTTCTCCAAGTGGGTCAACTCCAATAAACACTGCAACCAAAGGGGATGCTTCTGGTGGGAGGTGGAGTTTATATGTACTTGGCAAGGCCTTTTTTCTGCTTGGTTGACTGTTATCAGGTGGGGCTAGTGGGACTGAGGCCACGCTAGGGTTGCTCATCAATGCTGGCTGGGCGGGTCTGTTATGTTCGCAAATCCTGTTGTCGTTGGCTAGGTTTCCACCTACTTGATTAGTCAGCGCTATTGGCCCCTCAGTAATCCTGTTTGCGCTCATCTGATCAGGACTACCCTCGTTCGTTGGAATGTGGTTAGTGGGAAGCGCTTGAATAATTCTGTCAAGGAGTGAGCATTTCTTCAGGAGACCTTCCAGGCAGGTGTTTAAGGTTTCAACAATGTCCTTTGCGATCCCCACCAGCAATGGTTCAATCCTTGCAACAAATATTTCCTCCAGTTTATCCTCCAGAATAGCTGATCTGTCTTCAGTGGGGGGCAAACTATTGACTTTTTTTCCTCTTTTGCGTGAGCTAGGTCTAGTAGCTGTCTGGTTTAAAGCACTGAGAGATGGGACAGAAGGGGCCGGTTTGAGTCCAGAGATGGTTGTACACAAGGGGGGCAATTGGCTATAACCACATGCGGTTCTAGTGGTACGCTGGCTGGGGTGCCAGGAGGGTGGGATATGACTTCCTCTGAAGGCGAAGTAGAAGAGGTGCTCGGGGCAATCAATGCGGTGGCCAACTCTTGCTCCACGTTCGCTATCTCCTTTGTTAAGGCCCCCACAGCCGAGGAGAGGTATGACATAATGGTGTTAGAATGCCTTGGAATTTTAGCATTTTTACCCCCCTCCTCCAAGTTAGTATGTTTCTTTCTCTTACCCATCTTGGAGGGTGGATGTTAGCGATGTGGCCCTGCCCGGCCTCCTTCGGCCCCGGACGGCCACAGACGGCCCGCCCTCTGCCCGGGCTTTGCCCGGCGTCGCCCGCGCGCGTCCCGCGACGCGGGGGGAGCGTCTGCTGTTTATGGCGCCACCAGGCGAGATTGCTCCGTGAGGCAGGAAGTTGCCGCTAAGCTCGCTGGGAGCTGTAGTCTCCAGCCGCGTTGATGGCGCTGTGACGGCGAGACTGCAGCGTTCCCCACCCAGGAGCTGGCACGGTGTCTGGTGTGGCTGCTGGCGGTGGTGAGGTAAGCTCCTCACTGTTCTTGGCCCCCCGCTCTACCGAGGGAGCGTCTGCTGTTTATGGCGCCACCAGGCGCGATTGCTCCGTGAGGCAGGAAGTTGCCGCTAAGCTCGCTGGGAGCTGTAGTCTCCAGCCGCGTTGATGGCGCTGTGATGGCGAGACTGCAGCGTTCCCCACACAGGAGCTGGCGCGGTGTCTGGTGTGGCTGCTGGCGGTGGTGAGGTAAGCTCCTCACTGTCCTTGGCCCCCCGCTCCACCGAGGGAGCGTCTGCTGTTTATGGCGCTACCAGGCGCGATTGCTCCGTGAGGCAGGAAGTTGCCGCTAAGCTCGCTGGGAGCTGTAGTCTCCAGCCGCGTTGATGGCGCTGTGACGGCGAGACTGCAGCGTTCCCCACCCAGGAGCTGGCGCGGTGTCTGGTGTGGCTGCTGGCGGTGGTGAGGTAAGCTCCTCACTGTCCTTGGCCCATCTTTCAAGAAGGACGATTGGTTGTTCTGCAAACGTGAAATTGCTTCCATATACCTATTCCACCCTTTAACTTCACCACTAGGCACCTCGACCATTGGTAGGTTGTCAAATATCTGTTGCCCTTCGCGCCACAGATGACTGAATAGAAGGGCCACCTTCCTGTTCAGTTACAATTTGACTGCATCAATAGCAACTAAAAAGTTTTCACAAATACGAAACCATTGCTTTCAAGAAATAGGGGTTTTCCCTGGATTTTGTTAAACCTGAGATATTTGAACTAGACATTGACGGAGGCCCTGGTAACGAAAGTATAAAGGATAACGATGGCAAAAGGGTTGGATGGAATTTGCAGAGTAACCAATGCCTAAAATTAGAGAAATATCCAATGCCAAATGGATGATATGGTATGTAACTGGAGGAAATAAAATTAAAATACCTCAGAATTCCCTGATGGCTATAGAATTGGCCACCTCATATGCCACTTATTTAAAAAAATGCTAAAGTAATGAAGAAACATCTTCAGAATGTTGAAACCACGCCCATGTGCACGGACGAGGTGCCAATGAGAATGTTTGTAGGGTTGGTCAATAGGGTACATAGGTAGGAGCAAATAGGCAGACCGTTTACATCACCAACGAAGATTAACAAACCAGGTTCTTAAGTGAGAGCTAATGAGAGCCTTCCTTGCAGGACTCCTTGGCTCAAGAGAAATTATTATTATTATTTTTTTAATAATATGTAACATTGCCATTCAATACTAAGGAACGTTTATGACACAACAAGCAGGCATTAACACCAGGGGCCACGTATTTGAGTTCCGCTTAGTTTTACAGTCCCTGACTGAATAGAAACTACTTTTTTCGGCTATATACTCTGGCTTTTACATACTATGAATAAGCTTGTATAACGATTAGGGGTCTAACACTGAAATAACAAACGTATCAGTATTGACAATGTGGTTATTAACCAACGATTACAGCACAACAAGCAGGCATGCACATCAGGGGCCCCTCCAGTGAGACCTAGCTATCTCTGAAAGTCCATTAAAGAACACGGCATGAGATCTTGAGCATAAAACATCCCCTTATATCACGGGAGTACAGAATAGAGATTCCTCCGAAATAGAATAGCCCATAAGTGTACCTATAAAGAGAATATATGAGAATATATGTACACATATCTATCAAAGATAAAACTTTTATAGTAGATTATAAACATTACCAAGACATTTGACATATGTATACAATTCATAAGGCACTAAGTTTTTTCCTCTACATAGCCATGTGGTGGAAGAACTCCCTGGAGCTTTACCTGCTGGACACTGTCGTTGTCTGATTGTCTTTAACATTAGGTGAGTTTTTTTGAATGACTGCGAGTCAGGAATACCGAATGGGTGTTCATATTTTATTCTAAAAAATGTTAATAGATATTCACATGACACTCTCACCAAATTTTCACAAGTGAGAGGTTTTGATACACTTGTGCAATGGTGTTATGACACGCCTGAGTTTTCACCGGCATGCTAGACGTACAAGTAATACAGTCACTGATGCACCTGTTACCAATCTGTTTGTGATATGTTCTCCTTCTTCCTCCCACAGGTACTGACAATCACAACTAATATAATATTGAGTTTACCCTTACCCACTAATGTGGTAGCCCACTAGAGAATAGAAGCACCGCACTCTAGGGTACTAGCGTAGACAGTTTTACAAACATTAGATATTTGCTAATAGTCAACCGGGTCCTGAAGAATCGCTGGACAAATTGCAGATTAGCGAGAAACATGTTGACCGGACTACACCAAATCTAGATGATAGTTGGAAACATCACTTTCCACCACTCTCCTCTAGAATAATTGCTTTTAACTAGAGCAGTGGCCCTTCTGAATAAAGTGTTCCTGGTACCACTAGCTTTATTTTAACACACAATATCACGTCTACCGCACTGTTCTGCCCCCACACCCGCACTTCATCTATACGGCTGTTGGAAAAAGATCTTCGCCAAAGAGCCCCTCTATGAGGTGTTCCCCGTTGGGTATTGCACCGCCGACCCAACGAGGAGCAGGCCCAAATGATGAAGCATGACACCTGAAAGGGTGTGTGAGGGCACTAAATCCAACAAAATGGATTCCCAGGGCTACCGCCTGGTTACCCTGCCATAAATCATCTGCATCACAGACTGTTACTCTCTTCTGTTCCCTAGGAACTACACGACAACTTTTGTTTAGTCGAGAGAAATAAAGCCATGAGAGCGATGAATTCTCAAATCACTGAACTCTGGGCACTTGCAATGAAGTCACCAAGCCATCACACAGGAATGTGCCAGAAACGCAATCCAATCCTCTGCACAGGCTCACGTTTTACCCATATTTGCTCCTGTCCTTATGACGGCGTTGGACAGCGCGCGTAAGGCATTGTGAAGTTCACAAGTGCAGCTCGAGTCAGAACACATGGGCTATGCTGTTGTGTGGCAAGGCACAAACAGCAAGGCAGAAGGGACTGTTTGGTGAAGCAGTACTGGATGTTGACCCCCTCAGCAGGCTGAAAGAATCCAACTGCGCAGCCAAGGTTCACCCTGCAAATTCAAAGCATGGACAAAGCGGCCAGCATGTATCAGAGGCAAGAATGGACAACGAACTTCCAGCGGTTCCTTTAAGAGTTGTCACCAAATGTGGAAGGAGGAGTGGAACCAGCTAAGATGAATCTTATAGTTTATTCGATAAAAATAGCCCACATCCAGCGCTGTGCACAGCCAGGAGGTCATCAACCAACTGCCAGCTAGTGGTCACTGAACTCCAACCCTAGCAAGGTAAGTGCATGAGAGCATAAATAAACACATAAGCATGCAAATGATTACAATAAGACTGACAGTGTCTTTGAGGAACTGCACACCATTGAAAGACCTTCTGTAAAATTGCCCCATGGATATTTATACTTTGAACAAAACAATCTTTCTCAATGGGACACATTTTGGAAGGATAATAATTTCAAAATGCAAGTCACCTGCAAAGAGCTCTTTATAGATGAGTCACTTTTACTACTTTGATGCTGAGTAAGTTAATTCTTTAAAACAAGGCGGCGGAACAGCTATGTAAAGATGGCATCAAGGGTGTGGGACATTGTCTAATTCAGGTTTTGAGCATGCTTAATATAAACCCTACAACGCAAATAACCTGGTCTAAAACGTGTCACCATCCTGAACATAAATGTAGAACTAATTTTAAATTCATTCTACATTATAAATGTGTGAGTCCAATTAATTACATTATTTAATACGTTTACTTAAGTTTAAGACTAACTGAGAGTCGCTTACGTAATTAAAGAATATAAATAAATAATGCACCACAGCATGCATAAACCCATACCCACTAAATTGTATTTACCTTTGATTTTGTGAGAAAGTATTATTGGGCTGGTTTGCACCTATGCTAAAAGTCCAGTACCTTGCTTGTGATAGTGTGTACCCAATTGATCGGTCACAAACTGCTGCCCAAACCCAAAATGATGCATTATTAGTGGGAGGACAGACTAAAAGTAGATTAGCTAATAGTGCAAAAAAATAATTAGAAACAGGTAATAGTAAAACTACACACCTTTTCATTCCGTTCTAAGGCACTTTAGATGTTTTTACTAATGGCGACGTCCTTTTGCCCAACAGCTGAACAAACTTGACATCTAAATTAGAGAGGAACATGAAGCTTTGCGCAGTATTTAAAAATCAGTTGAAGCAATAGACATCAGATTTAAAGCACACAGATCGACCCTCAGAAACGTTTTGTGTGTGAATACGACGTAGTATTATAATTGATAATTTCTTTTTAAAAGTTGGGTGCTATCTATCACGTCTCTGGTGTGTCTATTATGAAAAGTGCACCACACTACAAGGGCTGCGGTCATGACAAATGTATGCCACATACTGGCTAACTTCAATATAAAAATTGCAAGAGGAGTCATTTGCTCTTGAATTATAAAATAAACTGGTTTTAAAGGTGTCACTGGGTGCGAAAGATAATGAAATCCAGCAGCTGCTTTTTCACCTTCTGCTGTTGCTAGGTAACTAAACATCAATGCCTAAGGAAGCAGCAGAAGATGAACGCCGAGCTGGAGGATAACTTCCATGTAAACCTTCTCCGTGGACAGCTTTTATTAAAACAGTTTTATAGCTATCAGAAGAAAAAAAAACTTGATTTAGTTCATTTTTATTAAAGTATGGGGAGGAGCCGTTACTTCGACAGGCAAGACTGAGTGATGCCTATCCCATCCATCAACAATGGTAATAAAAGCACAATACTGGCAGAGAACCTGCATGTATGGTTTATGTCGTTATTTAGGTGCAAAAGTTATAAAGGCATTTTACTAGGGCACAGGGTTTAGTAGAAGTAGGCGGCTGTGGCCTGTACTAATTATATTGCATGTATTTTGACGTATAGTAGTGTTAAATATATCTATCTATCTATATATATCTATATATATCTATATATATCTATATATATCTATATATATATATATATATATCTATATCTATATATCTATATCTATATATCTATATATATATATATAACCCGTGATATTTCAAACTTCGAAACTGGAGAGGCTTGTCTTTTCTGCAGGAAATATAAATATAAATATATATATATATATATATATATATATATATATATATATATATATATATATATATATATATATATATATATATATATATATATATATATACACATTTGAGGTGAGCAGATCTAGAGTGTCGCTGGTGTTGAGTGCTCTAACAGGAGCCGCTTTCCACCTAAACTTGAGAACTACCCAGAGTTATCTTTCTTGTGTGTGTATAATATATATATATACCTCGCAGCAGGAAACCATTTGAAATGAAGCCACAGGGAGGTAAGTGAATCCAACTAGTTTAATGGCTGCAGGCAAGCAGATGAAAATCACGGCACCCACAGCAAAGTACATGTAAACGCCAGATGCGTTTCGGAAGAAAAAAATAGTCCCTTCTTCAATGGCGTGTTGTTGCAGAAATGAGAAGCGCTGTTACCTGGCGCACTATTAAGTATCAACACCTGTCCTTGATGGGTGTGGCTGAAGCACAGCCTCCTGGATGTTGTAGTGCCCCAATTATTCTTGAATAAAACAAAGTTCAATCCCTAGTGGGTAAGTGTGGGCATCCGTTAACACCTGCCCCGCTTTAATGCTGTCATTGTGTTAAGGCTGGCAACGCCCTGCACCTCGCCAGCTTCTCTCCCTTCCTGATGTCCAAACGTCAGATCGGTGCTGGTCAGGATCCGCTTTTCCCCGCAGTGGGCTCTTTTCACGACCGGAGCAGCCGTTAAATATCCAGTTCAGCAGGAAACCATTTGAAATGAAGCCACAGGGAGGTAAGTGAATCCAACTAGTTTAATGGCAGCAGGCAAGCAGATGAAAATCATGGCACCCAGAGCAAAGTACATGTAAACGCCAGACGCGTTTCGGGAGAAAAAAATTGTCCCCTCTTTTTTATATACATATTGAAGCTGAACGACACAGAGTGGACTTTTCCTTGGTTGGAAGATTGGAGAATATATATATATATACATACAAAAGCAAGGTGTTGCGATGGGGGCCTGTTTCTCCCCCAGCTACGCGTGCTTGCACGTGGGCTGGTGGGAGGAACAGGTCCTCCTGCGCACCCATGGCACCATGTATCACAAACATGTCAAACATGTCATACAGTGGATAAGATTTATAGATGATGTCTTTATTCTCTGGAGGGGGAATTTGGAAAGTGTCAATCATTTCCTTGACTGCATTAATAACAACCAAGAGAATCTGAGATTCACTTCAAATGTCAGTTCCCATGAAGCTGAATTCTTAGATGTTAAACTGTATATTAAAGATGGCCGTCTTGTCACCAAAGTACATAGAAAGAAAACTGCTGGCAACAACATTCTACATGCCAGCAGTTCACATCCAAAGCACACCATTGATAATATTCCATTTGGGGAGCTACTCAGGATAAAACGAATTTGTAGCAGTGAGTCTGATCTACTTGTCTGTACAAATGAAGCATTAGATAGATTTAGATGCAGGGGATATAAAGAGGCAGTCTTAAAAACTGCCATCCAGAAAACCAATGCTAGATCCAGAGAATCTTTGTTTATTAACAACGAATCAAACGTACCAACTGATTCAAGGGAGGATCCAACTCCCAGACTCATTACCGGGTACAGTAAACAGGCCAGACAAATTAAGTCCATCATGAAACAACGCTGGCCTGTCTTAAAAACAGATTTGGTTCTGGCCCCCAGGCTTCCAGACAACCCTGTGGTGACTTATCGGAGGGGACCCTCCTTTAAAACTCAAATCACTCACGAATTCCCTGAGTTAGCCAAACAAGATGACTGGTTGAAATCCCGGCCGGGATTTAAACGTTGCTCAACTTGCAGAGCATGTAAATTTGGTAAAAATACTTCTCAGTATTTGACACCGTTCAGTCCTATTGCCAAAAACATCAAAGGCATTTTCAATTGTAAAACGGATTTTGCTGTCTACATTCTGACATGCACCTGTGGCCTCAGATATGTGGGCAGCACCAAGCTACAGGTGCATGCCAGAATACTCCAGCATTTGCGTGCCATCGTGAATAACGATGGCACATATCCCGTTGCCAGACATTTTAAAGCGATACATAACAACGACTTGCAGTGCTTGGAGTATTATGTTATTGCTTCTGTCCCCAAACCTAGACGGGGTGGCGATAGGGAAAAAATGCTTAGAAGACTGGAGTCACAATTTATCATCGAGTTAGACAGCAAATTTCCCAATGGATTGAACACAACGGAAGATTTATATGTTTTCTTATAACCAGTCTTTGTTTAACATTCCATTTATGGGCCAATTTTGTTTGCTTTATCTGCCTTATCCTTCTCAAAATTTCAGTATGAATTTTATTACACATATTGTAGTTTATCCCTTTTCTTTATTACCACAAGCACAATGATTTTTTCTTAGTTGGGTACTGAATTCACATTATTTTCCTATTGGAATTTTGGAACATAGACATTAAGACCAATGCTTTATTCTGTTTCCTTGGTTTTTGTATGAACAGTGATTTATACAAGGGTGGTTGCAACTTGTTGCCTTATTTAAGTTTACACAAATGAAGATATTCAAACAACTTTGCTCCATTGCTTTGAGCACAATTTTGGTGCATTTATGCAGCCAATTGAACTATTGTAATAGACCACAACATAAACAACATCATTGTGTTCATATGTCAAAACATCAGGTTTTATGAATTGGAAAACCTAGATGATTTTAAAGCATTTATATTTATTTATATGCTATATTTGCACAGATTAGGTGGCGTTAATTGCACATATGCATTTGCACTTTTTCTACGCGCATTGCACTTTTCAGTGACATATGGACAGTGGTTACACTATATTGTCTTTTTGCAATCGTATATACAAGCGCATTTATGCGGGTATCATGCGCCACCACAAATGGGCGTTATCAATATTTGTTTGATATTGAATTCTAAAAATAACGACGAAAATTTTACAATTTTATAGAAATGTTAATGTCAGTGTAAACTTTGGCAACAAAATGTAAATAATGCATTAATACCTCCTTTTATTCACCTGTATATATACATATATCAAATGATGGTTTGGAAAACAGACTAGCTATGTCTAATATATGTAGTATGTTCTCAGTTTTAATGCTTCTAATCACATGGTGTTGCAAAAAGAAAAAAATGGTAATTGTAATTTGTGCAATGGACCCTTTAAAAGGGATGTTCTTTTACTTGCCTGACGATCTGTGACCAAGGGCGGACGCCCGAAACGCGTCAGATTTGATGAACTTGCCTTTCCATTAAATATTGCCAAATGAAGATTGGGACTCGCGTGGTTTTTCTGCTCAGCTGCCTTGCCGGTGGTTTGTGATGAAAAATTGCTTTTGTTTTATATATATATATATATATATATATCTCTCTCTCTCTCTAAGGTTCCCACCTGTTGGAGACGCACTCAGACATCCACTGCAGCAACCTTCATGAGGTAAAAGCCAGATCGGCTGGCGAATCCAGTTTACAGCATGCCGGTCGATTCACACCTGATGCGTTTCGTGCTCATTGCACTCTTCAGAGGCGCAACTGTCATTTTGGCATAGAGGCCACACCTCCCACTTAAAATATGAGCCCTCCGATGGGCGACTCGAATGAGTCTCCGTTGGATGTGGGTCTTGTAGTGGGGGCCTCAGTTATGGGCCGCTGTCTGAGACGTTTCAATCTCACCAATGGGCCTCCACTCGCACATCCAGCTTGTCAATCCTCCATGGATGCCTCCACATTGAGATTCCGTGATTCGGAGCTCCGTGGCCCCAACTTTTTTAACAAAGGTTAAAGGGACATTATAGTTAGGCTGACATTTAATTTACACAAAACCAGAGTGATTTAGCAGTTATAGTTACCCGAGCTAACTATAACTTAAGCCCCTGCAATGCACTGCTTAGGACCTCACATTTTAAATCACTTATGACATGGTCAGTGATATCACTCATGACATTGGAAATTACATCACTGATGGCATCATCCACTGATTGAGAGTCTTGTCTAAAGGTTATTTAGTGTTAAACCTATATACTAAGGTAACTAGCTGTGGGAGTGCCTGTATGAGCGAGTGAGTGGGTGTGTAGGTGGCGTATAGAACAGGGAGTAGGTATTTGAGAGACTGTACACGAGTGAGTAGGTGTGTGAGTTTTTTTTATCAGTGAGCGAGTGGGTATCAGTAGCTGTAAATGATGAACGAGAGGGTACATGAATGGGTGACTGAGGAGGTATACAAGTGTCTGTATGGGGGAGTGACAGGGTATATGAGTGGCTGTACGGGTGTATGAATGGGTGTTTAAGTGGGTGTACGGGTGAGGGAGTGGGTGTGTGAGTAGGTGTATCAGTGAGTGAGTTTGAGAGGTTATATTGAGAATATGTGCTATCTAAGTGACTGTATAGGTGAGTGAGTACATGTTTGTATATGCCTGGGTGGGTGTGTGTGTGTGAGTAACTGAATAGGTGAGTGGCTGTATAGGTGAGTGAGTAGGTGTGGGAGTAGATGTATGGGTGACTAAATCAGTGTCAGAAAGGCTGTATGAGTTGGAGTATATGTGTCTATGACTAGATCGTGAGGGGCTATTGGTCAGTGAGTAAGTGCACGAGTGGCTGTATATGTGAGTTAGTGGTTGCATTAGTGGCTGCATGGGTGAGCTGATGTGGGAGTGGCTCTATGGATCAGTGAGTAGGTGTGTGAGTGTTTGTATGGGTCTGTGAATGAGAATGTTAGTGGTTGTGTGAGAGTGGGTGTATAAGTGGTTTGTATGGGGGTGTGGGTGTGTGCGGATGATGGAATCAGTAATGTCAGATTTTATCAGTGATATAATTTCAGATGTCAGTGATGCCATGAGTGATGTCACTGAAGATTGTCATGATTGATTTAATATGCGAGGTCATAAGCAGTGCATTGTGTGGGTGTAAGTTATAGTTAGCTCAGGTAATTATAACTGCTGAATTTCTCTGTTTTCATACAAGTGAAATGTCCTCCTAACTAGAATGTACCTGTAATGTACCTTGAATTTACCTGTAACCGTTGGCTTTTTAAGTGAATTTCTAGGTTTAATTTTAATTGTATTTCCTAACTATAAAGTCCCTGTAATCTTTGGCTTTTTCAGTGAATTTCTAGTTTTTTTAAATTCTATTCACGAACTATAACACTTCTATAATTTTTCTTTTGAGCGAAGGACCAACTACATTTGAGCCACCGCTGCAAATTCTGAGCTGTATGTCCCCTAAATCTGGATGGTGCTGAACCCCCTGGAACTTCAAGTTCAACTGCAGAGGCCCCATGTACCAACTGGCAAAGCAGTCCAGGAGGCTAAGAAGGCAATAATAAGTATCAGATTTCTTCTCACCAAGCTCCAGAACTGACGCTAAAACACCAGGAACATAGCCGAAATGTCCGGGCTCACTGTAACCGAGAGAAGGTCTTAAATTGTATGGTATCCAAAACAGCCCAAATGAATGCAACCTCTGCTTAGGAGTCAGGTGATCCTGAACCCTAATGATGTCACAAAGTGGCTGGAGATGGTCTGCGACAGATGGTGGAGAGCCCACAATCAATAGCCAGTAGTCGAGGTAGGGGGAAACTGCCATCCACAACCTCCAAAGATGTGCTTTGCACACCATCACTTTGGTGAACACACAAAAGGCACTGGTGAGGTCAAAAGGGAGCACTGCAAACTGTAAATGCTCCTGGTTGATCAGTTAATGCCTCTGGGACTGCAGATTGTGTATATGAAAATATTAATTATGTACGTACAAAAACACAATCCAGTCTCATAGGTCAAGAGCGGCCAGCATCCAGGCCAACACAAGTATTTTGAACTTATCATTCTGCATTAAGTTATTCAGAGTTCAAAGGTCCAATATAAGCCGGAGGCCTCTGTCCTTTTTCAGCACAAGGGGATTAGGAGAACTGGTGCCCTTACTGGCCCCCCTACAATGCTTGTTAGCTCCCAGTCCCCGGCCTTGAAAGAAATGAGTTGACTGCTGTGCCGGTTAGGGTGAGTGATGCTGTTTGTAGGCTGGAGTGGCCTCTAAATGTTGTTTAAACTCTTGCTGGATCTGCTGGTTGGGGGTCAACAGTCCCAGGAAGCATGCCATTAATCTACAGTCATTAAAACGGTCCTGGTCTGGGTCAAATTTTTCACAAAAACGGTGTGAGCCATCAAACGGCTTATACATGAGACTTGCACTTCTCCATATAACCCCAAGAGAAGCCCTCAGGTCTTCTGAGACCACAGGCAATAACTCTCAGGCCACGTCCCAGAGGGCACGCGTACAGCAGACAACAGGGGCGTGGAATTCCTATTGCCGGACACCCAGGACTTATTGCTAGGGTCTACATCAAGTTTTCATTTTGTTGTTTGGACTAGTATGCCCAAACCCAGCAGCACTGTGGCTTCCATTTCACTGTACTACATTATAGATCTGCAAAAGAGCATTGTCTGCAGTTAAAGTAAGATTTGTATCCATACGCCCATGCCGTTCAAACAGGTTTTATAGTTCATTAATGCAATGTCTTTATGAATAGGTTTAACACTTTAAGGAAATGCTGTAAGCTTGATTTGTACTTCTGAAAGTCATTACAGTATAAAATTGTGTACACAAGTTTGAAGATAGATTTTAACAATCTGAGCCTACCCTGTAGATAATCTCACACGTTCATACTTTCTCCTGTCACCGACAACCCTTACATGGAGCCTCTTGGTGTTCTATTTACATATAACATCATCAGGATTCATCAATATGCATAAGATGCACTACTCTGCCTGAAATCTCCTCCGCTTCGGATATCCAATGCCTCAAACACTGCATTGATCTCATCCTGATCTGGATGTCTAGCACCTACTTGAAGCTCAGCCCAACCATGACACAATTTCTGTTATTTGTCAAGAACAGCAAACAAGAAACCGTAGAATTAAAGCTTAATAACATTAACCTTGATTGCTTTGAACCCCAACTTTCACCAGAAGGTTAATTACTTCGATTCACCGTGTGCCTCAAACCTCATTCTCAAGGAACACACAGGCATCACACGAGCAAAAAAATAAAGACCATCTGCTACCATCTTTCCCTTCTAAAAATGAAAGTACCTCAAACCCTCACACTCCCATACTGATGCCTCCCGGAGCCCACAATGGCATTCCTGAAAACAGAGGTCCGCAAACTGTGGGGCTCGCCCCCCCAGGGGTCTGTGGATGGTTTCACAGGATGCAATAAAGATGTGTGTTTGTGTAAAACCTAAGTGTCACATAATGGAACTCTAGTTGATGCATTGGGGCATAGTGACCTTTGTATTTATAGTGCTACTGACACCCCAGACTGATACAGAAAGCACTGTGAATTTGCAAGGCATTAAAATAGTGAAAGTATTACACACAGTCCGCTATGCTGATAAAAATGCATGCAGTGTTTGAGTAAAACAAATTCCTCCAAAATACATTTTTTTCAGTAATAAATAATCAGACTGTGCCTAATGCAAACATTTTTATGAGTTTCTCCATTATTCCAGAACTCATCTGATAACACCTTTACATTACTTCTCAAAAAGAATCCATCTTTGTCACCTTTTAAGTAAGGCCACTGGAATTAAGCAACAGGCGAGGACCACAGTATACAGCAGGGTTGACTAAATTATGCAGCAAGAAAATGCAAATTATGTGGAGAAATAGGCCACATTTTGTGGTAAGCATTACTTTATTAGTTTGTCATTTTTACTCATGGTAACTCAGCCAGGGGAAATATTTTACCTCATTAGTACCAGTGTAATATCCAGTACAACAACTACACGATCACAAATCAGCCTTTGTGAAGGACCTTCCAGTGCTCCAGAACACATACTGCCACGTTTAAAGAAACTTTTGATCAGTTTAAGCTAGAAACATTTTATTTTGTTAAATTCTGCAGAATATGCACCAGATGATTGATTATGTAGCAAATACAGTACAACCATTATTATGAGGAAAACACTGCTCCTGGCTTTAAGTGACTCAATCAAAAAATGGCAGTTAAGAAGACTTGTTTCTTCTTTAACTCTTTGCACTACCACCCTGCCCTTTGCGAATAGGCAGAGGCACCTCAAAATCCGCATTATCTGTTCAGAATCTATTTTTGTAAAAGGTGAATCCAGAGGGTGGCAAGGAGCAGGCCAGCAGCATTTTATTCAGATGCAGAAGAGCCCAGATCTTCTCAACATGTGGGGCCTCAGAGTAATGGTCCAGGAGAAAGAGGAAAGGAGCGAGATTCATGGTTATGGTCAAAGAGATGCCCCGCCCCCCCCCCCCCCAAAAAAGAGCACTGTATGAGGGCTCAATTTTTTGTTCTCAAATGGCCACAGAGCGCTTCCACACAGAGATTCCCCAAGGAAGGGACTATCTGTATAAAGGGGCTTCTGTAAAAAATAATATAAAAAAAGGCCATCTATTAGTGCTGTAGGAGCTGCTGCCAGGTGTTTAAGTGGCCACTGCTGCTTAATTATGGCTCTCCTATCATGATGAAGTGAAGTGGGGGGCCCATTTTCCTTGCTAATATTAGCGCCCGGGCCACCCTTGCTGCTTTTTAACACAAAGGAGAAGAATGTTTAATGCGGCAGGTATAGTGGCACCAGGGCCCAGCGGTATGAAAAGCCAACTAAACCACAATTATGGCTGTTTTACTATCCTTCCTTGCATTAGGACTATTCACACTCGCCGGTGTTGATTTGGGCCTCGGTGCAATGGCCCATGAGAGGTGGAAATTAAAGAAGATGAGACACCTTGGTTTAGCTGTAGAGAAATGGAAGGGGATATGACAAGATGGAAATCCATGTTTTTAACAAAGGTCAGAGGAGACTGCCCTCTTTGTGAGCAGTATCTATTAATAAAGCAGGTGCACACTAGGACCCAGGGGTCTGAGGGGCCCATTAGATCAAAATGGAAAGGGGCGACCACTCGGTCCCCCCGAACGTATGGTAGGGGGCCCGGATCCCCCCAGGAAACCATTTTGGGCGGGGGGCGTGTCACGTCTGGTATGCCCGAAGCGGCGTAGCCGGGGCGCGCCTTTTCCCGCCCAAGAGGGGTTGTCCTAGACACATACACCCAGTAGGCGTACCGGAGAAGGGTACATGCCCTCCCGAAGAGGAATAAAGAGAGCAGGAATCCGAAGAAGCATCCTCTTGTTCCTGTGCTTGGAAGCTGCACCCTCTCGTTGCACGTGAGCCCTCGACGGAACAAGGAGCAATTTTGACCCACCCACCAGCCCCTATGGCAACGTTAGTACTGCAATAAAGTGATTTGCTTTTGATAACATCTTTTTTCTCTTGGTTTAGCGGTTAAATAAAATGGCAATGTTGGTACTGCAATAAAGTAAACTGCTTGATAACATCTTCTTCCCTTGGTTTAGCGGATGATAACGGTCTAGTTTAATGATGTGATGAATGTATAGTAATATAGACAAATATTGCAATGTACAGTTCATTTTCTTCCTTAGTAGATAAACAAATGTCGTATTTATTTTTTGGTCGGGCGGTAAGGTCATGATCGGTGAGCAGTAATTTCAAGGTCCCTAGAGGGGGGGCGCCACCCACTATGGATGGGAGCGCCCGGGGGGAGGCGGCTATTGGCCCCTCCCACGGGGAGGCGGCACCCACTAAGTATGGGTCGCCTAAGGGAAGACGGCCATAGGCCCCTTCCAGGGGAGGAGGCGGCTAAGATGCCCTCCTACGAATTTCCCGGGGCCCGGATATCCGCGACGGCGGATGTGGTAGACAGTGTGGGGTGGGAGGGGGGTCCACGCTGCCTTCTTACAGACACCTCACACTGGTCCTCGGACGACCTTTAAGATGGCGTCGAGTTAAAATGGGGGCCCCCGCAAGACAAGGGAAATTGGAGTTGGCACAGAGGGTACAGTCCCCTGCGCGGCCGCCCTCACACCATGAGGGGGAGAGTTCTGGTAGTGGGAATCTGACACCGGTTGCGACCTTGCCGTTGGCCCGTAATGCTTGGATGTACAATTTTTATTTAGAAAGTATGCATTTGCAGGATGTTAGACTCGGCTAGGAAAATCTTTGTACTAGAGATTTGTTAAGGTTAGCCAAAGAACATGTCTTCATCAAAATGTAATAAATGAAAATTGTACATGATATGAAACTGTTATTTTAATGTTTTAATTTTGTTTCATATTTTAATAAATACGGCCGGGAGGGTAACTCCCTCCCGCCTTCCAAAAGTTCAGAGCTGCGTCCGTCTTCCCATCCTTGGGGATTGTGTTGGGAGGGGGTGACAGGCATCCTGGCCATATTAGGACTCTCTCACTAAACAAAAGGGGAATGGGAGCTGTTTTTCCTTTCTAGTATTAAGATAAACGGCACCATTGCAGAAAAAAGGGAGACAGCATCTGTGAGCTCTTTTTTCTGAAATGGACAGAGGGCCTTTTTCAAAATTGGAGAGATGCTCAGGGAGGAGAGGGGGGCAGGCAGGGGAAACCGCATGCTACTCAGGGCTACAGTTATCATTAGTGCAACACGTGTAGTTGCATTGGAGTACAAGAATGCAACACCCCAACTATGAGGAGCAGTATTTTTGAGTCAATAACTGTTTTTGTTAGATGCATTTGCCGTTTTATGAATCTCCGATTTAGTGTGGATTACGAGCTATAGAAAAATACTCCTGAAATGATCTCATAAATCCTACCCCCTAAACCCTGTTCCTCCCACTCACCCAATCCTTGCTAGACGATTTGGGCATGGGGCTCAACTTCAAAACATTTAGCTTGGGTGTGGCACAGAACAAAAAGGTTTTAAGACCTCTAACTTTAAGGGAATCCTACATGCTGCAACATCCCTCATCCAAGAACTAGAGAAATATGATCACATCACACCCATCATGATGGAACTCCATTGGCTCCTCTTGCAGGAACACCCTATCTTCAAATCCTACTGCATCTTTTCACAACTCCATCACAACTAGCGCCCTTGCTTATCTTGGAGACAAGCACACCATTTCTAGTGATTCTCAGCACATCCACAGCCTGGAATCAATTAGACTGCATACTAAGAAGTATAAAAAATAAACAAGACAGCAGCCCTTTTCTAGTTTAAAGCCAGCCATATGCAAATCAGTCTTGACCCTGCTCCCCCTGGAAACAGTGCAGTCCGTACTGTCAGGCCCTCCCTGGACGGGAAACAAGCATCCTGGGACCGGTTTCGGGGCATCACCCCTCATCAGCCAGGCTAGTTAGTTGTCCACGGAAAAAGACAGGAAGGGGGTAAAATGGGAAACATAAGGCAGAAATGTTGTTTCGTAATGGAAAATAAACCCCTCTCAGAAGATCTATCTTCTGGGGGGAAAGTAGCTTGTAACAGAGTTCAAAACAGAATAGAATACAGGATTGGGCAGAGTAAGCGAATTACTTTATCATAAGGTGTTTCTTCTGAAACAAGACCAAAGCTCATAGGCAGAATATTGTAAATTATACCTGACCTGGAAAGTGTTTTCATACTTTCAGGTTAACAGTAGAGGAGACAATAAATGGTCTACCAGATATGGAAAGATTGTTTAAACTGTTAATTGATGCTACAAAGGATTTATTTTCTCCAGAGCACCTCTCTTTGAGAAATCGATATCAATGTTGAAGTTACAATAAAAACATGTACAGTGTTGTTTTGCAAGATAAGGTGCCACTCTGTTGTTCGAAACTTAAAAGATAGTAATGTGAATTGAAGTAGAATGTCCATTTAGTGGTGAAATATTTTATATAACTAATAAATTTCCCTCTTAATGATGAGTTGACATCGTGTTAAATCTAACAGAAAAAAACTTGAATATAGATGTTTGAGTGCTCTCGTTTTTAAAATAATTCAAAGCTTAACTTAAGAAAAGATTGCAACAAAGTGCCTGAAAAATCAGGGGCACATACTAAAACACCTTGCACAAACCAAATTTTCTAAAATCTGCAAAAAATCTGCCACAAAAATAATAATTATAACAGTAATAATGGTACAATTTCCTTCAATGTTTTGTTAACATCTATATAATTTCGTCATTGCCGCAACAAACCGCAGCAAGATGGTTACTGCACAAAACACAGCAATAAGTCCCCCTCGTGGCAATAGCCATGGCTGCCAGCAGCTCCAAAGAAAACACATATTTCATCACATGGAAATGTGCATTTTATGAATCGCTGAACGTGTAGTGCCCGACTGCCCACTTAACATTGGAAAATACATATTCCTGTTTCCAGCCTTACTTGACCATATTTCCAAAAGAGCTACTGTACCAAATAAGTCATTAAGATTATAGAGGCCCCAGACATCAACAATTTGGCACTCTGGTAATCAGCGGCTTTATTCCCACACTAATCAGCAGCTACCTAAGGATCAAAGCTGAGGAAATAAAATACCTTGACCTTAGCAAGAGCTACATAAAGGTTTGATGCAAGAATATTCACACAACAGCATCAATGTTGAGGCTTACAGCAAACTGAGGGTAATAAT
The DNA here is from genome assembly GCF_964263255.1 of Lissotriton vulgaris. NCBI lineage: Eukaryota > Metazoa > Chordata > Amphibia > Caudata > Salamandridae > Lissotriton > Lissotriton vulgaris. The sequence goes on from NC_141699.1 coordinate 996,030,334, forward strand.
CTTGAGAGGCCAGCAGAGTTGAAAGTGCGGAAATCACTCTTCATGAGAATTTCTTCAAGAACCTTACCATTTGCAGTGCCGTCACCAAATACAACGTTGAACACAGCTTACCTTTGAAATGTAATTCAATGGACACGAGTGGTGTCATTTTGTTATTGGGGCATGTTTACAGTTACTGCCCTCAACCCAAGTGCCCCAATGCAGCGAATGACAATTCTATTGTTCATATATCAGGTGTCTTTCAGGAGTCCAACAAAAAAAAGCACACAGACACACCAACACACACTTACTTTTTGGTTTGTTTTCTCCCTCCCGCTGAAATGGATACCAAACAATGAAGCTGAAGATTCATCAATAATGTAAATCATGTGAGTGGCTCATAGACCGAATGTATCAAAAAACAGATTTTGTGCTTGGATTGCCGAATCCATGAAGTAATAGTTTCACACTTACCAAGATAAGAGAATAACAGCAGAAAAACTCATTTCTTATGCACAATAGATTCAATCGTCATGTTCAGCACTTAGGATTTTTTTCTTTTAATCCGCTTTCAGGAAATGTTCTCAAACCGCTTACCAGACCAGCCACCTCCATGTGTTAATTTACTGAGCTCTCCTTTACTCCAAGTAATGCCCCTTCTGCAGTCTCCGTGAGAGCTCATCGCTCGTTAGATCTTCAGTTGTACAAAGATTATGACCATGGCTGAGATTTACATCAATGAGTGATATTTAGGCTTTGGATCAGAGTTAAGAGTTCACTGCCAGAAGCCAGCAAGTATGAATGGTTTTACAGGGTGTACGAGAGACAATAAACTGAAATAATACTTCACTGAAAGCAAGAATGGGGTTTGCACACCAATAGAGTAATGTAACAAACAATTGCGGACAGCAATAGTTAAAAGTCTACAGATACCACAACACCATCGTTTTTGGATTCACCAGTAGCATTATACTTTACAAAATAGTTGACGAGCAAAGTCCTCTTCAAGATGAAGAGTGGAAAAACGAGTTACAAAAAAGTACTTCCACCAGTAACTTCAGTGTAAGTCCCTCTATTTCAGGGGATGCAATGAATACCACATCCGTGCTGCACATTTCTTCACTAACAATTCACCATTCCCAAACCAACCTATTTTAGAATTCTCCTTTAATTCACTCCTCAGCAGTACATTTTGCTAGATCTCTCAGGGTTGAGTGGAAGGCTAGCTAACGTAAGGCACAATCTGGCCTAAGACTATGGTAGTAAAGCGTGTCAGGTATATTATTCTCCTCTTTCAACAGATTTCAGCCATTTCTAGCTTATGGGAAGAGAGAAAATAGAGAATGAGGGAGCAAAGCTAAAGCTTACAACAACAACGGACTACTTAGGAAAACGGTTTATCAGTTCCCTTGGCCTACATTTATAGAATTGCGATTGTACAATATATGTGGTGTTGAACATGTGGCTTCCCTCCCAGTCTCAAAACAAGCATTAGAAATGCAATCGGGCTCGGATTTATTTGAGTTTGAGCTAATGGCATTGTAAATGCCAATGTCTTTTCGCCACGTGTTATGGAGTGTGTGCATGTGGTGTGTAGTGGAATTATGTGGGTTGGATTGTAATTTTACCAATGGTGGCATACTGTGTTTTATTTGAATATGTTTAAAAGTAAAGTGTACCATACTGCGATTGCTTGGAGGAAAAGTGCACTGCCGGCTGGAGGTGTGTGTGCCTGGTGGAAGGGTGCACTGACGGCTGGTGGGTGTGTGCTTGGTAAAAGCGTGCACAGATGGCTGATGGTTGTTGGTGTTTGTGCATGGTGAAAGCATTCATTGACGGCTGGGGGTGTGTTGTTCTGTGTGTTGTATTCTGTGTACTGGTAAGTGTGTGGCGGTGAGTCTGTGGGGGTGAGCCTGGGGAGTGAGTGTGGTGGTGAGTGTGTTGTGTGGTGGTGAGTGTGTTGAGTGGTGACGAGTGTGTGGTGTTGAGTGGTGACGAGTGTGTGGTGTTGAGAGACTGAGGTGTGTGGTTTCTGTGTGCCTTATGTGTGTGTGGTCTATGGGTCTATGGTGTGTGTGTGTGCTATGAGTGTGGTGTATGTGTGTGTGGTGTTTTCTGCACGATCACACACTGCCCCTACACATTCACACACTGCTCACCCGCACACTCCCAATGTCACCCTGCATAGTCGCACACTGTTTATTCTGCACTTGCCGCCACTCTGCCGCCACTCTGCACACACCGCCACTCTGCACACACCGCCACTCTGCACACACCGCCACTCTGCACACACCGCCACTCTGCACACACCGCCACTCTGCACGCCTCATGCCCCACGAGCAACAAAGAGACGTAAACACACTCACAGCAGACGACTTCCGCATTCTTAATGAGGTAACAAGCAATGGAAAGGATGTATGAATGCAGCCTTGTGCTGATGAGCCTGGAGGCATAGCCTGGAAAAACCAAAAAGTTTACTAATATTCTATATTGATTTTACAGGTGACAAAACGTAATTATTAGTACCATTTTTAAAGCAGACACATGCAAACACACAAATTGTATTGCTGTATTCCAATTCAAACTCAAAAGAAGAATGGAAAGTTAAGTGATAGACCTCTGCTAACAGCGCCTAACCCACTGAGCTAGCAGCACTGAGTGTCTGGCAGCAGAGCAGAGCAGAGGTGAGGCTGAGGCTGCAGTGCAGAGCGAGCCAGCGCACGGAGCGCTGCTGAATGGTGAACGCGCCCCGGCCGTCTGCATTCACTTAACGAGGCACCCTGACAGCTCCTAATTTTTATTTATGGACGCCCGTGGGCGAAACCGCAGAGAAAATGCCCACAATGGCGGACGCAAATCACAAAGCCTATCGCGTCAAGGCTACTACAAAGACAGCACAGCGAAGACGAATCACTATGCAGATGCCATAAAACAGCCACACGCACTAAGGAATGTTTGGAATGTTTCTGGCCAGAGCCCTAAAGAAACCTTTTTTTTTTTTTTATAACAATAGAGCTCGAAGCTCCGCCCCACTTCGTGGTGACGGAGGCCGAGCCCTAAACAGTTCTTTCTACCTCAAATGCCACAAAACCATTTTTAGCTCCGACAGATTAAACATCAACTTCTGATAAAGTTTATATTCTTGTAGGAATGGTTCAGAAGAATTATGGGGAAATGCAAATACATTGGACGTGTTCCCACAAAAGACATTTATATCTTATTAACAGACATGTAATTATGTATTTCAATGACTTGGCTCTTTATATAGAAAGTAATTCCCTCGGCTCTGGACAGGAGGACTGTGTTTACAAATGCAGCCATGAACGATCACCTGGTTGATGTAAAAACATTAAATTAGGGTAATTGCCATGGAGTGTTAATGGGTAAGGACTACCAGTGTGACTCTAGAATAACATGCAATGCTCTAAAGAAGACATAGCTTTATGACTACTGACTCGGGATGAAACAGCGACACAAAAAGCCAACTTCAAAGTCACAAACTTCAATTCACAGGAAGCCTAAAAGCTCTGTCAACGTGCTAAAATCAATGTTCATACCTCAGAGAAGGGCATTCCTCATCGGAGGAAGGCACATCGAGGAGTAGAGTTCATAAACAGTATTTCCCATCATCGATCTGCACAGGAAGTAACATCACTTCCTGCCTTCTCCCTGTTTCAAACTCTTTAGGGCATCCCGTCACCTGTGTGTCCTCAGTAAAGGGCAGACACGAGCACGTCTGTTTGTGCTTAATAGAGCCAGGAAAAACATTTGGGCCAGAATCCCTGTTCCAGTAAACCTACAAGTAAGATATGTGTCTCACAGCACCCTATACTGCAAATCCCAATGTAGCACCCTGATATAGAGGATCAACACAGTCCATATAACTCGCGCAACATAAATACCTAACCGTGTACATATCCCACTAAACCACACACCATCAGACTACAACACACATTCCAATTCATTCTCATTAACCCTCTCTCTGCTGGAGAAAACCATATCACCTATCACAAGTTTGACACACTATCACAGAAACATGGTTCACTCCTACATCTTTGGGCATCCTAAACCTCTTTCTTACCACAGGCTTCAACAGCCATCATTTAGATTGTGCACATAAGAAAGGAGGAGGCCTTGCTGTTAATCTCTAGTCCACCAGTTCCTGCACCCTGGGCAGGCGACACTTATCTCCATGGCATTGATGAATTGCCATTTCCAAGTTACTGCAACTCAGACCAGCACATTCCATTGTGTTTAAAGGCCTCCCAGGCGGCAACAAGGAATTCATTGAGGAATTCTCAGATCTCCTCACCACCTCGTCCATCCGGCATGTCCTCTCCACAGTTTTCGGTGCTTCAACCTCCCAGAGATCAGCACAAAAAGTCAAGAAATACCCTCTTGAACCTAATTGATACAGTCAATGTGGTACAGCATATATCGCACAACCAACACACTACAAAGGCCACATCTTCGACCTCATCTTCTCACCAACAATCCAATCAGACCCCCCAAGGTATAGCGGCATGGATTAGCAAATTTAGCGGCACAAATATGGAAATCTAGCGGCATTTTATTCGGCCAGCCTGCCCCCCGCAGCACGCCCTATGCGAGCCGCCACTGAGGGCTCGCTTTGGGAACCATACTTAATTTCCACCTCCACACGAATTCCGGCCCATTAATGCTATACTTGAGAAATGCGCTAAAGGTAAAGTGAACAGAGTCCCAATGCGCCAACAAAAACAACTTCAGCACTGTAAGGGGGTGAAATTGAAATGTTATGGGGATGCTGCACCAAGTTTGCGAGGTTAAACATACACCAAACGAGGGATCTGGCTTGGACTGTAGATCTCTTCCTCCAAGTGAAACGCAGCGAGAGAGAACAAACCAGCCAGTGGCTACAGTTAGGTGCAGCATATAATCCTAAAACAATATGCTGTAATATGGCCACAATCTCTGGTTTATGTAAAAGTGTGTGGAGTGCCAAGAAATATACACAACTCTCTGGCTTTCATGTTGAACCTAGAAAGAGATATTAAAGCCTAACATTCTTTCAAGGACCTCAGCAAATACTCACATACTCACAATACTCACATACTCACAAATACTCACAGCGCCAGGATACCCTTTGGGTGACAGCTGCGCTCAATAAGCAATAAATACATACATACATACATACATACTTCTAGAAGAACTCAACACACTCAGTAGAAACCATCTGCCCAAATCATGAGTCAACACTACTCAGCACATACAACACCATCCTGAAAGGTCACATAGACTCAAATTCCACAATGAAAACAAGATCTTTCAAAGTCAAACCCCGAGTCTTGATAGATCAAAGACCATATCGATCTCACTCAACTGACTTCACTCATTGTCTCAGCCAAAAACAACTTCTACAAATTACCCACTAAGTCTCAAACAGAAGGTAAGCACTCTTCAAATCAGCTACATACTGTCAACTTAGTTTAGACGTACCAAGCTCACACTTAACCGACAAGAGCAATGCCATCAAGCACTTGTTTGTGACAAAATAAACATGACCAAAACACACATCAAATTCACCGCACAATATTCATCTTTCCTCTAATCACTCCTCCATTCACCCTGAAATGAATGATCTTCAGTCTTCACGCACAAACTGACCTCGTCAACTCCCTTAAAGTCATGTCCTACGTAGATTACATTCTTCCCTCATTTATTGTGAAAACTTTCTAAGAAGCTGGTTTCACATAACTCGGCGGTATAGGTGTCTCCCTCATTCAAGGAACCTTTGCAGACAACCTCAAAATAAGACACCTTATCCCCTTTCCAGGAGTGGGAGGATGGGTGGGGGAAACAACTGGTAGCCGGCACTTTTGTCAGGATTTCGCGGGCACTTTTGTTAAAATCGCGGCATTTTTACAAAAGTGCCGATTTTGCAGGCACTTTTGTAAATATCGCTGCATTTTTACAAAAGTGCCGATTTCGCTGCAAACCGCGAAATCCTGGAGGGTCTGTTCAATACAAGCTACCTACACTCCTGGACTGACTTTTTTTCCATACCCATCTCCCTGCTCATCATCCTAACAAACTCTGGTCAAAACAAAAGAGGACCATACCTTCAGACCCTTCAAAGACTTTTGCATAGCAACTTAATGCCTGAAATCATCGTGCACCCCATCAACTAAATGTCAAACGCCATTCTAAACAACTTCAACAAATTTTTGGAAAGCTATATGAACATCCACAATTAAAACACAAAAGTGCACGCCAAAGTCTTCAGTACCCTTGTATTCTAAATACCTTGCTGACAAATGATCCATCCACAGACAGTAAAGAAAATGGAAGAAAAACAGAACTCTTGAGAAACTCTTATAAGTCCATCCATACATCAGGCAGACAGCTCATTGCATCAGCCAAAGAAAATTACAATACAATCACCCCTAATGAAGCCATCAAAAGAAGTAGGACACTGTTTAAGACAATCAAGCACTGCATTAACCCCATGCTCAACCCACCTATTCCTCATTGCACAGAAAAGTGGAATGCCATCAACCTCTTCTTTGGTGGAAAAAAATACAGAAGATCAGATGGCACATAGACAATAGCAATTCTGCTTCACCTTTTACACCCAACACCTTCCGGTAGAATCCTGCAATTGTAAGCCTTCAAAGCCCTACATCTCCCAGATCTGGCTAACATAATCAACTTATTAGAAAGATTATGTTTTACCTTCATCCATCACAGCTCTATCTGTGTATGCTCTATTACTCCTACATCCCATTTTGATGCATCCCACCCTCAAGGCACCTTCCCAGAATTCTCAAGACAATCAAGCTCCCTCAACTCCTAAAGAAACCTACACTAGACCCTGTTAAACTCACCAACTACTGGCCCATTATTCCACTACCATTCATCAACATTGCCCAAAGCAGATTAGAAAATAAACAAATAGGATTCCAAGGTTTTCAAAACATAATTCTACTCTTTTTTCACTGCACTATAGTCTAATGAGCAAAAAACATGTCTGCCAAGCTATATTGGCAAACGCCTGAATTGAAATAAAACACTCTCTGAATGGAAAACTGGCAAAACAAAAGAAAAATGTCAGCATCCTTCATACATTTTCACCTTGTATTCAACAAGACATTTATGTTCAGGATCAATAAGCTGTTTCGCGCTGAGTACCACTTACAGTAAATTCAATACATTTAAATTTTAAAGTGCCTGAAAGCATGGAGCTTGGTTGGAGTGTGGTGAAATGCAGTGCTCAAGGCCAGCTTCATTTCTTGTAAGCAAGTACATATGCAAGTCCTTGTGAATAATGGCTGGTAAAGTACAAACTCAGTTATGCAAATAATTTAAATACATATCCGCAATATGTTATTGATTCATGAATCGTTTGTGGCAGCACTACTGGAGTAGAGGGGTGGAATATGGGTGTGGAAATAATGCGATTGATGAAGCATACATCATGAAGGGGTTAATTGACAGCAATAGTTCCTTGTGCGTAAACAGTATTTCAACATATACAGTTGGCAGGAAAGGTGGTGAGTATTGGACCCCGACCACGATGACCTGTAATATTACATAATGTACATTATCATATTTCATACTGTCAAATGTGGCACACATGATACGCTAAGGACAATGTAAATCATATAGGGTAAGCTTCATGTACAGGATATGCATGGATAAAATTGCATATTTTCAAGTCTGTGTAAATGAGATTTAAGATTATCTATAAATTCCATATATAAATTAGTAGTAGTGTTAAGTTGTACACAAGTTTCTCCCTCATGGGAGATGCTTATATTTAAAACATTGGATAAGGCATCACACTCCCGAGCCCATCAATGTTCCTATACTTTGCTTAACTGTTACAATTCCTCTTGAGGTCTTTCTTACCATGTCTACACAGACAGTTGCTAGATTTTTGTGTCTTGTTTTTCCTTTCATCGCCATCTGCAAAATACGATCTGCAGCTGTCATTCTGTCCTCCAGTCACGGATGACTTCCATCTCTCCTTTGTAAAATCTGATAAAGAAATTCCGCTTTCCTCTGTGACCAATGCTTGTATCTTTTTAATCTTTCACTCTCTTATTCCATATGCCCCTATAATTATCTATACCTATAGATATTTGTACAACAGTCCCAAAGTTCATCCACGTCCTCTTTTTCAAGCAGCTAAGATTTTATCACTTACCCTAAACCGATTAGCGCATCACTCTCCAGCATAGTCGTCCCCCTGCTTTCCCTCCACTCTCGTCTCTATCTAATGCCTCCAGTTATCTTCATTTGTCTTTTTCATGATCTGTCCATAACTCTTCACCATCTCTTTGAGTGTTCCAGTCTCATTTTTAATTTATTTTACTTTCTTTGCATCATTAAGCCTTTGCTCAATATACTCTACTTTCATTCTGACAAACTACAAACCATGTCACTCACGTCCTGCTTCCCGCACTAGACTTTTTTTTCTCATTATCCTGCCTGTGTGCCATCTAGTTTCCATTCTTTCTCTCACCTAGCTCCTTTGACCTGTAACTTCCCTGTTGTGTCACTTGTCTCTGTTTTTCCATCATTCCTTTCATGTCCATATTCTGATAGGAACCCCCTTTCTTTCACGTCGGAAGAAAGAACTTATTAAACAGTCATTAACCACTGGATGGGGATTGTTTAAAAAATGTCCGATAGCCCTGATGCAAATATGGCAGCTCCCATCCACTCTGAAATTTAGATCTGTGAAATTTTACTTAAGAAATTCAAGATGTCTGATTGCAACAAACTTTGCAATCAGGGACAAATGCGTGGAAAAAACATTTTGAGATTTTAAACCGTATTGGTTGTTTAGTTAATACAAATGTAGCTATCATCATTTTGGTAAGTTATGTCCTATTAGAGTGAATCTAACTCCCCCTTTACCCTTCTTTTTCAGGATATTGAACAATTGCTCCCCAAGGCAAAATTTGTAGACACCATGGACAGACATGGTCTTTAAAATTACAGATGCAAAGATATTTCACCATGATCTTAGCAAACTTGAGAACTGCCTTAGAATACATTGTTATTGTCATAAGCAAGAGTTACCGTATTTTCCGGCGTATAAGACGACTTTTTAACCCCGTAAAATGTTCTGGAAAGTCGGGGGTCGTCTTATACGCCGGGTACCAAATTTTATGGTATGTTTTCATGCGCTTTTTCATAGCGAGGACTTCACTCGAAGGTGTCAGACCGCTTCACAATAGGAAATAACAAGAAACAACACACCTTATGTTAAAAAATACAGCCACCGGCACTGGCAACGTCCACACCTAGGCCCCGCGCCATGAACTGTGCAAGTATCGAAAGCGAGCGTTTTTTTTCATAGCGAGGACTTCACTCGAAGGTGTCAGACCGCTTCACAATAGGAAATACAACACACCTTATGTTAAAAAATACAGCCACCGGCACTGGCAACGTCCACACCCAGGCCCCGCGCCATGAACTGTGCAAGTATCGAAAGCGAGCGTTTTTTTCACAGCGAGGACTTCACTCGAAGGTGTCAGACCGCTTCACAAGCGAGCAAATAGCGCCATGAGTCTTACCTCAACTGCCGCTGCCGCTGCACACGCGCCTCCAACCGCTTGCACATCCCCAGGCAGACGAGGCAGCAGGACGTCCGAAATATATAACGGGCAGCCAGCGCCGAAGATGGCAGCCCCCGCTGTGTTGACACGTTTGGCACGCGCTCCTCTCTCCATGACATGGGCATGGGCATAGAAAGGGGACTGTAGAATGTTCCCGAAGGCAGTAGAGCACTTGCCGTGATTGGCTGGTTGTTGCGAAGAGGAAAGGCAGTCTGGTGAGCAGATATTTGCCGTATCGTACATGTGGTGGTGAAGACAGTACAGCACAGCACCAGTCTCTGCACCTGTTCATACTGTACAGCACCAGTACATCCTGTGCAAATGGCTGACAGTCAAGAACCCGGCAAGGCTCCAGCAGCACATCCAGTGCAAATGGCAGACAGTGAAGAACCCGGCAAGGCTCCAGCAGCACATCCAGTGCAAATGGCAGACAGTGAAGAACCCGGCAAGGCTCCAGCAGTACATCCAGTGCAAATGGCTGGCAGCCAAAAACCCAGCAAGGCTCCAGCGGTGGCAAGAAGAAGGAAATATGAAGCCAGTTACAAATTTAAAGTTGTGGATTTTGCCACGGAACATAATAACTGTGCTGCTGCAAGACAATATGGAGTGACAGAAAAGATGGTTCGGGCCTGGAGAGCAAATGAGAAAGCATTAAGGAGTATGCCAAGGGGTAAGTGTGCATTAAGAAGAGGCACCGCACATTGGCCAGAACTCGAAAAGCATGTAGCAGACATGGTGACCGAGCATCGCCAAAGCGGTTATATCGTGACCCGAAATAAAATCCGATTGGTTGCACTTCAGTGGGCCAAATCTAACCCATATCTCAGCAACAGATTTAAGGCCACTGTATCCTGGTGTACCAGATTCTTGGGAAGGAATAATCTGGTATTGCGGCAAAAGACAAAAATTGCCCAAAAACTACCTGCGGATCTTGATGCCAAAATGCATAGCTTCCATCGCTACGTTATTAGGCTGCGCAATGAACATGGCTATGCGCTAAGTAGCATCGGAAATATGGATGAAACTCCAATGAATTTCGATATGATTGCCAACAAAACTGTCCATCAAAAAGGTGAAAAGACAATTTTAATAAAAACAACAGGACATGAGAAGTCCAGTTTCACAGTGGTACTAGCATGCACAGCTGACGGAGCAAAACTGAGACCAATGGTTATTTTCAAAAGAAAAACAATGCCGAAATTCAAGTTCCCTGTTGGTTGTTTTGTGCATGTGAATGAGAAAGGATGGATGGATGAAGAAGGGGTAAAGCTATGGCTTGATAATGTATGGAGCAGGCGACCAGATGGACTTCTACAAAGACGTAGTCTACTGGTGTGGGATATGTTCAGGGCTCATTTAACTCCAAGCACCAAGCAAAGGCTGGCAAGACTAAAAACAGATGCTGCAGTTATACCTGGAGGATTGACATCGTTGGTGCAGCCACTGGATGTGTGCCTAAACAAGCCATTTAAAGATCGCATCCAAGAACAGTGGAATGAGTGGATGGTTAGCGGTGAAAAAACATTCACAAAAGGAGGAAACATGCGTGCTCCACAGTTGGATGTTTTGTGCACCTTTGTCATCAAGGCCTGGAACGACATCGATGCAGAAACTGTCATAAAGTCTTTCAAGAAGTGTGGCATATCAAATTCATTAGATGGTATGGAGGACGACTACTTGTGGCAAGATGAAGAGGATGCCGAAGCAGAGACCACATCATCTGATACGGTATTGGTACCAGATCCATACGATGACTGCCTTACAGATGTACCACAAGATCTCATTGACTTACTTATGAGATCAGATGACGAAGAGGAGGATTTTGAAGGCTTTTAAAGGGAACGTTGTAAATCCTGTAGAAATCGCTTGGATTTATGAAAAGTTATGGAAAGTTTAATCCACTTGCACTGTTTCATGCACTAATTTATGTTTACCGTACATGTTTGATGACAAACAGGTATATTCACAAGTGACAGTTTTTCATATGGTTCTAAATAAAAATATTGCGAATAAAGCAATATTGTTTATACAACCAATTTGTTTGAGTTCAGTCTTTGAGTTTGTAAAATAAACGCTTAACACTGTCCACTGATAAAGCCTTACTGCTCACCCACAGGGAGGAGGATTAGAATCACTAATACGGTAAGTTCAAAATACATTCTCGGAATGGCTATGCAGGACTGCGTTGGACTGCGCTGGAAGTGGGGGTAGTCTTATACATCGAGTATAGCACGAAACCTAAATTTTATCAAGCAAAGTAGGGGGTCGTCTTATACGCCGGGTCGTCTTATACGCCGGAAAATACGGTACTATTTTCTGTATATGTAGAAACTGTGTGGTTTACCTCTCTCTGTCAAATAGGTTAGTGGTCAAATTGTTAATAATTAAGGAAACATTCTCATGTCTGGTTATGGCGTACATTTTTTCAAGTGTTTATCTGAAAACCTATTGTAATTACGGCTGATATCCACAGATACACCTCTTTAAAACAATATCTTGTTGCAAGTCACATATTCAATGGAAGTGGCTCTAATACGTCAATGCAACGCCCTTGACCACTAATTTTGACAAAGATAATGATTTTGCAGTACCCAATGACTATATTTTAGAGGCAGTAGCTTTATAAACAGGTTAAAAAAATAGTCAATATAGATTACATTAACTGCAGAGAATAGGGATTTTAAATTTCATTTTTTTTTTTTTTTTAAACATGCACTTGCTTGTCCTGAAGAGTTTTTTACTGAACATATCTAAAGATCTGGCTCAACATCAGTGCATATACTGCCTCGCATTACTTGTGAACTGCAGCACACCGGCCATCGAGTCCTGTGGCTTTATTATTTGTAAAATTGTGAATAGTATGCCCAATATCTGTCAGGGTGATGCGTTTCTTTAACTATGAGCAACTAACATTACGTTTTGTGTGAAGTTATACTTGATCATTCATTATTGCTTCATTTAACGTCTACAAACGGGTTCGCTTTTGGAACAAACCGAGTACAGTAGTTTGAAAAAAATCCTTGCTTTTGAGTTCTATCGCTTTTTTGTTTTCCAGCCCTCCACAATAATCGCTTTTCTAAATGACCGTTGTTTGCTTTCAACTGCAAGGGCCTCCATACCATTCTCTGTTATCATATTTCTATTGCCCATATTATAGAGCCTAACCTCTGGTGTAGAGATTAGCTTTCATCTGATGGCTTTGAGACACAGGTCACTGTTAAAGTGGCCTGACAGGCATCTAATGCCAATTAAAGCCGCTACAAACTGTCCAAGTTTCCAGCTGACAAGACAATCAGTCCTATCAAATGTATGTGCCAGAAGAAAAGGGAATTCTCTTTTGCCGGGATTTCTGCTTCTTTAAAATTCGTCTTGTCAGGTTCATTACTGCTTTGGATAGATTTGTATTATTATCATCAAATAATGAGTCGTTCTGCTCAGGGAAGTTATCTTTTACATCTGCATCCAATTCTTGTCTGCATTTCATCTATTTCTAGCCACTCTGTAAACCCATAGGCGCCGCAGCGCTTGTTTTAGGTTTCATGTATATTCCGTATTATGTGACATAACCTATTTATTACAGCGCTTGAATGTCCAGTTCCAGTAGTGACACCCGAACCCGCAGCAGTTCCTCCGATGGACCGGGACGTCAGCAGAAACGCTCGGTGCAAACACAGCAGTTTTACAGCCTGCGCATCCTCTGCTATTTATTCTCTTTGTTGTAGCTTCCAAGCCTATTAGGTAATATATGTTTGCACGCTATCGATTTGCTGTTACCGAATTCCAGAAGCATTTAGTGTTGTAGTGTACATGTTCGACAGACAAATGCATCGGTAAGTGCAGCTTTTCTTTCATTTTAAAAGCTTGCTGTTTTTAATGGTGGCCGGGGCTCTGCTATCATTCAGAGCTTTTGCAGTTCATAAGTGGTCGTTCATTTGGCACCCACCAATCAGGGGATCCCTATACAAACAAATTAGACTAGTCATTCCCCCCAATATTCGGAAAGCGGCAGCATACTCTAGCACATATTCGAAACGTTTGCTCTGAATTCTAGGCAGGACAGATAAGATCATGTAGCCCGCCAATATGAGCAACTGTATTATCCGGACACCAACAGAAACTCATTTAAACACGTGCGACAGGGTTTTCTCCAGATAAATGTTGGCAGGGCAAACACGGCGAAATAACCAGGGTGTCTGCTGTACAAAGAGCAGTAACCTCGGGCTGCGGGCATTCCAGGAGCTGGCCTGCAATAGAACCAGAGGGCACAGAATGTCACACTGATGACTAAAAGAGGTCAGCGATGGAAAACATTTAAATAATGCACATTTAAATAATAAAATCAGTGAATGGAGGGGGGGGGGGGTCGCTTTCTACTAAGTTAACTGCAATCATACTGGTTCAACTAGCAAGTCTGTGCTGTAAGAGTTGCTCAGCTTCGGAAACGTTTTTTCTGATGAAAACTTGATATTCCTGCAGATTCCCAATTTTCAAAATCTACACAAGTATTTCATGGTCTCTGAAAAATGTAGAGTGGTAAATATGACGAAAGAGGGAGGCGCTAGGGGGCGCACAGCGAGATGGCTGCTTGAGCAGCAGCTCCGCCGGGTGATCGTCATCTTTGGTGGATTTCGCCGGTACCGCCCCGGCCGCCCGCACCCCGAACACATCAGAAGTTGGGGGAAATGATGCGCTATTAGTTGCGGTGCAGAAGGCCCCCCGGCCGGCACAGATTGCAAGTTTAATCGATGGTGGAGGCTACGGAGCGTCCGAGTGCCTGACAAAATGGCCGACACTAGAGGACGACTACACAGCGAAAATGGAGTGGACGGACTTCCATCGTCTATCTCTGCTAAAAACGGCGTTTAGAGGGTAGGGTCTTAATCCCTGGACCTTCCGATGCCACTACCCCATTCCTTTCGCGATACAACGTGCAGGGGACCCCCATAATAACATCGAGGCGAATGCCTGACAACATGGCGGCTGCTTCGGAGAAAACGCGGGCTTAGCCGACCCCTCTCAAAGCACAACGCATGTGCTGGTCCTACGGAGTAACTGCGGAGGTGATTACTGGCTGAAACGCAATCAGCGTGGACTGCAGGACTGGTCTCTGGCTACAGTGGAGGCGCGTTTGAGCGTCTAACGGAAATTTGATGGGGTCGAGGGATTCGGGTAGAAGCGGTTTAAACGTTCTCACCTGGAACGTTAGGGGCTTCTCGCAGCCACGTAAAACAAGGCAGATCTTCGCTAGCCTGACAAGGTGGAATGTGGACATAGCATTCCTACAGGAATCTCACCTGGCACCACACACGCACGCTCAGTTAGGGTCAAGGTGGGCGGAAGGGGTTTACAGGGCCTCCTACTCTTCCTACTCTAGAGGGGTGCTCATTTTGGTAAAGCGTGGGGTGGGGTTTGAGACACACACTGTAACACAGGACCCATCTGGTAGATTTGTGCTAGTATCAGGTACTTTAAGGGGTCAGCGAGTAACGTTGTTGAACGTGTACGGTCCGAACACGGACGCCCCGGACTTCTTCCGGGAGGTGTGGGAACACTTACAGAAACACAATAGCACACACATATTATGTGGGGGTGACTGGAACATGACTCTCCGTGACGGCTTAGACCGGTCATCTAATTCCATAGAACAACACAAGCAATCACGCATACTGGTGGGTCACATGATGAAAGATTTGGGTTTAGAGGATCTTTGGAGGTTGAGAAACGCTAACGCATCTGGGGCTACGCACATAACAGCTTCACATAACAGCTGGTCCAGGCTGGATTACTGGCTAGGCACAAAGGACCTGGCACTATGGGTTCGTCACCTACAGGTGCTGCCCCGCACACTTTCGGACCACAATCCAGTACTATTACAATTGGATATTCCTCGATACGTACCCCCTCCCTTTCAATGGCGCTTCAACTCGCGTGCCCTAACTGACACGGTCTATGCAGACACCCTTAAAAAGGCGATAAAGGATTATTTTGACCTTAATGCTCCGTCAACTGATGACCCCTGCATCCTATGGGAAGCATTTAAAGCCACGATCAGGGGGGTCTGTATTGGCACCACCTCAGGGGTTCTTAAAGATATTCGGGCCCAAATACGCAGATGCGAGCGGCAGATGAGACCTGGAATCCCTGTATGAGTCCACCCGGGATATCTCCCACCTAGCCAAACTGCGGGGAGTACACACTGAGCATGCAGATTTTCTTGAATCCGAAATGAAGTACCTGAACCGTACACATGTGGCTAGGGCCTTTGGAGAAGGGGGTAGGCCGGGAGCATTTTTGGCTCGTAAAATATGTACAGGTCGAGGTCCGACTACGATACTCAGGCTGAAGTCCAAGGAGGGAGTACCACAGACACATGCTGCAGACATATTGAAATGCTTTGTTCATACCTTTGAGTCACTGTACAAGTCCCAACCCACAGCCCCAGCTGCTGACACATATGACTACCTACACGATGTGGCAATTGGATGGCTGTCGGATGCGCATAGGGAATACTTAGCTAGGCCTATCTCGGCGGATGAGGTAACGGAGGTAATAGGTTCGCTGCAAAATGGCAAAGCACCCGGCCCGGATGGGTTCACCTCGGAATTTTATAAACAATACGCGGACATTCTCACACCACACTTAGAAGACATGTATGGCACCTCATTTGAGAAGGCAGTGCTCCCCCCCTCGCTACGCGAAGCCATGATCATCACTCTCCTCAAACCATCTAAAGATCCGGAGGAATGCGACTCATACCGACCACTATCCCTAATCAACGTGGACTCGAAAATCCTTGCCAAGTTAATTGCAAAAAGGCTGTCACCCCTGATGACAAGTTTAGTCCTGCCGGACCAATCTGGCTTCGTGCCTTCCAGATCGACCACACATAACACTAGGACTCTGTTTGCACTCTCACACTACCTACAGCCCTCGGGCAAAGCGGTGGCGGTCATGCTCGATGCTGCCAAAGCTTTTGACTCCATTGAATGGCGATATATGATCACTGTCCTGAATAGAATGGGGTTTCCGAAGCGATTTGTGCAGTGGGTCTCCCTGCTTTACACCAAACCACGTGCCAGAGTCAGAGTCAATGGATACGTCTCAGATCAATTTGAAATTGAGCGGGGGACGAGGCAGGGCTGCCCACTCTCACCGCTCTTATTCGCGTTAGCACTGGAACCGCTGGCCTGTCTGATAAGACAGAACTACAAAGATTCGGCACTACACTTCATAGCCAGGCCGCTTCATATATCTTTATATGCGGACGATATGCTACTGTATGTCCGTGACCCTGAGACCCACTTGAACACACTACTCCGGGAATACATCCGATTTGGGGGCCACTCGGGTCTAGCTATAAATTGGACCAAATCATTTATAATACCCCTCACTGACACCACCTCTCCCTTTGTAGTAGATTTCCCACTAGAATGGCAACAAGACCCGATCAGATACCTGGGGGTCATGTACCATAGAGATCCAGAGGAGGTGCTGAGGGCAAACTACCGCGTGGTGCTCTCGAAACTGGAAGACAGTATTCAGCGCTGGATACATCTGCCCCTCTCACTAGCAGACAGGATAGCGGTCGTTAAAATGAACATACTGCCCAAACTGCTATACTTGTTTAACAACATTCCGATCACCCATCCGCAGGCTATATTCCGGCGGATACACTCCCTGGTAAGAACCCTGATTTGGGCTGGCAAGCAGGCCCGTGTGGATCTGCGGACTCTTACACTGCCGCTTGCGCAGGGTGGTTTCAGTGTGCCTGATTTCCTCCTATACTACCTATGTGCGCAGGCGCAATACGCGGCGTATTGGTACCATGCAGTTCCTTACCTCACCCATGTGGCTGTGGAGGAGAGTGATGCGCACCCTGTTCCCCTCACAGCAATTATCTCACATACACACCCCCCGCTACATGCTAGGGACATTAACACAGTAGACACTACGGTCAAGGCTTGGCACAGACTGGGGCAGCTGGCTCATAAGACCCCACTGTACGCACCGGCCATGTTGCTACACCATCATCAGGAGCTGTCAGTCACTGGGGAGGGGGTCGGAATGTCCCTACTGCGCAGAGCTGGAATTGACAGGATGGGGGACGTTTTTCAGGGTGGCGAATTCGTGGGCCTTGACAAGCTGGGATATGTTCAGAACCAAACATCCATGTTTCGCTTTACATATTTCAGACTCACTAGAGCCTTGAAGGAACACTACCCAACGTTCCCTTCGGAACCTGAATCCCTTGCACCACTGCAATTATTGATCACAACTAACGATTTGTCACACCTGGTGTCTAGACTTTACTCGGCTGCACAACTAGAAATAGCTGGACACACATCGAAGGCAAAGGGGCGGTGGGATGCACTGCTAGACACGCCATTAACTGATGAAGAATGGGCTGGCACTTGTGCCCTGACACAGATACTGACACCCAGCGGCAATTTGCGGATTATTCATTTTAAATTCCTTCACCAAATTTATTACACACCGTCGAAACTGCTTCGATTCGGGTTACAGGAGGAAGATAGATGCAAGAGGTGCAACAGGGAGGGGGCGAACTTTGCACATCTGGCATGGGACTGCGCTAAGATAGAGAGCTACTGGATAGAGGTCACTACTACATTGTCTGTTATTCTGGAGGAGGAGGTGCAATGCACGCCTAAAGTCTGTCTGCTGGGTATAGTGCCGCAGTTCAGGGCATTGAAGCGCAAGTTCTGTGCCATAGCGTAATTACTGGCGAAGAGGCAGGTGGCACAATGCTGGCAGAGTCGAAAGGTGCCTAAGGTGCAAACATGGTTACATGACATGTCCACATGCCGAGACAAGCTACAAACGTATGAGGAGCTATTACCGGCGAAATCCAGACCAAAAAGTATTTGGGGTTATTTGGAGGAGTATCTTGCTTCCCTACAGAATGATGAGGAGACCTGACACTTGCATTGGATTGATCGAACAAATGGGTGGGACACTGCAAGTATATGTGCAGGGTGGTGGCGGGCTTTTGGAGGGAACTGTGCTATCATTACAACTGAAGAGTAGCATGTGAGGTTCAACTGTACGGTCTAAGTTGGGGAGTGTTGTTATACGGTTCTTGTTATAAAAAGTGAAAATGTGAGACTCATTTCCTTTACCAGCTAGTGGCCATACATAAGACACGCGACGAAGCACTGCATTGTAATGCAGAGGTGTTGATGCGAAACAATCATTGTCAATGTTGGTTACTGATATTAACGTAGCGAGCCAGCCCCAGGGTTGTAGGCTCATGCTGTGTCAACTGCTTTGTGACAAATTAAGGTCTTACGCAAAAAAAAAAAAAATATGACGAAAGAGCACCTACAACCACCACAAATGACCTCTGCTTAAAAGTGCATTCATGGCTTCCTTTCCCTACGTAGTAAACGACCCGATACCTACAGGTAGTTTCTTCTTTGCCAGCTCATGCCAGCGCTAAATTCACAGCTGCCCCTTGTTTGACCCAAAGATTCCAGAGAAAAGAAGCTTATATGTTCGATACTCATGAGGTAATTGTGCAAAATGTGTAAGACGCGAAGAGGCTACCTTACTCAAACAATGGTGTCCAGGCACTGTAAAGGATAACACAGAAAGCTGTGACAGACAAGTGGAGAGATCATTCAGAAAAGAGGTTTGATTTTAATGAATTGCAAGCGAGTGAGAGCTTGTCAGTCATGTGTGGACAGGGAGTGAATACCACACTTTAGCCAAGAGGTAGCTGAGGGAGCATCCGGCAAGTCTTTAACATTGCGGGCAGGTAACAGACAGAAGGTTGGGCTGTGGAAGATCTGAGCTCCTTTTCTTATGACGGAGCGAGAAGCAAACAAAGTCAACTTTCGAGAACTTTGGGTCAACGCTAGGTATGGGCACATCCTCACTAGTGCCTACACTTAAAGAAACGCTTTACATAGTTAAATAGACTAAAGCGTGCAACTGCCTCATGATTTGACAGTGGATACTGAACCCCAAAAAAGGACTGTTTTCCAAGACAAATGCTTCAAGGACCATGGAGAGCGGGACTCATAAGTCAACATCAAGTTAAACCAAATACCTGCCAGGGAAATATAAGCGAACTAAGGGACCCCAAGCTTTTGAATATTCATCCTAAAAGGGAGGTGACTGTATGCAACCGGGGCTTTTTCAATTTCAGTTCACCCTTTCAATAAAATCTTTGTTTTTCCAACGCAAGTATTGCATACTTCTTTATGCATGCAGGCTTTGCGAGTATGATCCTTTTGCTGATTTTTACACATCCACTTAACTTACTTTTTGGAGGTTTCACATCAGCGTGGGTGTTTCATTGAAAAGCTCGATTAGCTACATTTAGCCAATCAGAGTGAAATCGGAGCAATGCATTATTTGATAAACTCCTATGGCAAAGTGTAGATTGTCTTCTACATTTTCTTTTGAGCGTATTTTGCACTCCTGCTAATCTACAGCAGGTCCCATTTGTCAAATGGGGTCTGCATAGTCCTGCCCTGACTAACACAAAAATAGCACCAGCAACACTTTCTTGCTATGTAATGCTTTTGTTCCTAAATGAGAATGTGAGAGAACTAAAACCCTCACCTAGGGTGGCGGGGTAATTTTTTCTGATAACCAAAACCTATGGGAACCTCTTAGGAGCAGTTCCATTTAAAGATATTGTGTTTTTCATTGTTTTCCTTTATCCACTTCTCTTGAAATTAGTTGTTTGCACTGTAGACAGATCTGACTATTATTCTCATATTATCCTTGATGTACTCACTGCGCCACCTGGTGTCATTTTTTAAGTCGAACCTACTCGAAAGCATATACGCTGTCCGTTGAGAGGCATATTGTGGCTTACTATTACTACAACCACTACCCAAAGGTACACCATGAAG
Source organism: Lissotriton vulgaris (assembly GCF_964263255.1). Classification (NCBI taxonomy): domain Eukaryota; kingdom Metazoa; phylum Chordata; class Amphibia; order Caudata; family Salamandridae; genus Lissotriton; species Lissotriton vulgaris. Next base: position 996,050,804 of record NC_141699.1, read on the forward strand.
GAAGTTGTCATACTAGTTTAAAGGGTCTACTCAGTAGCTCTGCCTCAGCAAATCTTCATGTCGATGGAAAACTGCAGTATCTGCTCCTGACGAACAAGTTACTTACCTTCGGTAACAATTTATCTGCAAGAAACATTAGTTAGTTATAGATTCCTTACCTTAGATTTACCCCTAGGTATCAGACTGGATCCGGAAAGTTTTTTAGTCAGCAGTACCTCTGCGCTTCGGAAGGTGGCTTCGGTCAGCTCAGCGTCAGTCGTTGGCGTTGTCACCGGGATGACGTTGCGCAGCTTATACGCCGCCCTCGCGTGCTGACGTCAGTTCTGTACACTACTTTCCACGCAGAAACGCAGAGCCATGCAAGACACTGCTGACCACTCGTGCACAAAACTAGGGCCCTGAAAGGATAATCTTTAACCCTAGAAATCAGTTGGCAGAACGGGGAGGGTGGGTGGGGCGGTAAGGAATATGTAACTAACTAATGTTTCTTACAGATATATCGTTACTGAAGGTAGGTAACTTGTTCATCTGAAAGAAACACGTTCGTTATCGATTCCTTACCTTAGAATAGATACCCCAGCAATACCAACCTCGGTTGTGAGTCTGCAAAACAATCTCACACCACAAAGTCCTGGAGAACAGAACGGCCAAAGAAGCCGTCTCTCCGGACCGGACCGTCAAGACAGTAGTGTTTTGAAAACGTGTGCAGCGAGGCCCACGTAGCTGCCGGACAGATGTCATTTAGAGGAACACCTCGTTTCAGAGCAGTAGTTAGTGCCGTCGCTCTGGTAGAATGGGTGCATAGCCCCACTGGAGCCTCCCTCTTCGCCAGAGAATAGCATACTTTGATACACACAATGACCCATCTGGAGATAGTTTGTTTGTGTACGGGCCGACCTTCTTTGCACCCACGTTCCCAACAAAGAGCTGGTCATCCACCCGGAACTGTTTGGTGCTATCCAGATAAAAGGGAAGTGCACGTTTTGGGTCCAGAAGGTAGAGCCTCTTCTCCTCTTTCGAAGGATGCGGAGGCGGGAAGGTGGGCAAAGTGATGGTCTTCCCAATGTGAAAGGCAGTGACAACCTTTGGCAAGAAGGAAGGAAGGGTTCTAAAGACCACTTTGTCCGGATGGACCAACAAGAAAGGAGGCTTTGATGAAAGAGCTTGGAACTCACTCACTCTCCTGGCAGAGTTGATGGCAACTAGGAAAGCAGTCTTAAGCGTGAGTAAACCTTAAGGGATAGTTGTGGAGCGGCTCTAAGAGAGCACACAATAAAAAGGGCAAAACCAGATTCAAGTCCCACAAAGGCAAACGAAAGGAATAGGAGGAAAGAGGTGAGTTATGCCTTTTAGAAAAAGATTTACAACCAGGGACTTGAAAAGAGACGCTCATCTGGAAGCCGAAGGAAGGCAGAGATGGCCGGGAGATAGCCCTTGAGAGTGCCCAGAGCAGAACCCTGCTGGGTCAAAGAAAGGAGGAACAAGAAAACCTCAGAAAGAGGGACAGAGAGGGTATCCACAGCCTTTGCTGTGCACCATGCCACAAATGTATTCCACCGACAGGCATATACCATCTTAGGGGAGGGACGCCTGGCTGCCAAGATTACATCGCAGATTTCAGGAGGCAGGTCAAACAACGTCAACTGCCGCCACTCAATCTCCACGCAAGGAGGTGGAGGCTGGACAGGTTTGGGTGGGGGACCGTCCCCTGCTGCTGCGACAGAAGATCCTCCCGAAGAGGCAGTCGGATTGGAGGATCGATGGCCATATTCAGCAGCTCGGGATACCAGACTCTCCGTGCCTAATCCGGAGCCACAAGAATGACTTGGGCCTTGTTGCACCTGATCTTCTTCAGCACTCTGGGAAGAAGTGTTATCGGCGGAAAGGCGTACAACAGACTGCAACTCCACTAGCAACGAAAAGTGTCACCTAGCGAGTGTCGCCTTGGAAATTTAAACGCGCAGAATTGCTGACAACGCTCGTTCTCTTCGGTGACAAAAAGATCTAACCAAGGCTCTCACCACTGCTGAAAGAGACCTTGCACTGCACCACCTCCGGGTGAAGACGCCATTCTTGATCCATCATGCGCCTGCGGCTGAGTTCGTCCGCCCTGGTGTTCAGGGAACCTGCCAAGTGTTGAACCACCAGGGATATGCCCTGACATTCCAGCCATGCCCTGAGGTGGAGAGCCTCCTGACATGGGGTACACGACCCCACCCCACCCTGTTTGTTGCAGTACCACATGGCGGTGGTGTTGTCTGTGAACACCTGCACTACTCTTCCCTGGACAGGGGGAAGGAATGCTTTTAGTGCAAGACGTATCGCCTTAAGCTCCAAAAGGTTGCTGTGGAGCCCAGACTCCGCCGGAGACCAGAGGCCTCTGATCTCCACCTCTCCCATGTGGCCGCTCCATCCCAGAAGGGACGCGTCCGTCACCACTGTGTGGTCTGATTGGGGAAGGGAGAGGGATCTGCCGGTCCTGGTTTCTGAGCCTCCACTGCAATTGTTGTGCAGTGCCCTCCATGATCTGGACGCAATCGGACAGATTCCGCTGATGCTGCGCCCACTGCAACTTCAGGTCCTACTGCAGAGCCCACATATGCCACCTGTCATGATCGACCAGCAGGATCGACCAGCAGGATGCAGGAGGCCATAAGGCCCAGCAGCCTCAGAGTCCTCCTGACCGAAACCCGGGATAGTGGCTAAAAGATCGGAATCAAAGCCCGAATATCCCGGACTCGCAGTTCGGGAGGATAAACCCGAAACCGCATTGTGTCCAGAATTGCTCCAATAAGGAGGAGCTTCTGAGTGGGAATCAGGTGTGACTTCGGCACATTGATGGAGAACCCCAGCAAATGCAGGTTGGTCGTAGTCTGGAGGTGGGAGACGACTGCCTGGGGCGAGCCCGCCTTCAACAGGCACTCGTCGAGATAGGGGAAGACTGAAATGCTTCATCTGCGCAGATGAGCTGTGACCACTGCCATCACTTTTGTGAACACCCAAGGGGTGCTGGTAAGGCTAATTGGGAGCACAGTAAACTGAAAATGCTTGTGGCCTACCGTGAACCGCAGGTAGCGTCGGTGGGCTGTCAGGACGGGGATGTGAAAATAAGCGTCCTGCAAGTCTGGTGCTACCAACCAGCCTTCCAGGTCGAGGGCAGCCCAGACCTGAGTAAGCATCAACAGCTTGGACTTCTCCTTCCGGAGGAAGCGGGTGACGCTCCTGAGATCCAAGGTAGAATGCAGTAACAACCACACCCTACTTCTGGGACGAACGCGCTTGATGGCTCCTTTGGCCAAGAGAGCCGTAACTTCCTGCTGGAGAAGGGCCAGGTGATCCTCCAACATGCGGTGGTGTGCGGTGGCATGGCTGGAGGGGTTGCCTCGAAGGGGAGGGAGTAGCTCCTTCGGACTATTTGCAAACCACACCTGTCCGATGTGATGGTGTGCCAGTGGGGGAGGTGATGGCTATTCCTGCCGCCCACTGGCGTTTGAAGGGCCTGAAATGTCAGACTAGAGGCTGCTGCAGAGGGGTGTTGGTGGACGGCCCGCCCTCTGGCCCCCGGAACTATGACGGTTGCCTCCACATCCCAGGGTGAGCGAAGGTTGGGTAACTTGCTGTGACCTGTGGCTCTGGGCGGGATGTTGCAGGTCACCCCTTCCGTAGCCACAAAAGGGGCGAAAAGCAGACTGAGCAGGGCAGGTGGAGAGGCCTAAGGACTTGGCTGTAGCCCTTGAGTCCTTGAAACAATCTAGAGCATTGTCTGCTTTGTCGCCATCAAAGGGCATGTCCATCAAGGTGTTCTGGACATCCCCCGAAAAGCCAAGCGATCTCACCCGGGCATAGCATCGAAGCACTACTGACGTTGAAATGGTCCTGCACAGTGAGTCAGCGGTGTTCAGCCCACAAAGGATGGCAAACTTCGCTGCATCCCTACCGGCGGCAACAGCCTAGGAGAGTACTGTCCGGGCCTCCTCCGGACACTGAGGCAGCACCTACGCAACCATATCCCACACAGAGTGGGAGTAACGGCCCCATTGACATGCATTGTTTACCGACCGCAATCCTAAGCTGGTGGAAGAGAAAATCTTCCCAAGATGGTCCTGCTTCTTGGATTCCCTTTCGGATGGGTCGGAAGGGAACGCGCTGTTGGAGGTAGAGGCTTGGACCACCAAGCTCTCAGGGGCGCAGTGTTGGAAAAGGAAAGTGGGGTCACACGGGGCTGGGCGGTGGCATCGGGCAATCATCCTATCCAAGGGAGTCCCCGTGTTGGGCCTGGCTAAGTGCCCAAAAGGATGTCATTGAGGGCTTCGTTGAACAGAAGCAGGGGCTCTGAAAGAGCTTGCAGCCGGCTGAAGCACCTTTTGTCAGGAGGTTAGTCCTGACTGCCATGGTAGGGAGTTTGTGGTAGAGAGCCTCGGCTGCCCTACGCAACACCACTGCGTACAATGCTCCCTCCTCCGTAGCCACGGTAGGAGAAGACTGCATGCCAAGGTCAGGGGACGTGTCCAGACCACATGCATCCCCCAGTTTCTCCCTCCAGTCGTGTTCAGTCTACTTTATCAGCTAAAGGGTCTCCTGACCCCCTTCCAGTCCTCCTCATCATCATCTGGGTGCCAATCTGACTGAAAAGGAACCCCAGGAGTGAACAGGGGCACAAAACAACCCTCTCTGCGCTGCGTCGGGCGACGTCAGTCGGTCTCCGTGTCCACGTCAGGATGGAGGCCGGGGTCAACGCCGGCCGGGGGGGTCGACCGGCGTCGAATGCGGTAATGGTGCCGTAGGAAGCAGCGCCGGTGGAGGTGTAATGGGGTCAACCGGCGCCGATCCAGATCCAGGCCGAGATCCAAGGGGGGCCTGCGGCACCCTGGCCGGTGCCTTCGGCGGAGAAGGCCTACGCCCCCCAACCGTTTCCGCGGGGCCCGAAGGCGTGCAGGCGGGTCCAGGCTGCCTAAAGATGGCATGCCTCGCCTCGTAGAATGTACGAAGCTGGGCGGGAGTCGCTCCGGGTCCCAGAAAGGGAGGGTAACCCCGAGTCGACTCTTAAGGCTCAGAACAAGGAGCCACTGGAGGGGCACCACCCGCATCCCTCGACGGATCGGCCGACCGAGGAGAAGTCGAAGAGCGACGGTGCTTCTTTGACTTCTTCTTATGCTTAGACTCACCCGACCACAAAGACTTAGATGACTTTGACGATTGGTGGTGGCTCCGCGACCGGTCCCTCAACCTCCCTCCCAACTTGAAGCGGCGCGGTGCTGACTACTCGCGCAAAGCCTTCGGCGCCATCGACAGGCAGTCGGAGCACGACTTGGGGTTGTGGTCACGCTCGAGACAAAAGAGGCAACCGCATGCATTGAAGCCGGGCATCCCGTGTCAAAAAAGTGACTGGAGGTACCGCTTTTCCCGGATCTGCGCTGGCTGGCGCAGAAAAAGAACTAACTGTTGTCAGCAAGCAAAGGCGGCAATTTGAGTAGCTGCCGCAATGTCATCCCGGCGACACAATGCCAATCACAGAAGCGGAGCTGACCAACGTCACCTTCCGACGCGCAGAGGTACTGCTGACGAAAAAACTTTCTGGATCCAGTCGGACGCCTGGGGGTAATTCTAAAGGTAAAAAATCTATGACTAACGTGTTTCATTCAGGTAGCTAGATAAAGACGGTCCTAGAGTTCTTGCCGCTATTAAAATGTCAACAACACCTTTCCATGCAAGTCTAGTGATACACTAGGGTGCTTATGACACTTATCTAAGAAAAACATTCTCAAGGTCAAATGGAAGACCAACTTAATACAAGCCTAAAAGCACACTACATCAAACACTTTAGATCATACAAATTAATGATTAGAAAAGTAAAGAAAATGTACTATTTTTCCTGTCTTTTTCAAGTCCCTAGCCTTTCAGGAGGGAGCTCAACCTTACTGGCTGGAATTTCAAAAACGCAGCTTTAGGCACCTTGGACCTTACCCCTTCTCAGGATGTCCATCACTATAAAAAAATACCCAAAAAAATAAATCTAGAAACATAATTAGTGATAAAATCTTGAATGTTCAAAGAATTGTGCACCTTAATTCTCGTATCCAATCTTCGAGGTTAGGACATCACCTCTAGACACTTGATGGAAACAAAATCCATTTATGACAGCACACCTTGTGTCTCAGTACAAATCACCTTTACCTCTCTGGCCATTCCAAACAAATATATGATTCCATGAGCATATTTAAATCTCGCAGCATACCAGCTGTCCAAAATCTTACGGTTGACTGTCCTTCTCACCACTTACAAATGGCGTCCGCTCTACCGAGCCGATGAGTATACTCCTTTTGACCAATCTCCCCAGCACAAACAATATCATTTGCAATGATACACCCTCGTTTCACTCATTAATCAAAACAATACGGAGAAGTTTTGCATGCCTATCATACCAACAAACTAATACAAAATTACTCCAAATGCAACATACCGAAGAACTGTCCATACTTTACACTTTGTCTGGTGTGGTATTCCACCACTTACAAATGGCGCCCGCCTTACCGAGCCTATCTACACACCTCTATGAGCGTCAGTTCCAGTACAAATACCCTCGCTGTATCTAACTGTCTTTTTTTCCCTTAGTTGGTAAAAAAAAAACAATACGGCCAACCCTTCCGTGCTCACTAAACATTTTAATAAAGGATAATACAATCCCAACCAAGTTTATCAATTAAATATCAATTTGCGCAGCAAACATTTTTTCACTTCCGGGTCTTCCCCTTTAACTCCCGGATCCCGCGACTGCGAGATGCGGAAGGACACGAACGAGGAATCGCCATGCTGGGAGGACCTTAGGATTGTAGGCATTAGCCTAAAAAGTAAGTCGGATCTGCCGTACTTTCATACCGAGCTCAACTGCTTTCTGCAAACTCCGCGCTTAACGCGGTTGACCCTTCTATACCCGTTTCCCTGCAATAGAAACGCTCGCATTTCGTTCGTTTTCCTAACATTGTGGCAGTCCATCTACCTATGTACACTGTGGCTCGCCAGCCGGATTAACATCAACCCTGACAGTATGCCCCCGAATTTTGATTTTTATGTGGTTTAAACACCAACATGACCGACGGCATCCTAGCCAGTCAGCCACAAAAAAACGGGCGATACATACAGGACGCCCTTGTCTCTTCTAATCACCATAACATATGCCCGGGCACTAGACTCAATATCTATTACCATTCCCTCTGTCCCACATTAAAGTATATGAAATAATCAAGCTTCGCAGCAATCATGAAATTAAACGGTCTCAATTATGTCGCAAAGGCGCTAGATTGTGTAAAAGGTTAGAAAATATTTATGTGCCGGTAATAGATGTGGACTATCTTTTCCAGGTGTCGCTCTGAATATAATTACCAGACACTGCTGAAAGGAGACTGTCATAGTCTTTTGTAATACAAATGCCTCAGTCCAAATGTAAACTATTAGGAATACCAACATGCTTGAAGTACCTGCTGACATATGAGCGTTTGGATGTTTCGTTTTCTGTGACAAAAGTAGAATATACAATTGTTATTATTGTCAATGGGGCAGACTAATTTCATGTATTGATAGCATGAATCTGGACATCTCAGTTGCAATTTTGTTTCCTTTTTAGATTTTGCCTCCACATAGTGAGAATCTGCCTGACATTACGTCCTATCTAAACATGTTGTACATATGCTTGGATGTCAACACAATTGCACTCATGAATTGTTCTGTTTAAATTAACAGGAAATGTTTTATCACTGAAGAATTATATTTTTATACCACGGATAACGTACACACTTTTGTAACAGGAATTTTCGACGTGAATTAACTCATCTAGGTATTATGACTGTATTTTATTGACTGCACTGTCATTTGCCTCTCCTTCACCTTCCTTTGTCTTAACACCTTGGGATTCTCTGTTTGACCAACTGAACATAGTGACTTTCTTCTTTACACTCCTATTTACGTTTATCTAAATCCTGCGGTGGGTTTGTACATCAATACTTTATAACTCACTCACGCGGCTTTTGCCTGATATTTGTCTTGCGGTTTTTTGAATTCTTCTGATCACTGCACTGTACTCGGGCACCATCATTTTCTAGGCACAGAAACTAACTATTTAGGTGTTTTTTGCATCAAAGAATTAATCTAAGCACTTCCACACACTCGGTGTCCTCTCTGGTTTCTCTTGGGGTCATTTGCTTGTAGTTCACTCTAGTTTTAAATCTTTCTTTTACTCCTTTTCAACAGCCTTGAGAAAGCCCCGGCGCAAATCGCCAAGAGGGGGCGAAACACGTGTCGGCTGTCCTCACCGTATGAATTAAAATAAAGTAATCTTTCTACAAACAGAAATGTTCTTGTCCTTCATATCACGAGCTGAAAAAACGGATATTAATCCTGGCAAATAAATCCAATCTTACGTGGAGATCACACTCACAACTTCTTAAAACTGTTTCCTTAACCCTGAAGCCCAAGAGGTCCAGAGCTTCGAGTGTGTCTCCATCCGCTAACTAACCACACTTATTCAAGTGTTGTCTAAAGCCTTGAAATCCTTGGGCCTTTGCTACCTCATCCACATTGAAATATATGGATCTCTAAGGCTTAAACAACTGATTCTTCTACAAGCCACTGCTCAACTCCAAAAGAATTTTACCATCTTGGCTTTCAAAACAAAACAATATATAATGGCATCCTACAACTCGAGACGTGACAGACGAAACGACAGACTTGAAGCAGCATTTGACCCCACAGGCGCGACCATAAGTCGAACACCCAGTACCACCAACCTAACCTCAGCTAAAAGTACTTTTCAGGCTTTGGAAAAAGTTGCAAAGAAGGAGACTTCAAAATGGTGGGAGGTAGCATCCCTCAAAAAATACCTGGAACATAACCTGATCCCACGGGGATTGCGCATCTTGATCTTTCCTCCAATCGAAACTACGGCTCCTGAAAAACTACAACTATGGGAAGACAACCTTCGCACTGCCTCCAATAACATGATTCGACAACTAATTGACATTGCAATGGAAGAGTATGAGATAAATAAAAAAGAAGTTGATAACTTATCCAAAAAAATCGAAGATGCAAATTGGGGTGAGATCACAACAAAAAACTATGACATCTTAAACAAATTCCTGGATGAATTCGAGGAAGACATTATTCAAAGGAAAAATCGGAAATTCAGACGTGATCTGCAAGATTACCAACAAGGGAGAGTGTACACCTTTGCACAAAAATATGACAATATCAATACCTCCACAACAAACAATACGACAAACGAATCCATACCGACACCATCATCATCTGAGGCAGGGTCAGTAGAAAATCTATCCTTATCGTCCAATTTGAGACCGCAGGTAAATTTTCGGGAGGAGGTCCAACGACACCGCCTAGGGAATATACAAGACAACCGATCACGACCACCAAATCTAGGCACACCGAAACCCAACACACCGGGTGTACAAACCAGGGCAAGGAAAAGGGAACAACATCTAACCAAAACATAACCAACAACCTGGTACTCAACTTATCTACGACTACCTTGTCGGATACACACAACCAAATACTCAATAAAGGACTGTCCTTTTGCCCAACTGCCCAATGGGACCTAGTGAAAACCAAAATAGATCTCTTTAAATTCACTAGAAGATTGAAACTACACTCTTTCTTTCAAGATAATCCGAGAAGACGGACGACGACCAATTACAATAATCAAACCAGTGACCTGTCTGCACAAGACCTGGAAAACAGCAATCTCCTCCTCCATCTATCCTCTGACAAAACACCAGATGACTTGGAATCTCTCACAACAACTGCAGATGAACTTGGTATTGACATCTACCATACTAAACCAAACCCTCTGAAGAAGAAATCAAGATTCACCCCGTCATTACCAGCTGGTAACTCTATTGATATGTTTCTCTCCAAAGTAACCGAAGATCTAAACAAGGAATTTGATAAGTATAAAGCCAAGCAGAAATATACCCCAAAAAATATAACAACTAAGGAAAGATTGACTTTGACGGAGATACGACAAAACAAGGACCTGACAATAAAAGAAGCAGACAAGGGGGGAAATGTAGTTATTCTAAACACCTCAGATTACCTGCTAGAAGCACAACGTCAACTGGATGACAATACCTGCTACCAAGTTTTGGAAAAGAATCCCACCCAATCAATTCAAGAAAGATTATCTACACTACTCGACCTATGGTACGAAAAAGGCCTCCTCAGTATTGAAGAAAAGAACCTTTTATACATTAAAAATCCAGTTGTACCAACCCTGTACCTGTTACCCAAGGTGCACAAACCTGGACGAATACCTAAGGGAAGACCCATAATTGCTGGCATTGACTCCGTTTGCTCCAACCTAGGAGCTTTCATAGACGCAGAGCTACAGCCTCTAATGAAAGCCCTGCCGTCCTTCATCAGGGACACAAAGGATGTACTACAAAAACTGGACAATATAACATGGCAGGAAGATTTCTTTCTCATCGCAATTGACATTACCAGCCTATATACCTCAATAAAACACTCAGATGGTATAGCTGCTACCAGGAAATACCTGCAAACCCGTTCAGTCCACCTAACGGCACGCAACAGAATGATTCTGGACTTCCTTGAATTCTGTTTATTCAACAACTATTTTCTCTTTAATGGAAAATACTATCTCCAACTGCGGGGGACGGCAATGGGGGCAAAATTTGCACCCCCATATGCCTGCCTCCTGATGGGAATGGTCGAACAACATTGGCTGTGGCAGGAAAGACCAGAAGAAGTGACAGACAACATAATAATGTGGGGTCGTTACATTGACGACATCCTAATGATTTGGCAAGGAACTGAGGACAAACTAAGATCATTTATCAAGTCCATGTCACCAAACCAATGGGGTATCGAAATTACATATAACATCTCCAAAACAGAAATCTAATTCCTAGACTTGACTATCTACATCTCAGAGAATCAACTACACACCAAAATGTACAGAAAACCAACGTCTGCAAATTCCATCTTACATGCCACCAGCAGCCACCCTGCCCATACCATCACCAACATCCCAGGAGGGGAATTCAGACGGGCACGCATGAACTGTAGCTCTGTGGAAGAATATGAAACTCATTCAGCAAACATAACTGAACGTCTAAGACAAAGAGGTTACAAAGAGAAACAACTTGCCAAAGCAGTCACTAAATTCAAAACATCTGACAGACAGAGCTTATTGCACAACAACCAACCACAAGAGAAAAAACAAACCATTCGCTTTACAACTGAATACAACAGTGGGCAACAACATATTCGTAAGGCCTTACAAAAACACTGGCATCTGTTGAAAGATAATCCAACTCTGTCCGACACAATACAAGATAAACCTCAAATGGGCTTCTCACGAAGTAAAAATCTAAGAGATATGATTTGTCCATCCTTTCTTGATATTCAACCAAAACCAAGAATATTTCCACCGCAGACCATAGGCTTTTACACCTGCATGAACTGCTCGATCTGCAAACTGGGGAAATCCAGAACCAAAGAGGTCTTAATCAATGGCACCAAATACAGGATCAGAGATCTCATTAACTGTGAAAGCACCTATGTCATTTATCTAATAACATGCCCGTGTGGACAACATTACATTGGCAGCTCGAAAAGACCTTTGAAAGTCCGGATACAGGAACATTACCGAAATATCCATGGCACGGACACAAGACAGTCCCTTGTAGACCATTTCCTTCACCATCACAAAAACAATCTGAATTTCACGTTTGTTGGTTTAAAAAAACTGAAAACTCCCAAACGAGGTGGAGACTTGGAACAGATGCTCCGTCGAGAAGAGAGTTCACTAATCATCGGAATGGAAACTGTAACAAAGGGACTCAACCAAGAATATGAGTGGCATCACTGGCTGTAATTGACCCAATGTTGTGTTCTGGGAGGGTGACACCCCACTCTCTTTACCACAAAAATGGGGCTGCATAAATATGGGGCTGCATAAATGGAAGTGATCCATAGACTATAACATCCCCTTACTTCTTGGCATATGTGAGACACTGAAATAACAGCATGGATTTTACCGCTCACATATGAGACGCAATACATATAGACATCCAGGGGTATATCCTTCGTTTTATTTCCTGCAGTAGTCATTCTGCGTGACCATGTTTTCCCTTTCTTCATTTTTCCTAGGCAGATGCACCTGTATAATGGTATAATACATTATATACACATGACCAAGTGTGCCTTAATAAGTTAGAAGGTCACATCACTATAAAAAAATACCCAAAAAAATAAATCTAGAAACATAATTAGTGATAAAATCTTGAATGTTCAAAGAATTGTGCACCTTAATTCTCGTATCCAATCTTCGAGGTTAGGACATCACCTCTAGACACTTGATGGAAACAAAATCCATTTATGACAGCACACCTTGTGTCTCAGTACAAATCACCTTTACCTCTCTGGCCATTCCAAACAAATATATGATTCCATGAGCATATTTAAATCTCGCAGCATACCAGCTGTCCAAAATCTTACGGTTGACTGTCCTTCTTCTCACCACTTACAAATGGCGTCCGCTCTACCGAGCCGATGAGTATACTCCTTTTGACCAATCTCCCCAGCACAAACAATATCATTTGCAATGATACACCCTCGTTTCACTCATTAATCAAAACAATACGGAGAAGTTTTGCATGCCTATCATACCAACAAACTAATACAAAATTACCCCAAATGCAACATACCGAAGAACTGTCCATACTTTACACTTTGTCTGGTGTGGTATTCCACCACTTACAAATGGCGCCCGCCTTACCGAGTCTATCTACACACCTCTATGAGCGTCAGTTCCAGTACAAATACCCTCGCTGTATCCAACTGTCTTTTTTTCCCTTAGTTGGTAAAAAAAACCAATACGGCCAACCCTTCCGTGCTCACTAAACATTTTAATAAAGGATAATACAATCCCAACCAAGTTTATCAATTAAATATCAATTTGCGCAGCAAACATTTTTTCACTTCCGGGTCTTCCCCTTTAACTCCCGGATCCCGCGACTGCGAGATGCGGAAGGACACGAACGAGGAATCGCCATGCTGGGAGGACCTTAGGATTGTAGGCATTAGCCTAAAAAGTAAGTCGGATCTGCCGTACTTTCATACCGAGCTCAACTGCTTTCTGCAAACTCCGCGCTTAACGCGGTTGACCCTTCTATACCCGTTTCCCTGCAATAGAAACGCTCGCATTTCGTTCGTTTTCCTAACATTGTGGCAGCCCATCTACCTATGTACACTGTGGCTCGCCAGCCGGATTAACATCAACCCTGACAGTATGCCCCCGAATTTTGATTTTTATGTGGTTTAAACACCAACATGACCGACGGCATCCTAGCCAGTCAGCCACATAAAACGGGCGATACATACAGGACGCCCTTGTCTCTTCTAATCACCATAACATATGCCCGGGCACTAGACTCAATATCTATTACCATTCCCTCTGTCCCACATTAAAGTATATGAAATAATCAAGCTGCGCAGCAATCATGAAATTAAACGGTCTCAATTATGTCGCAAAGGCGCTAGATTGTGTAAAAGGTTAGAAAATATTTATGTGCCGGTAATAGATGTGGACTATCTTTTCCAGGTGTCGCTCTGAATATAATTACCAGACACTGCTGAAAGGAGACTGTCATAGTCTTTTGTAATACAAATGCCTCAGTCCAAATGTAAACTATTAGGAATACCAACATGCTTGAAGTACCTGCTGACATATGAGCGTTTGGATGTTTCGTTTTCTGTGACAAAAGTAGAATATACAATTGTTATTATTGTCAATGGGGCAGACTAATTTCATGTATTGATAGCATGAATCTGGACATCTCAGTTGCAATTTTGTTTCCTTTTTAGATTTTGCCTCCACATAGTGAGAATCTGCCTGACATTACGTCCTATCTAAACATGTTGTACATACGCTTGGATGTCAACACAATTGCACTCATGAATTGTTCTGTTTAAATTAACAGGAAATGTTTTATCACTGAAGAATTATATTTTTATACCATGGATAACGTACACACTTTTGTAACAGGAATTTTCGACGTGAATTAACTCATCTAGGTATTATGACTGTATTTTATTGACTGCACTGTCATTTGCCTCTCCTTCACCTTCCTTTGTCTTAACACCTTGGGATTCTCTGTTTGACCAACTGAACATAGTGACTTTCTTCTTTACACTCCTATTTACGTTTATCTAAATCCTGCGGTGGGTTTGTACATCAATACTTTATAACTCACTCACGCGGCTTTTGCCTGATATTTGTCTTGCGGTTTTTTGAATTCTTATGATCACTGCACTGTACTCAGGCACCATCATTTTCTAGGCACAGAAACTAACTATTTAGGTGTTTTTTGCATCAAAGAATTAATCTAAGCACTTCCACACACTCGGTGTCCTCTCTGGTTTCTCTTGGGGTCATTTGCTTGTAGTTCACTCGAGTTTTAAATCTTTCTTTTACTCCTTTTCAACAGCCTTGAGAAAGCCCCGGCGCAAATCGCCAAGAGGGGGCGAAACACGTGTCGGCTGTCCTCACCGTATGAATTAAAATAAAGTAATCTTTCTACAAACAGAAATGTTCTTGTCCTTCATATCACGAGCTGAAAAAACGGATATTAATCCTGGCAAATAAATCCAATCTTACGTGGAGATCACACTCACAACTTCTTAAAACTGTTTCCTTAACCCTGAAGCCCAAGAGGTCCAGAGCTTCGAGTGTGTCTCCATCCGCTAACTAACCACACTTATTCAAGTGTTGTCTAAAGCCTTGAAATCCTTGGGCCTTTGCTACCTCATCCACCGTGTCAAAAAAGTGACTGGAGGTACCGCTTTTCCCGGATCTGCGCTGGCTGGCGCAGAAAAAGAACTGTTGTCAGCAAGCAAAGGCGGCAATTTGAGTAGCTGCCGCAATGTCATCCCGGCGACACAATGCCAATCACAGAAGCGGAGCTGACCAACGTCACCTTCCGACGCGCAGAGGTACTGCTGACGAAAAAACTTTCTGGATCCAGTCGGACGCCTGGGGGTAATTCTAAAGGTAAAAAATCTATGACTAACGTGTTTCATTCAGGTAGCTAGATAAAGACGGTCCTAGAGTTCTTGCCGCTATTAAAATGTCAACAACACCTTTCCATGCAAGTCTAGTGATACACTAGGGTGCTTATGACACTTATCTAAGAAAAACATTCTCAAGGTCAAATGGAAGACCAACTTAATACAAGCCTAAAAGCACACTACATCAAACACTTTAGATCATACAAATTAATGATTAGAAAAGTAAAGAAAATGTACTATTTTTCCTGTCTTTTTCAAGTCCCTAGCCTTTCAGGAGGGAGCTCAACCTTACTGGCTGGAATTTCAAAAACGCAGCTTTAGGCACCTTGGACCTTACCCCTTCTCAGGATGTCCATTGTAGCTTAACTACTTTGAAAGGAAAGCTGTTAACCTGAAGGCTTACCTTACAAGACAGATACCTGCCTGAACTGGACCTAGTACTGCCTATTTTACCATCTATCCACAGCCAGATTAACTACATTTTGCTGCCTCTTTCATCTAAAGCATTCTAACGTGTGGAGCTGTTCCAGTCCTACTGCAACTCAGGTTTCCTATGGTAGCACTGATATATTGCAATGTTTAATGACCATCTCACCTCCCATTTACAGTGCCCATGGTGTACACCATCCTGGACTACTACTTTCATTACAGTATTTACCGCAGCAACCTCAAAACCTATTACTCCCCAATTCCTAAGTTGGGTTTGTCCTTGGTGTTGGACCTGTCCCTATTTGCAGGGTTTTCGCCAAAACCTTTGCCTTCCTCCTCCTATTTTTCTGTTTTTGGCTTTAGAACTCTGGGCACTTTACCACTGCTAATCAGTGCTAAAGTGGATATGCGCTCTCCTCTGAAACATGGTATGATTAATTTCTCTATGACTGGCATATCTGAAACACTAATAAATCCCTAGTATTGTGCACCAGGTGTGCTCAGGGCCTGTAAGTCAAATGCTACTAGTGTACCTGCAGCACTGATTGTGCCACCCACATCAATAGCCCTGCAAACCTTTCCCAGGCCTGCCGCTGTAGTGTCTGTGTGTGGATTTTTAAACGAACAGTTCGACCTGGCAAGCACACTCACATGCGAGGCCCAAACCTTCCCTTTTATTACATGTAAGGCACCCCCTAAGGTAGGTCCTAGGTAGCCCCATGGGCAGGGTGCAGTGTATTTAAAAGGTAGGACATGTACTGGTGAGTTTTACATGTCCTGGTAGTGAAAAAATGCTAAATTTGCTTTTCATTACAGTAAGGCCCATCTCTTCATAGGATAGCATTGGAGCTGTCTTGTGACATCTTACAGGTATATCTTCCAATTAGAAGCTGATAGACAAGTGGGTTACTGCAACATTCCTCACTACTTTCTACAGAGATTTCAGTCGGTCCAGAACTCAGAGGAAAGATTCCTAGTACATCTGCTCTATGTTTTGAAAGATCTAGGAATCAAACGTAGCCTTCTGCTGGGTCATGAAAACTTAGCAGTTCTTTTACCCAACACCTTCACATCAGGCACATTCTGATGAAACACTTCTTGGCACATCCTGTACGCTATTACAAGCGACAACACTGACCACCAGTCTCAGATGAAAGATTCTACCTTCTGCCCTATCTGAGGTGCACGCTGAGTTTGTTCCTACACCTAATGATACCATTCCGGAGACATGAACCTCTGCCTGCCTGGTAATTACTTGATACAAAAGCTGCCAGAAGCATCCTGTAACCCCATATCTACCATTGTTCGACTCTCCTTAAGAAGACATTTTCACCTATGAATCCAGCACAGAATTAGACAATCTAACTAAAATCTTAAGGAAGGTAAATATAAGCCAACATAACAGTATTTCAGCTTCACACTAGTGGTAGCAACACTTTATATAAATGAAATACTAATAACATTGTAAATTGTGTGGTCCTCAGTTTAGAAAACCATTGACAATGTCAACAACTTGCATTCCTACATTTGACAATATTGTGACAGAAGCTTTCCCAGACCTAATGGACTTAAAAGATACAACTGATTACAAAATTGCAAACAATGTGAACAATGTGAAAGCAGCTAGAAAAAAAACCTTCAGCATGTACTATGTAGAAAAACATTGATGTGCTTTACATTGATGCTTTGAGTTACTTTTGGAAAAATATTATTTTGGATGGGAGTCTTGGTTTGTGGCTAATTTTTATTCACTAGATGTTTTTTTGAGAATTGGGAAGACCTATAGGCATTCCCATAACCCTGCAGATTTTTTTGTGGCATTTTATTCTGAATAGGTCTGTCCCCTTAGTCTAAACTGCTAGGTCTATTTTCATCTTGTGGTGAAGTATGAGCACGATGTACCTTTGTGCGACTTCCAAAAGGAATTCCCATTTGTAGACTTGCTGATGCATCCTGTAAATCAGATATGCGGAGTAGTAGTCCACCCCCAGAAGATGTTTCGCTCACAGTTGTATGTTGTAGCAGATTGCCCATTGCCAAATTCTTTGTGATAAAACAGAGCTGGTGAATCTGTCCAGTCTTGTTTCAGTAGTTAAAACATGGCTGTAGTTTTGACTATCTTGATGAGGACTACCTTCCTTCGAATGAGTGGGACGAAGGGTTTGTGGGTTTAGTTGCATGGCAAGCAATTCTAGGTAATTAATGCGGTGGCTCTTCTACTTAGGGGGCCACACTCCCTAAACAGTCATGTCGTTAAGGTGGCACCGCAACCTGGGAGAAAGGCATTTGTGCTGATGGCCTTATGCCATGGAGTCTGCAAAATGCCTACCCTGCAACAGATTGTTGCTGTTTCACCACTGCAGAGAGTGGCTGGCTTTTACCAACACTAGATCTTCCCAAGTGACCTTTTGCCTGTGACCACTGCCACGCAAGGCACTCTTGCAGGAACAGCATATGGAATCAGGCGTGAGGCATAATGGAGATGCATGACAGTTCTGACTGAGAGGTAAATATTGGGATGAAAAAGGCAGCAGCTGCTGGAATGCCAGCACTCTTGATTGGGATAGGCTTTCCTAGTGACTGTGTTGAGCAGGGATCGTAGGAAGGGTTGAATCAATTGACTGGTGGCATTTATGGCATACAGTGGCATTTATGGTGAATACACAGCCAGTGACGCAAGGGAAATAGCTACCATGAGTGTATGTGTGAGGCATTGTTGCCAGCCACTGCTCTCTCCGCCAATTGCTGAAGTAGTGGATGGAGGGGGGGCCCCCACTGCTAGGTACTTTGCGTACACCCTTTGGGCCTTAGTGACCTAGAAAGCCAGAGTAGGTAGAGAGGTCTACTAACCACCAAACGAAGGTACCGGCAGTGTAAGGGTGGATAGGTATGTGAAAGTAAGCAACTTTTTTCGTTAAGCGCAATCATGTAATTGCCATAGTGGAGAAGAATACTGATGATCCGTAAGGTAGTCAAATGAAAATATTCTCACACAATGTATTGGTTGATAGTCCAAAGATCTAAGAAGGGTTTGTGGGTGCCATCATTAATGTGAATAAGAAAGTGCAGGCAGTAAACTGCTATCCTGTCTTTGTGGGAAGGAACTCACTTTATTGCACCTTTCTGGAGGGGCGCTTCAACCTCTTCTTTGAGGAGGCGGATATGGTCTCTGCTGGTGGTGTGTGCAGGATGGAGTGTTGGGAGTGGTTGTAACGCTCAAGGGAGAAGCCATGGCAAACTACTGCTGGTCTGATGTGATATTTTCCCAGGGAGAGAAAACCGTATAGTCTCTCCTAGACATGTCACATGTGATTAGGTGGAAGGACCTTTACCTAGGCCACTTCGGTCATATCCGACGAACAGCTCCATCAACAAGTGGCTGCCCTAACAGCTAATCTCTTGCCCGCCTCATTGATCTTCTCAAAAAACGTTTTAAGGACTGGACAAACTCAAAAGCCCAATCAGTGAACGTACAAGCTAGATAGTGGGAAAAAAACTAAAGTAATATGGAAATGATCCTCATGTGCATTTCCCACTAAGGGAGGAGTCACAGCACATCTCGTGTCTCGATAGACTTCTTCCAAGCAACATACCTTGCAAACATTTGAAACCCAACATTAGATGCAGGGGTATGCAAAGCATATGTATCAACAGTCACATAAGCTACAAACATGTTTGCCCAAAGTAGCATCATTTTTTGTTGACATGCCTGAGCTGAAATTAGAAGATGGTCCCAAGATAAAAAACATGGCCATTAGATACTACTCCCAGTCGGAATATTTCTTACCCCCTCCACATTTGCAGTGTTATAAACTTGATGCTTTGTTCGTGCATGGACACCTGTACATGTGGGCATCATCTTTAAAGCACATGGAAAACCGGGAGCATTTTTTCAGAGAAATTCATTAACACATTTAAAATGTTTAGTATTTTGAAACGTACAAAGGATGACTCTGCAACTTAGATTCTTTTTCAATCCCATGTTGTTAAAGGAGTCATGGACCAAATCGTCTGGAATGCTTAAAGGACTCCATCGAAGTTGGGGTAAATGTTAAAAGGAGTAGTTGTGAATTTTAACAATATAACGTGTTTGACAAACTGATAAGAACTCCTAAAACCAGATCGGGGACAAAATAAAGATTTTGTTTCAGGAAAGCTCGTGACCATTAGGTATAAAATGTAAAGACTTTGGGAAAAAAAAGCAATGGAAGGGAGGAGGCTCATATAAAGAAAGTATTGAGTAGTGAGGCTTCATTCATTAATTTCACTCTTCCCACTCTGTGATGTTTTTATTAAAGGAGGTCAAAGTATGGTAATATATATATAAGGTTGTGATCATGGAAATACATGTAGATTGTGGTTTTAGAAAAGGGGTTGCCTGTGCGAGTGCACAAGAACCAGAGACATGCCTGCTTTTCGTGATGGGGACTAAGTATGCACCTATCCTACCTATTCCAATTCAATGAATGGAAACTGACCTCAAGAGGATATCCTGAAAATCAGGTATGTCTCGGTTTGTCATGGACCAATATTAGACATGCCTGTTTTCAACATGGAAATTTGAGAAGCTGTGGTTATCTCCAGCTGTAAAGTACTTTAGGGTGTACTGAATGTATTCCTACAGTTTCAAAATTAAACCTCTTTGCTTTTATATCTCGATTAAAATAATTCACTTAGTAAACGAAAACCCCAAAAAGCACTAACGCAGGCATGTATTTTGATAAGATTGCAGGTCACCAAACCATTTTCATCCTAGAATCACAGATTTAGCATTCTTACAAACAATGTGGAAGGAAATTGCCATTATTAAACAAGCACTGGCGTTGCCAATAGGTCTCGCATTAGGAAAGTGTGAGCTATTGGTATTGTAAATGACAATTATTTTTTTTTAATATGTGTTGGCATTGAAAATATATAAATTAATAGCATTGTTATTTACAAAGCCAATAGCTTACACTTTCCTAATGCGAGTCCTATTGGCTATGGGAATGCTTGTTGTTAGCCAGCAAGGACAGTGCTGTTGTGGTGCTGAGTGATGCTGTTATGGTGCTCAGTGATGTGGTGGTGTCCCAGAGTGATGTGGTGGTGTCCCAGAGTGATGTGGTGGTGTCCCAGAGTGATGTGGTGGTGTCCCAGAGTGATGTGGTGGTGTCCCAGAGTGATGTGGTGGTGTCCGTGAGTGATGTGGTGGTGTCCGTGAGTGATGAGGTGGTGTCCGTGAGTGATGAGGTGGTGTCCGTGAGTGAGGAGGTGGTGTCCGTGAGTGAGGAGGTGGTGTCCGTGAGTGATGAGGTGGTGTCCATGAGTGATGAGGTGGTGTCCGTGAGTGATGAGGTGGTGTCCGTGAGTGATGAGGTGGTGTCCCAGAGTGGTGTGGTGGTGTCCCTGAGTGGTGTGGTGGTATCCCTGATTGATTTTGTGGTGTACATCAGTGATGTGGTGGTGTCCCTGAGTGCTGTGTTGGTGTCCCTGAGGGCTATGGTGGTGTCCCTGAGGGCTATGGTGGTGTCCCTGAGGGCTATGGTGGTGTCCCTGAGGGCTATGGTGGTGTCCCTGAGGGCTATGGTGGTGTCCCTGAGGGCTATGGTGGTGTCCCTGAGGGCTATGGTGGTGTCCCTGAGTGGTGTGGTGGTGTCCCTGAGTGGTGTGGTGGTGTCCCTGAGTGGTGTGGTGATGTCCCTGAGTGGTGTGGTGGTGTCCCTGAGTGGTGTGGTGGTGTCCCTGAGTGGTGTGGTGGTGTCCCTGAGTGGTGTGGTGGTGTCCCTGAGTAGAGTGGTGGTGTCCCTGAGTGGTGTGGTGGTGTCCCTGAGTGGTGTGGTGGTGTCCCTGAGTGCTGTGTTGGTGTCCCTAAGGGCTGTGGTGGTGTCCCTGAGTGGTGTGGTGGTGTCCCTGAGTGGTGTGGTGGTGTCCCTGAGTGCTGTGGTGGTGTCCCTGAGTGCTGTGGTGGTGTCCCTGAGGGCTGTGGTGGTGTCCCTGTGTGGTGTGGTGGTGTCCCTGAGTAGTGTGGTGGTGTCCCTGAGTAGTGTGGTGGTGTCCCTGAGGGATGATGTGGTGGTGTCCCTGAGTGATGTAGTGGTGTCCCTGAGTGATGTGGTGGTGTCCCTGAGTGGTGTGTTGGTGTCCCTGAGTGGTGTGTTGGTGTCCCTGAGTGGTGTGTTGGTGTCCCTGAGTGGTGTGTTGGTGTCCCTGAGTGGTGTGTTGGTGTCCCTGAGTGGTGTGTTGGTGTCCCCGAGTGGTGTGTTGGTGTCCCTGAGGGCTGTGGTGGTGTCCCCGAGTGGTGTGGTGGTGTCCCCGAGTGGTGTGGTGGTGTTCCTGAGTGGTGCGGTGGTGTCCCTGAGTGGTGTGGTGGTGTCCCTGAGTGGTGTGGTGGTGTCCCTGAGACACACAGGTGGGGGGAGGGCAGCCGATCCGGGCTGACTCACCGGCGGACTAAATTTACACTAAATATTAGTGTATTGGGAAGAAAACTGTTTTTATTAATGATTTGTCAAATAAGATAGCATCGTTATTAGGAGCACCGCCAGTGCGGGAGGAACATTGTATTTACAATGAATCGGCTCTACGGCAGGTGTAGTATTGGCAATGAAACGTAGTGTTCCTTGATGCGCGGAGGGGGGTTTTAAGATACTGCAGGAGTCTGCAGGGGGGGCGCCGTGAGCTGGAGGTCTTGCGGGGGTGAGCGAGGGCTGAGGGGAAGGGTTATGACTGAGTCTGGGTAGTTAGAGGGGGAGCTGGGTAGTTTCCTAGGGTTATAGGGCGATGGCATCTGGTGTTTTGAAGGGTCCATGAAGAAACGGCGGAGTTCTGTGGTGGTCGGGATGAGGGGATGTGGCGGACAGTAAGGGGGTCTGCAAGGACCGAAGGAGAGGGCGAGCAGCCCGGGACGAGAGAGCTGCAACGCGAGGATGTGGATGACGGGGGGTTGGTGGGAGTCTGCGATGATCAGGAGCGGGGGAGGGGGTCCTGGGGGCTTTGATGTGAGAGATAAATTAGGGGCGGGGTGGACTCTGGCAGGGGAGGGAACATGGCCTGGAGAGAGGCCGAAGGGAAGCCGGATGGGGGCGGGAGTGCAATTAACATGGTGTAAACGGTCCGAATTCAACGTAATGTGGGGGCTCTGTGGTCTCTGTTCCTCACAGGAAATGTGTAGCTTTTAGTTGCTGGAATATAGCAGATAGTGGGTTAAATGGACTTGGGACTGCTCACCTACAGCAGCAAAGTCAGGGAGCAACAGGCTTTCAAAATATGCATCAACACAGTCCAAACTGCTGCCCACAGACTCCCATAGCGCTTGTGGATACAAAACAACAGGAGGGAAGGGCGACATCGCATGTCTGGCCCACGCGCCCCGGGGCAACTGCGTGTCCATGCGTTAAGATATTCCTTACACACACGAGATCCTGCTGCCAATACGATCTTGGGACAAATTGGAGGCCAGTTGGAAGCCGGCGGGAGACGGGGCTGCGGAGGTTCAGTGGCTATGGGGAGGTAGGCAGAGGTTGGTGTGAGATTACAGCGCAGATGCTGGGGGGGACAGTGCAGGGGAGGAGAACAGCTAGGGATTATTGTCACTGTGTCGCATTAAATGGCAATATTCCAAAACGATTAAAGGGAGCTTTGGTTTTAAAGTGACGAAAAGTAAATCTTAATGTTCTCATATCCGAAAAACATGAATTACAAAATGAATAGCAGGGCCAGTCTATGAAGTGTTAACAAAGAAAAAAGTAAAGTTTTCAGGTTTTATTTTCCACGGCGGGAGAGCCTGGGGCGGGAATGCGAGCGAGGGGAGGCAGGCAGATTAGGAGGGAAGCCGGATGGGGGCGGGAGAGCCTGGTGGGGGTGTGAATGCGCGAGGGGAGGCAGGCGGATTAGGAGGGAAGCCTGATGGGGGCGGGAGAGCCTGGTGGGGGGCGTGAATGCGAGAACCGAATACTCTGAGCTTTCCAAGTGTTTGTGAAAATGTATTCCTAACTAGCTAAAAGCGTCAGAATACGTGCATGGTTATTACGATCTCTATATTCCAATGTGATTGTCATATCGAAAATAGTATAGCTCAGCTGCTCGTGAAAACTTAAAGCTCATTTTGAAATGGGTTCTCACGAGCTGCAGTTACAAATATGATGTCATTTGTTTTTAATTGGTTATTTTTACCGTGTTTTTATAAGGAGCCCTCGGTGGAAAAAAAGTGGTGAAGTCCGTTTTGTATGTTTACAGATGAGCGCTCCGTAATGTTGTGTGCAGCTGTCCCGGCATCCCCTTTGACTGGTGATGGCTGAATCATAGAGTGATGTTAGAGCGGAAACCCGGGTCCCCTGAATCAGAGTTGTTTTAGGATCCACAGTGTTCCGGTCAGACCTAGGCTCTCTCTCTTGAACATGGCGGCAGTGAAACAGCATCAATCGCTGCTTGAAGAACCTCCGCACCTCAATGGAGAGTTGGAACTAGAGGACAAGGATGATGAGGCAGATACCAGACGGCAAGGCTGTGATTGCGTGGAGAGAGGGGAGGTGCTGGTGTGGGAGGGGGAGGAGTGCTGCTAGGGCAAGGCTGTGATTGCGTGGACAGAGAGGGGAGGTGCTGGTGTGGGAGGGGGGAGGTGCTGGTGTGGGAGGAGTGCTGCTAGGGAAAGGCTGTGATTGCGTGGAGAGAGAGGGGAGGTGCTAGTGTGGGAGGGTGGAGGTGCTGGTGTGGGAAAGGGCAAGGCTGTGTTTGCGGGGAGAGAGAGGGGAGGTGCTGGGGTGGGAGGGGGGGAGTTGCTGGTGTGGGAGGAGTGCTGCTAGGAGAGGAGTGAATGCTCGTGCATGTTTGCTCACGTGATTCACGTGAACTGCAAGAAAACCGCGGCTGAAAGCCCTTTGGTTTGAAGAGAAAATAGCCGACTTGAATTCTCCCCATTTCCCATTCCTGCGGAATGGTAAAGGCGAGACCTAAAAAACTATCTGTTTCCATGCCATCTTTAGGAGAGCACAATTAATGTGCACTACCTCTGAACAGAATTAAAACAGACATCATATGGGATACAGACCCACTTAGAACCTTTCAAGGAAAATTAACTATTTGTGTGTTTTCCAGGGGAGGGGAATTTAAGAAAATATCTACTTACCCATGGGGCATGTTGATTCATAAATCTATTTGTCCTGTAACAAAATCAACTTGCCCCTTTGGTGCCAAATTATGGGAGCAATCTCATGATATAAGAGCTCTGATATAGCCTCTCTGATTATGCCAGGGCTCATACTAAAGTAGTGTTTGAATACTTGCCATCCCCTTATGTGGTCACATTTCCACAGATCTACATACTGGGGCTGAAGGTGGTGGTAAGCAATAGTTCCATGGTTAGAATGCCCTTTTGAGTCTGTGCAAACCTACTAACTTACATGTTTCAAGGGGTTTCAACAACTCTTCTCTAATCTTTTCCCATACTGAGAAATGTTGGAAATTTACTCTAGACAATGGCAGATGTAAACCTTCTTCCAGAGTTGGAAAAGAAGTGGTTGGAGGGAATGTGAACTTGCAAACACTCACATTTTCGAATTAGCAAATCTACACATGCACATTTGCTCATGCTAAAATGCAGTTCACAAATATTACTAGTTCTTGTCCTACTTCTGTAAATTCTTAGGAATTCACGAAAGTCGTACAGCTGCACTTAATGCAAGGAAATATACCACAGGTGCACTTTTGAGACTTTATTTGATAATTGAGCCCCTAACTTGGTCTGAGGTTGACCATGACCTTTTGTGTTTATTAAAATGCTGTCTCTCTCTCTATCAGCTGGCTTCACTGTGAGCGACAGCATTCTGTTCTTTCACACGGAGGCTATAGGCACACAAAGTAGGTTTGTTCAGTGTCAGTAACTACTGTGGCAGTGGGAGCTTTTTGAGACCAAAAAACTATTTTTGCTTTTGCCAATGTTTGTTAAAATGGTGAGGGCCCAGCAGCTTCAACATGAATAAGATTTTACAAAACCTATGCCAAAACAAGTCACATTTTGACAAACTAAAAAGCTGACCGCCAATTTCAGACCTACTGGCTTGCCAATACTTGTTTATTTTTGTTTCCCATAATCTTATTGAAACTGGTTACACTGATTTTCCGTTATAAATATTTTTGGGACATACTAGCATGCATTAACATATGTTACTAAATGATGCTGCAAAGAAATTGCACCCGAGACTTTACAGTAGTTCAGCAAAATGTTTTTTTCCCGCTTTCATTTTTTTATGAACATTTTATTTTAAAAGCAAAGAATCATCAATCTTGCTATCAAGATTCTGCAAATATTTGCATCAAATCATAGAGCATTATACATAGCCAAATATTGCTAAACTTTGAAAGCGCGTGTACACATTTTTATACTGGTACAACTGTAAACAGTGTAGTCGGGGCTTACAACATTTACTTAGAACGCTCACCCTAATAATAAAGACTTGCAAAGAATGAACCATAAATATATGTTTGACCACCATTCACATATGGGCAAAAAGAACAATAGTGACTTACCTGTAATCTGTGGTTCTCCAGTATTGGTATCTTTCATAGATTCACATGCCTGAATCATTCCCCGTTGTCGGAGTGGGAGTCCCACGGTACATAAAAAAAGCAATAATATGCATAAAATAACCAGAAAACTTTGGTAATAACCAACCAGGAAGTAAAGTAGCCCTAAGCTACAGGAGCAAAAACTCTCACTCATGACTATCCTAGTCATTATGTATAGGCCAAATTGCAGCCAATCAGGCGTCAGCACCCACCAGATTGCTCTCCGCAGAGGCTCAGGCTCTCAGATTTTCTCGCACAGGAGTGAAACCACTTTACTCG
The DNA here is from genome assembly GCF_964263255.1 of Lissotriton vulgaris. Classification (NCBI taxonomy): domain Eukaryota; kingdom Metazoa; phylum Chordata; class Amphibia; order Caudata; family Salamandridae; genus Lissotriton; species Lissotriton vulgaris. The sequence goes on from NC_141699.1 coordinate 996,077,150, forward strand.
CCTGAGGAGCCTCTGAAGGGGAGGTGGGCGGGTGCATGTGAATCTATAAAAGACACCAATACTGGAGAACCACAGGTAAGTAACTATTGCTCTTCTCCAGTATTGGGGTGTCTTTCATAGATTCACATGCCTGAATCAGAGTAGATAGCAGTACAAACACAACATGCTCATTAGTCGCTCCTTGTATCCCAGTATAAGTGTATGCATAGCAAAAGAGAATAACATGTCAAAATAAGCGACTAAAAAGAGCATAGAAGAGGAGGGAGAACAGAGGCTCACCTTATTTGAAAAGATTGCGAAGAAGTGCTCTTCCCACTGAAGCATCTGCATCACTTGCAGTGTCCAAACAGTAATGTTTGGTGAAGGTATGCCTGCTGGACCAAGTCGCTGCTCTGCAAATCTGATGGAGGCACACCAGCAAAGAGAGCGGTAGAAGAGGAGACTGCTCTTGTAGAATGCGCTCTTGGCAGAGCTTGTAGAGGTCTTCCTGCTTGTTGGTGACATAGGCTAATCGCTGAAGACCCCCATCGGGCTATAGTTTGTTTGGATACAGCATATCCTTGACGTAGTCTTCCATGTGCTACAAATAATTGATCTGTCTTTCTTAATGCAGCAGTTCGTTGGATACAGAATTTGAGACATCTTCTGATGTCTAACGAATGTAAGGCTCTTTCTGTCGTTGTTTGTGGATTTGGAAAGAATGTCTTTAACATCACTGGTTCATTAAGATAAAAGTCAGCGGGAACTTTTGCCATGTAGGTCGGATTAGTACGTAGTACTACTGAATTTGACGTAAATTGTAAAAAAGGAGATTTAGTTGTGAACGCTTGAATGTCACTGACCCTTCTAGCTGAAGTTAGTGCTAAGAGTAAGTAAACTTTCCATGAAAGGAACTGGAGATCCACTTTGTGAATAGGCTCAAAGGGGTGACGCATAAGCTGAGCGAGCACCACATTTAAGTACCAGGATGGAGGTGGACGTCGAACAGGAGGAAACATTCGAAATAAGCCTTTGAAAAATTGTTGAATTATTCTTGATGAATACAGGGAAGTAGTTCCGTCGTGACGGAACCTGGAGATGGCAGCCAAAAATACTTTCAGAGTGGAGTGAGAAAGCCATAATCTGGCCAGATGAAGGAAGAACATTAAGATCTCTTCTGGTGTAGCTTGAATTGGATGAAGATTAGCAGACTGACACCAGGCACAAAACCTTTTCCATTTGAGTTTGTAAGTTTTAACTGTAGCCGGCGCCCTAGCGTTGGCTAGAACCTCCTGACAATCCGCCGGAATGTCTAAATAGGCGAACTTAATGTGCTGAGGAGCCATGCTTCTAATTTCAAGGAGGCTGGGTCCGGGTGGCAAATTTGACCCCCTTGAATGGTCATTAGATTCGGTATTGGTGGCAACTGAATGGGTTTGCACTACGAGAAGAGGAGAAGTTCGGTGAACCAATACGGTCGAGGCCACCTGGGCGCAATGAGGATCAGGTGGCATGGTTGCCTCTTCATTTTTCTGATGACCTTGGGAACCAACGAAAGTGGAGGAAAGGCGTAAGCATATATCTGAGACCAGTTCATCAAAAGCGCTTCCCCGCATGATTTCTTGTGGGGTATCCAAGTTGCAAATGAGGGCATTTGTGGTTCTGATTAGTTGCCAACAAATCCAGGTCGGGGTGACTCAACTCCCGAAATACCCGATCCAGAGTCGGTTGGTGTTACTCCCATTCGTGATTGGATATTGCAGACCGACTGAGGGAGTCTGCTAACACGTTGGAAACCCCTGGCACGTGAACTGCTGACAGATTGATGTTGTGATCCAGAGCCCAATCTTAAATCTCCTGCGCCTGCTGAAATAGTAGGGCCGATCTTGTCCCTCCCTGTTTGTTCAAGTAATGCATACTTGTTGTATTGTCTGTTCGAATCAGAACTGTGGATTCTTCGCTGACTGCTCGGAAGGACTTTAAGGCTAAAAAAATGGCTCGTAGTTCTAACAGATTTATGTACCACTTCCTCTGTTGCACACTCCATCTTCCGTTGATCGTCAACCCCTAAAGGTATGCGCCCCATCCTTTCAGGGATGCATCAGTGGTGATGGTAAATCCTGATACATCTGTCAGGGATGAACATCCTTTTATTAGATTTTCTCTGTTCATCTACCATTGGAAAGTCTCCTTCATTCGCGGAGTTATGCTGATCATGTCTTCGAATGACCCTGAGATTTGTACCCATTGGAGACTGAGTTTCTCCTGTAAGGGCCTCATTTTGAGACGGCAGTTGGGAATTAGAGGGATGCACAAGGAGGTCAACCCTAGGAAAGACTTGAACAGCCGAACGGAAACGTACTCTTTTTGCAGTAGAAGTGAAGCCATCTTGTAGATTTTGAGTTGCCTTTCTTTTGAAACGAAAGCCTGAGTCAGTGAGTGTCTAAAGTGGCTCCCAGGAAAGACTTTCTTCGAGCCGGAATCAGATGTGATTTCTCGAAGCTGACAAAGACCCAGAGACTGAAAAAGCGACAAGCACCTTTGAACGTGTGCTTTTGCTGTTCCCAGAGAACTGGCCTTGATAAGGCAGTCATCCAAATAAGGAAAAATGTGAATGCCTTCCAAGCTAAAGTGTGCTGCCACTGGAGCTAATATCTTTGTGAAAACTCGGGGAGCTGAACGAAGTCCAAAAGGGAGTACCTTGAATTGAAAGTCCCTGCCAGCCTCTCTGAACCTTAAGAACTTCCTGTGCCTGGGAAGGATGGGCACATGGAAATAAGCATCCTGAAGGTCGAGGTTTGCCATATGATCCCCTTCCGAGAGAAACTGGAGGATTTCTTGAAGCGTTAACATCCGAAAGGACAATTTTTTGAGGTATTTGTTGAGGGCACACAGGTCGAGGATAGGGTGCCATTCTCCTGACTTCTTGCGTATGAGGAAAAATCAGCTCCTTTAGATGAGCTGGTGGTGGACCCTTTGGAGGTGAATTTGGAGGGGATTTGACGAATTCCAATGTGTGGCCCCTGGCCACTACATCCAGGACCCACCTGTCTGTAGTAATTTTTGACCATTCAATAAGAAACGGGATATTTTTCCTCCAATTTTCGGCTTTGGGAAGGGTAGAGATGGTGGCAGGCTGACCATCTCATTTATTCTTGGAGGAGTCTCTTCCTCAATAAGAAGACTTCCTTCTTGCCTATGAATAATTGTTTCCTTGTTGACCGTACGTTTGTTGCTTGTACGGTTGGTATCTTTGATTATTCTGAGAGGTTTGATATGTACGTTGTTGAGAGTAACCCCCTTGTGTTGGTAAAATTTCCATGTCCTCTTGCGCCACGAAAGGACGACTTACGAAATTGAAGACTTCCTAGCGATCTTGCTTTCTCTGTGTCTTTCTTTATGGTCTGTAAAGCTTCATCCACATGTTGACCAAAGAGAAACTCTCCGTCATAAGGTATGTCTATGATCTTAGACTGAACTTCTTGGCGGAAAGATGTTGATTTCAGCCAACCTTGCCTTCTCAGCACTGCAGCCCCTGCCAGTTGCCTGAAACCAGCAGCTGCTATATCAACTGCAGCATAAATGATCTCTGCGGAGGTACATTCTCCTTCGTGCAATATCTTCCTTGCCTCAGATCTTTCGGGTTCCAGAAGCTTTTCGATGTATGGTGATATGCCTGACCACATCTGCCTGTCGTATCTCCCTAAAATTGCTAGGAAGTTGGCAGCACGCACTGTAGTTGCTGCTATAGTCTAAACGTTCTTGCCGATGGAATCCAGCAGTCTGCCATCCCTGTCCGGTGGAGCAGATATTTGCGAAGATGGATTTCTTGCGCGTCTCTGAGCCGCCTGGGCGACCACTGACTCAAACTTTGACTGCCTATAAGACACGCTGGGGAAGTGCGAGGTGCCTTATACGTTTTATCTACCCGAGGCAGCACTGCCGGAAGAGAATTCGGTGCAGACATTATCTTTAGGCCCTCTTTCCAAATAAAGTCAGTTATTGGAATTGTCTTAACCTGTTTTTGTGGTTGATCTTTAAAATCATACAGGAAACAGTCATCCTGTTTAGTTTCCATAGTGATTAAGAATTTTTTTTATCGCTCTTTCCATTATAAGATGGAACCCTCAGATATCAACAGGGGAGAGTCCGCAGCAGGTGGTTCTGTTCGAGGAGGTGTTTGTGTTAGATAATCGTCCCACTCTGACGATACTGATTTATCATCAACCTCTCCTTCCTCTCCGTCGTCAACAGAAGTGACATCCCCTTGTGTGTGGTGAGATGGTGTAGGAGAAGGAGAAACTGTAGGTCTTTTCTCTGAATCTGGTATCGGAGAAGATTGCCTTGAAGGTCTAAAACTTGACGTAGAAGCTTGAAGCATAGGTGTAGAAAGGTGTGATTCGCCCGATTCAGATGGTGGGAACCGGCGATAGTAGTCATTTATCATGTACTGTAAATTGTTGAGGAGATCTAAGGGCATCTGTGCCGTATGTCCAGAGGTAGGAGCCCTACCCTGAGGTTCAAGGAATTGTTGTTCTTCTTCCTCTTCTTGGTCTTCATCTTGGCACTTTATAAGCAGCTCAGATGGACTCCTGGCTGCACGAAATCTCTCATCCTCTTCAGAGTCTAACAATTGCTCCGGCAACTTTAGCGGGAAAAGAATCGTTAAAGAAGAACCCAGTCTTTCCAATAAGGAAGCTGTCGTAGACGGTGATGGCAAGGAAACTGCTGAAGACGCAGCAGACCATACTTGCAACTCCTTACATGATGAAAGTGGAGGAGTTGACGGAACAACCGTCGGCGGTGCCATTGACTGAGAAGGTGGAACCGTAATGGCCGTCGGCGGTACAGGAACCTTCGTTAAAGGTACATTCATTGTCGACGATGTTTTCGATGATGTCTTCGTCGACGAAGATTGCCTCGTCGACGATGTTCTTGACGATGAGGTAGTCTTTGTCGACGATGTGGCCGTCGACGACGAGGCGGTCTTTGTCGACGACAAGGTGGACTTCGTCGACGATGCGGCCGTCGACGACGAGATGGGCTTAGTCGACGATGTGGCTGTCGACGACTATGTATTGTTCGTCGACGATGGGACCGTCGACGGTAGGGTGGTCTTCGACGACGAGGATCCAGTCGACGGGCTGGCCTTCGTCGACGAGATGTGCGTTGTCAAAGTATGCTTAGACGACGATGCGCTCGTCGACGGGACCTTAAGGATCTTCGCCAATGATGGAGCGTTGGCGATCGCTGGCATTACCTTCGTCGACGAGATGGGTCGAACTGCTACATAGACCAGCGTCGACGAAGAGGTTGAAGACATTACAATCTGTGGCTTCGGCGATGAGTAGGTAATCGTCGACGTAGAAGAAGCGTCGCTGATGATACTCGTCTACAGGGAAGCAGTCATTTTCTGAGGTAAATCTTTTTGAGCTAGTCTGGAAAATCTTCATCTTCCAAGAGACTTTCTCGGGGGCGTTCCAGGACCAGTTTTAGCAGGTGGAGAAGCCCTTTTTGAAGAAGAAGCCGAAGGCACACCTCAACCCTTGGAGGATTGGGCTGTTCTCAACACCTTCGCCCCAGGAGAAGTAAGCTCAACCTCAGCTTTCCTCTTTCTAAAGGACATAGAAGATCCCGAAGCAATACTCCCTACCTCAGAAAGAGGGTTATCCTGGTCCTTGATCTTCTGCAGCCACAGGAGAAGACTACCTTCTCTGTCTCTGAGGGTCTTTTGAGGAAAGGTTCTGCAGATCTTACACTCCTTTACCTCATGATCTGGATAGAGACAATAAATACATTTCTTGTGGGGATCTTCTTTAAAAAGCGTAAGCTTTCCACAAGATTCACAAGGTCTAAATAAGGATTTAGAAGATGACATCTTTAAGAAGGAAAAAACTAATCAAGTTGTGAAGAACTGAACAGAGCTCAGGGAAACTCCCTTCACACGACGTGTGGTAGAAAATCTGAGAGCCTGAGCCTCTGGGGAGAGCATTCTGGTGGGTGCCGACGCCTGATTGGCTGCAATTTGGTCTATATATAATGACTAGGATAGTCATGAGTGCGAGAGTTTTTGCTCCTTTAGCTTAGGGCTACTTTACTTCTTGGTTGGTTATTACCAAGGTTTTCTGGTTATTTTATGCATATTATTGCTTTTTTATGTACCGTGGAACTCCCATTCAGATGACGGGGTTATGATTCAGGCAGGTGAATCTATGAAAGACACCCCAATACTGGAGAATATTACCTTCCTTGCAGACATTGCCCTTCCCTGATCCATAATGTGGTAATGCAAACTGGCAGTCACAGGGTTTTGTCTCAAGGACAAACTGAAACACATGAAAACGTGTTGCCCTTGACCCCAAACAATATGTCCTGGGCGTCGGGGTATAGGAATCCTACATTCCTGGCTTTTCATACTTTCTGGTAAATATTATTGAGCCAGATATAGAATTTTCGAAAAGCAAATATTGCCTCGTTATCCAAAATCAGCAGGGTTAACCTGATCTGGGATAAACACAAATAGTTACTCCTCTGAAATTGAAAGCAACATATCTCCCCTGCAACCAACATCATTGTCTTGACAAATGATATATGAGAAATAAAAAGCAGTGTCAAATTTGCATAGGTGAACAAGTAAAGTGCAGTGGTACGGGTCCATCAACAGCCTACAAACTACTGTTGATTAAAAAAATATATATATATATTAAGCATGAACCTCAAAACTAAGCTAAAAAATACACCTAACTGTATGGCTGGCTTACACTTATGTGAAATTAAAATAGAAAATACTTCGGACTGGATCCACAAGTTGACTATATTTGTGTTTTTTTAATGTAAGCATGACAATTTCTCTCCTAGAGTTGTCTGTTAGTATCTATTTTTAAAACAGCATGCTCTATATTATATATCGTAACTGATTGAGTATCTTATTTGGAAGGCTCTATGGCCACGGCGTGCGTCAAATACTACAGAATGTGTATTTGATACGTTCTAATCAATATAATTAACATCCCCATGAATCTAAATTTCTACACAGTCTTAAAGAACAGAACACAAAAACGCCATTTAATTACAAAGACAGTTTAGTGTCTTTTTTCAGACTGAAGGGAGGTTCGTATGTGTAGGTAGCGAAGAAAGACATTTCAGGCCATGCCTGCGGTTCACACCCTTATTTGGCAAAATTCAAATAAAACCGAGAAGTAGACACTTAATTCTGCACAGGGAAATGGGGAAAAGCCACTCTCTTTCCCGGAGTATATTCAATGAGAATTAATCTGTTTGTGATGTCACATTAGTACCTAATGCATCATTTTTTTTTAAACTAACAATTACATATCTGCATGCTTTACCAAAGACTGGGTTTGTGAGGTGGAGTTCTGGTTGTAATATTGTGCTAAGCAAGTGGCTGATAAATATCACTTTCATCACACTCACGTAAGCTCACTGAGTGGCTATCTCCTCGACCCATCTGATCATGAAACTCCCACTGCTGGTCCAACTCGTCTTCAGTGGAGTTAAACAATGTCCTGGAGCCACAGTGACATCCAGGCATCACTTCATACTAAACCAGACATACTGTAAGTTATAGAACTAAAACTCAATCATATCCCTCCTGGCAGGAAAAGTCGGCCCCCAGCTGGGTTATCAATCTTGCGGGGTCCATGGCTCACTGGCTCCCACCGCCGGACCAGCTCGTCTTCAGTGGAGTTAAACAATGTCCTAGAGCCACAGTTGCATCCAGGCATCACTTCATATGAAACCAGACCTACTGCAAGTTACAGGACTAAAAAACTCAATCATATCCCTCCAGGCATGAAGTGTCTGCCCCCAGCAGGGTTATCAATCCTGGGGCTTCCATAGCTCACTGGCTCCCACCGCTGGTCCACCTAGTCTTCAGTGGAGTTAAACAATGTCCTAGAGCCACAGTGGCATCCAGGCATCACTTCATACGAAACCAGACCTACTGCAAGTTACAGGACTAAAACTCAATCATATCCCTCCAGGCATGAAGTGTCTGCCCTCAGCAGGGTTATCACTCCTGGGGCTTCCATAGCTCACTGGCTCCCACCGCTGGTCCACCTAGTCTTCAGTGGAGTTAAACAATGTCCTAGAGCCACAGTGGCATCCAGGCATCACTTCATACGAAACCAGACCTACTGCAAGTTACAGGACTAAAACTCAATCATATCCCGCCAGGCATGAAGTGTCTGCCCCCAGCAGGGTTATCACTCCTGGGGCTTCCATAGCTCACTGGCTCCCACCGCTGGTCCACCTAGTCTTCAGTGGAGTTAAACAATGTCCTAGAGCCACAGTGGCATCCAGGCATCACTTCATACGAAACCAGACCTACTGCAAGTTACAGGACTAAAACTCAATCATATCCCTCCAGGCATGAAGTGTCTGCCCCCAGCAGGGTTATCACTCCTGGGGCTTCCATAGCTCACTGGCTCCCACCGCTGGTCCACCTAGTCTTCAGTGGAGTTAAACAATGTCCTAGAGCCACAGTGGCATCCAGGCATCACTTCATACGAAACCAGACCTACTGCAAGTTACAGGACTAAAACTCAATCATATCCCTCCAGGCATGAAGTGTCTGCCCCCAGCAGGGTTATCACTCCTGGGGCTTCCATAGCTCACTGGCTCCAACCGCTGGTCCACCTAGTCTTCAGTGGAGTTAAACAATGTCCTAGAGCCACAGTGGCATCCAGGCATCACTTCATACGAAACCAGACCTACTGCAAGTTACAGGACTAAAACTCAATCATATCCCTCCAGGCATGAAGTGTCTGCCCCCAGCAGGGTTATCACTCCTGGGGCTTCCATAGCTCACTGGCTCCCACCGCGCTCATTCCCGCTTCCAATGCTCCAATGCTGCATTCTTGCCTTCTGTAGCGCAGGGTAACACATTTACTGATGCCACAAGGTTTGCTATGACCATCTTATCAGGGTAAAACTTAACCTATTTAAAAGACGATTTAAAAGACGATTTAAGAGGAAAACCAGGACGTTTTGACATTATATTCAATGAAAGTGATTCAGTCCAAATAACGGGTGTGTTGCGTCTCTCATTGGGCTCTGAATGTCCTTGAACCAGATAAATCGTGGCTGCTGGTGAAGCATCAAAATGCATTAGAATCAACGCAGCTCCGTTATCCATTGTCCCAGCCTCCTTTCTTGAGGCAAGGGCGACTTGTACCAGGATTGCAATTTTAGACGATGTACACTTACTTATTTATGGAAATCAAGGAAGGGTGTAGGCATAATTATCAGCTGGAGCAACAAATCCCTATGCCTCATCATTGCGGCAGATGAAGCCAAAGTCAAGTATGCCAACCGTCAACACAAAGGAAACGCTACACTTTGATGCCAAGGCTGTGAAAATAAACGAGGCCCCAAAACACTTTATATTTAGAGCAACTGCACTAATAAACGCACATTCATAGATTTATTACAAAAATCAAACTCAAATTTATTAGCAGTACAGAAAAACTGGTATAAGAAAAACGTTTACTGCCTCACAGATTAAAATAATTACTTTCAACAGGGAAACTATTTTTTTAATGCTACACGTTACCTTGAATATGATTTTTATCTAAATGCACAAATGTAACCCCTTGAATACTAGTTTTAGTTGAATACCTTTTGTTAAGACTAATATACACAAAAGACGATAGATAGACAAACAGACACTCAATTATTCATGTGGTACACAAAGGTGGGAAACAATAAAACAATACTAATTTGGCTGAAGGTAAAATACAAACTCGAAAAATATTGTTCATCTCTCGAGATTAACACATTGAAGTACACTGTAAAAACTTAAAGGGGGGTTCGCAAAGTGATTAAAGGCAGGTATTAGAGACGGTCTCTTGAAAATCGAAACAGGAGAGAAAATAATGAAGCAAAGAAACGTGCTCCATTACTCGAAGTCTATAAGCCAGATTCATCAATGTCCAATTCTGCGATTTGTAAATTGCGAGTAAATGCGAATTGCAATTTAGAAATCGCAGAACGGCATTCAGGATGCTTAGCGATGTAAAAATGCGATTCGCAAGCGATCGCAATTGCCGATTGCGAGAAGTCCGAAATCGGTAAATAATCGCAGAATCGGCCTAAACCCCTATTGAAATTGCGAATACGTAATTACCGATATCGCAAATTGCGTTCTCGCTAACTGCGAGATCGCAAAAACGGGAAGTCGCATCCTGAGCACAGTGATGACATCACAACCAGGCAGTAGCCAGATCACACCCTCATTCAGCAGTGAGAGTCTGAAGCACAGGCAGCAGTACCAGAGCTCCCCTCCAGCATTCCAACAGGACCACAGCAGGAGATACTACAGTGGCAGCCATGGCATAGGATGCAGCAGGAGCTTCCACCAGTGGGAGGAAACGCAAAATTAAGTTTTCAGAGCAGGAGCTCGAACACCTAATTGAAGGAGTCTCCAGGGATCACAACCGCCTATTTGACAGACTCCCGAAGGGTGCCAGAGGCGGACAGAAGACGCATATGGCTGCGCATCCGGGCCAAAGTTAATGCCATGGGAGTGACCCAGCGCTCGGTGGACGAGCTGAAAAAGCGCTGGTATGACTTAAGAGGGTGGGCAAAAGAAAAGATTGCAGAGAGGTTGGGGGAGCAATTGGCGACAGGTGGAGGGGAGCCCACCGTATCACCGAACACCCCAATGGAGGACCAGGTGGAGGAGACCATCGACCCACAGGCCTGCGTGGGTGTGACCCAGCTTGACTCCTCCCGACCTACCCAAGACACACCAGGTAAGTGCCATGCGACTGCAACCCCCTGTCCCCGAACATTGCCCACGACTCCAGTGCATCCCATTACAAACCCCAAGCATGCAGCCAATGTAGTGCTCCATAGCGCAATTGCATTGTGGGACATGTAGTCTGTCCACAATTACCAACCTGTACCATAGAGCCCCACATGTCCAGTGACAGTCAATCCTGCATGCAGACAGGGAATGCTACACTGCATGCATGTAGCAAGCCTAACTGTGTACGTAACATGCCACTAATCAACGTCCACTTTACTTCACAGGTGGCGCTGATGTCCCCAGCACTGACAGTGAGGCCCTAGTGATTGAGGAGAACATGGAGGACACAGAGGGGGATACACACCATACTCCACAGCCCGGACCATCAGGGCAAGCTGCAACAACACCCGCCCCCCCACCACCCGCCCCTGTGGCCCGTGCCACCCCCTTGACAACAGGCGCTGCAGTCGTACCACGCAGCACACAGCCAGCAGGGCGGCATGCAACACCAGCAGCAGGTCGCCAACAAACCCGCCGCCCTGCGGCTGTGAGGAGCCAGACGAGCGGTCTGGTTACGGAGCCGCGCACCAATACATACCGCGCTGGCAGGGGCAGAAGTGTTAGAGCAGGTGGGCTCTCCATTGAACGCAGGATGCTGAGTGTTCACCAGACCCAGGCCCGACACCTAGCCGCCATCCACCTCCAACTGGATAAGACGGCACGTAACGTCGCACAAATGACTGCAGCTGTGGAGACCAACACACAGGCAATGGCCCGTCAGCGGAATGTCAATCGCTGCCGACACCGCCAACTGTTGACCCGCCTGTCGGCGTACACCAGGTCAAACCACATCATTGGTAACGCCACCTCACAGCTATCGCGACGATCCCTGGCCATGCAGGTACAAATGGTGCAGTGCTGCCAGGACGTAGCTACAGCCCTGGAAAACATATCAGTGGTCATGCAGGGCATGCAGGCCAGTGGCCATGGCCGGGAGGGGGCTTTGGGGGTTCAGACGACAACAGTGAGGCATCATCAAGCCACAGCAGCTAGTCCATACCACCGGTCGGGGCACCCCGCCGCAGCAGCAGCAGGCCCTCTGCTGCGGCACGGCAAAATCAGGAGGAGGACGTAGAGAGGAGGTCTGGGGCAACTACCCGCAGACGCCACTGAACTGTGGTGCATTCTAAAGAGGCCACATGCTGCCACAACAAGCATGCCATTCAGACTCAACAGGACATATGACGCAATATGTCAATCTTTGAACACTTTTCAGAATGCCATGTTTATTGTGAATTAACAGTAACTAAAATTCTGAAAAACGTAAACTGCCTCATGTCATTATTAATGTTGTCATGCAGGAGTTGAGTAATGGGTGTGTTGAGTGGGTCCACTAGAAATAGTTCATGCAGATTTCGTTGCGGCGCCCGTGTCCTTCTGCTGGATTCTCCCCGGGTGTGTGACACACATGTGCAGGTGGCCGATAGTCCCCTTCTGACTCACTGCCTGAGATGTCTACAGGTATCCTGCGCTTGGTAGCAATGTTGTGTAGGATAGCACACACTGCCACGATGCGGCAGCAGACCTCTGAATCGTATTTAATGGCCCCACCAGTATTGTGCAGTATGCAGAATCTGCTCTTCAAAAGCCCAAATGTCCGTTCAATGCAATTTCTTGTGCGAAGGTGTGCTGCATTGTAACGCTGTGGTGTTGCTGGGTTGAGGTATAGGGTGAGTAGGTACTCGCGGAGAGCGGAGCCGCTGTCACCTGCATGATGGGAGCAGAGGGTGAGTGCCTGTGCAGTGCAACGTCATTAGCATATTGTACTGTTGTGTGGCATGTGTACTTACCCAGTAGGTGTCCATCACCAAAGTCTCCCCTGGCCAGTCGTGTGTGGAAGCCACTGTGCCGGAATATGAAGGAGTCATGTGTGCTCCCCGGGTACTGTGCTACTATGTCCGTGATGATTGGCTTTGCATTGCATACCATCTGTATATTGAGGGGGTGGTAGGACTTGCGGTTCCGATACATGTATTCTGTTTGTGCAGATGTGGATGTGGGTACAGTCAATGCATCCTATGATGTGTGGAAATTGGGCTACATTGTAAAATTGCAGCTTGGTTTCGTTCAAGTCCTGTTGGCTGGTGGGAAATGAAATGTAGTGGTGTAGGCGGGTCAGCATGGCCTCCAGGAAACTCCTTAGGCAGCGGGACATGGTGGGCTGGGATATACCCCCTGCAACAGCGACTATTCCCTGGAAGCTTCCGGAGGCCAGTAGGTGCAGGCTGCACAATACCTGCACATGTGTGGGGACGGCTTGGGTCCTCCTTGTTGGGTGCTGCAGGAGGGGGTCTAGGTCCCGGATCAGCTTGATTATCATTGCCCCACTTAGGCGGTACTTTGCGTAGATCTTCTCCCTGGTTTGGCCCAGTAGGGTGACCCGCAGACGGAATATCCGATCCTGGATGCGTCGTCTGTTCCGTGCTGCTCGCTGTAGCCTTCGCCGCCTGACCACCATGTAGAGTCCTGGCATTGTGAGAGTCCTGAGGCTCCAGCTGCATGTCCTTAAGTGTGTTTGTTGAAGCCAGCAGCTGTGGGTACTTAGCAATACTTTTTTTCAGATGTTTTTTTTTTCTTTCATGGTTACCACCTGGTTTGGGTTCTCCTTAATTTGCGCGTCGCTATTAGCGATTTAGGGGGTTTCCGCAATTAGCGATATTTCATGAATTGCGATAGCGATTTTTTAGCGATTTCGCACTTTTATTCGCAGAAAACCTGCTTTCTCGCTATTACCGATTCGCAGATTGTGTTCTGCCTTGTTTCTGCGAATTTCATAGCGATTTTGCATAAACGTTTAGCGAATTCGCAATTTTGTTTGTTGAATAACTTTCCTACAAATTGCGATCGCAATTGCTTTTTCGCAGCTAGTGCGATCGTAATTTGGCTTCATGAATCTAGCTGTATATGCGGTTCCTATTCAGAAACTGTTCCTGAAAGCAGTTGTAGTATACCTTTAGGCAACCATGTCTGCAACTTCTGTGCAGCCATGTTTCCTTCCTCGAAGGAGCAGCAAACAGTCACCGAACACCCCCTTTTTTTGCAGCCAAGCCGATGAGTTCAGTTGTTTTGACCACTGGCAAAGTGTTATTTGCGATGTTGTAACAGAGTAGCCTTCTCAGCTGTGGCTAGATTGCATTGCAAAAGAGGATGTACAGGGCGGAGTAAACACTGGTTAGCCGAACAATTTAACCCCTTCACTGCGGCGGCTATTCCGCCGCAGTGCTAAGGGGGCGGGGCGGAAATGCGGCGGGCGAATGCTGGTGACGGAACCGCTCCGTCACCAGCGTCGGTTGCGCTGTGCTTATGACGGAGCGGTTCCGTCATGGCCCCGCCCACTCAATAGAACGCTCAGCGCAAGCGCGAAATTTGCGCCGCGCAGGAGCGTCGGGCGGGCCATGACGGAACCGCTCCGTCATCAGCACAGCGCCACCGCAGCTGATGACGGAGCGGTTCCGTCATCAGCATGCAAAGGGTTAAACATACACCTCTGAAGTGATGGGACACATTGATGGGACTACCCAGTCCGCGTTACATGGTTTCTAATGTACTTTTGCGGCATCACGATCTTTTAGAGGTTCCAAAGAAAAGAAACTGCATTGCTCTAAACGGGTATCAATCACGGCTGTAGCACTTGCAACCACCCCTTTCTCCCAACTAATGACACGGGAGTGTTTTGAAATAAAAAACACCGTCCTTAATGTATACTATACCCTTGTGATCCATCCTTGCAGATTCATTCGACGCATTGCACATCTTTAACAACAGCGCCATCTAGCGGTTCCGACGCCAACTGTAGGCAATCCGGCAGCACCAAGGACAGCTCTCTAGGAAACGGGTTAACTAAGGTTTGTGTGAAGCCGTTACTGACACCGCAAGCAAGCAGTGACTTTGCGTTTATTTTCTTACTGTATGCGGGCAATGTGCAAACTTGTAGTCCTGCACTGCAAGTTAAAAATCTAAATATTAAAACTATTATCCGTGGAATAGCGTCTCACAAACGGTACACGTGCTCAACATGCAACGGAAAGGAGTCTATCACGCTCTGCACTTCCCAAAATGACAACTTTCTTTTACAAATGTATTTCAAGCCTCTAGTGGATTCAATGCACTCATCCAAGAAACAAAACTGCAAAATTCAAATCCAAAGGATAGGTCGTGACTGCTGGAAGGAAGACAACGTGCCCAGGTGTCGTGGCTAAAATCGGATATTCGTAATTAAAATCAAATACGTTACATTCTTGCCAGCTCTCCCCATAAATAATATTGCCAAAGACGCTTCAAAGTGAGGAACAGAACGATAAACGATGGCAGTTTCAAGCCAAGCCCCATGGAGAACCTGAGCCCCCTCTATGCCATACAGGATTATTATTACATAAAGCGCCGAAAGCAGAGATTTAACAAAGTACCTGCAATCAAGCAAGTCTTTAGAACCCGAATCTGAGAATGACAAATTGTTTCCAAGGACGATTTAAAGATTTCTCTAATCCGGTTAATGAACTGCAGTAATCATAAGGCCATCGGAAATAAACTAGCAAAATATTAATCTTTCATGCAAAATATTAATCTTTCATGCAAAATATTGAAAATTCAGGAACACTCTACTGGTGCACTGCAGTATGAAGGCCATCAGACAAAGGCTATCTTTTGTTGCTCATTTGTACAATTGTAGGGAGAAGCACCCCAGCAAAGAGTAAACCACTCTCTTTATGGAGACAGACATATGACAATGGTAGCAGAGATTAGCCTCAATATGAAACCATGGTGAAGGAACCTTTACAACGCTGCGACTACGTCCCCAGTGAGAATTTGAAAAACGCTCATCACTCCGTTGTTTTTAAATGGGGCACTGGGTTTTCTGGGCAACAGTTTGCGATACACCCATACAATTTTACAGGCACTGTAATACATGCACTGTTTTCAGCCTTCGCTAGTCATGAAAAGGCCTTTGGGTTTATTACCCCAGGCAAATAATCTCTCCAGTAATTGAGGGCAGGACTCTACTAACATTTAGTCTTCCTGCTTGGTTAGTGTGCCGTGCCTGGTCTTTAGTTGCTGTCAAGCTTTTGGCAGGGGGATAACAACTCCTGTAAATTTAATACAAGACTTCCAGCTGGCAATACACAACAGTTCTGAATGCAGTGTCTCTTCCGCCATGGATGGCTAGACTAGGCATCTATGACGAAATGTTATCAGATGTCTAAGATGTCTAAGATAACTAAGATGGGTTAGGCATTCAGGAACAAACAAGAGAGGGGTTTGAACATATATAGTTCCCCATACAGTTCCCCACTTTGGCAGAAAGGAAGATGTTGAAAGGGCTCCAAGCTAAGTGAAATCCGATTTTAAGTTCCATATCATATGGGGTGGAAGGTACTGCAGGACCATGGAATATACAATGGGAGGCCGGGGGGGCGACAGGGGGCTAGGTAACACCTCCCACTGCACACAGTAATTGTTTATAACTGCAACCTGCGAACAGCTTTGTGATAAAATTAACGCTTGATTTCTAATAATAAAACAATTTCTACCAGTGGATCATGTGACAGATTCTTTGGCAACATAACCAATAGCGGAGAAGAAGGCTGAGCGGAAAAGAGGGCTGCACCCTGACACAAGGCCACACAGTATTCCCTTTCAACAAGAGGGGTACCACAGAACCGCTGGTATACAGATTCTAAGGGATACGGTACCTAATGGATATAAAGAAACTCATCATGAAGATTCCACCTGATCAAGTACACATGGTTTCTACTGGATTGAGTTGAGAGGTCTGGGCTCTGGACATTAAACCATATATTTTCTTTGCAATTTAGACTACATTTAACGCCAAATTAATTAACTCCATGCAGTTATGAATATTTCATTAGAGCAATGCAAATAATGTTTTAACTCAAATTAGCTAAAAGGGAATAGTCACCTTCTTCCGCAACTTGGTGCACTGTGACCTCACAATGACCTCTCAGAGAGATAATGTGTTCATGATATTATTCCATTGGAGACAGCTTGGGTGCATTCACCCCCTACCTACGTGCTCTCAGATTATCATAGCAGTCAACGCTTTCATTTAGGCTAGCCTGGATGATGAGAATTATAGTGAAACCAAAACTTTCAGACTTTGTCAGCGGAAAGTTTTGTGGTTTGCAAATTGCTCCTGCCCAACTTTAGTCAGCCCCAAAGATCATATTTACCCAGAGCCGGTCCAACCACAGGCTTACTGTTCGAAAATTATCGATTTGTAAAGGCGACAGTGTTTTATATGACATGTGACCCCATCTGGGATAAATCCTACTGTAGACAATGTTTTATATCACATGTGCCCCCATATGGGGTAACTCCTACTGCCGACAATGTTTTATCAGACATGTGCCCCCATTTGGGATAAATCCTACTGCCGACAATGTTTTATAAGACATGTTCCCCCATCTGGGATAAATCCTACTAATGACAATGTTTTGTAACACATGTGCCCCCCATCTGGGATAAATCCTACAAACACGCTCCCTCTAGAAAGTTAAGATGGGTGTTTAACATGCTATTGACAGTTTTCTAACTTTACTATGCCCAGTCACATTTCTAGGTAACTCGTTTTGTCAGCCAAGGGGCCCAGACGATGAATAGTTTACAACTTTATTTTGCTTATATTTCAAATTAATTATAGGTTTATAAATCCTCGAAGAGCTCGCTTTTCATTCAAGTACATTCTGGTCACTTGCCAAATGGTACTCCTATTTCAAAGTGTCCTGTCTATAAGTGAAAGTGAGTTCTTAAATGCAATGTACAACATGACGTCTATTTATCAAACAGTAAGACCTCTTAAAACATACATATATATATACACATATATATACATATATACACACATATACATATATATACACACATATACATATATACATACACACATATATACATATATACATACACACATATATACATACACACATATATACATACACACATATATACATATATACATACACACATACATATATACATACACACATACGTATATACATACACATATACGTATATACATACACACATATATACATACACACATATACACATATACATATATACATACATATATACATACATATATATATATATATAATGCAAATGTTCAAGGTTCAACTGGATTCAGCAGTTCAAGTGTTGTCAAAACGCTATAAATCAACAACTTCCTGCAAAAGGGACCCTTTGTAACTGGCTAGTTAATTTTCCATCAGTCTTTCCACTAGACTGCCGGACTTTGGTAGTCGAGGCCTAGAAAGGCAGTTACAAATTGAGCCCTACCGATATTCAGCTCTTAAATACAATCACATTTTAGAAAGGAGTCAATGTCCTAGTTTATAACTTAAAACAAATCTTACACTAGATCGCAATGAGGACGGGGTGAAAAGAAAATGAAGGCAGACTTCCTGAGACAGGACCACTTGCAATCCTCTCCCAGCGAGACCACTGCCCTAGTACTGGAAAAGCAAGGATAAAGTAAAACTAGCTCCAAGTAGGCTGCCGTTCCACCACACAGAGGTATGAAGGTCTTTTCTTTTTGCAGCTGAGGGGTTCCATAAAGGGCCTCCACAACCATCACTAAACAAAAAGTACGTGTGTACCCCGGGGACATAACCACCCCTTAAGGCCGTGGTTCCCAAACTTTGCGCCGCGGCACCCTGGTGCGCCGTAATGAGGAGCCAGGGGCGCCGCGACCACAATGTGGAAAAGTGAAGCCTCTTGCACCCGCAGCCAAACTACGTCCCACCTGCAAAACCAGGGACACGGTTTGTCCCAAGAGCGCACTGCCGCGATATGTGCGTACCTATACGCGTCCTACGTGCTTTTTACAGGCATCGGAGGTAGTCTCCATTACTGGCATAGGCATGCCATATGCAGCTCTGGCCGTTTCAGGGGAAGTTACTTCTGCTGTCCGCCGTCTTCTGCAGCCCGCCACCACATTAGGTAAGTTAAAAGGTCATTTGGAGTTTATTTCTAACATGCTCCGTTTTTACAACACACCCATACTCTTTGCTCGTGCGGCCCCAAGTATTTACTTTAGATAGATGGCATCTTTCACACTGCCCTGGTGTTATCATTTTTTTGTGCTTTGCATTTATTGGAACCAGGCGTGTCCTAGGACGGTGTTAACGCTTTTTCAGTTCAGTGTTGCCATTTGTCTGTGCGTGTGTTTGTCTGTGACGAGGTGATTCATGGTGTTTTAGCTTGCAGTGCGCTTCACCTGAGACCTTGAGCCTTCAAGATTTTCAAATGAAGTTCTCCGGTATTTATTTTCCTATGTTTCACTCTTCACTTTCAAACTGTATGCAATAAGCGCGCTTTTAGCATCAGGCTTTGCCTGGATAATTTAAATACTAATCACAAACAGGGCGCTGGTGACCAATTTGGAAGGGCAAATACTGTACAGAAGCATTTGTTTTGGGCCTGGTGCAGCAGAGTCTCCAGGCGATCTCTAAACCTCAGTGCTTCATGCATCAAAGTTGGCATAAGCTTACTATTAATGGCCTCCAGGTCGCTGATGCGTTGGGACTGTTCATTCTTTGCAGGAGTTTATAGAACGTCAACGCGTACCTGGCGCCTTTCTAGGATGCTGGGTGATCGGAATGGATGCCCCATTTTTTGCGGTACATGCCCAGATTATTTATTGATCCAACTCTTTCGAGCTTCCAGACAGAAGGATGGTTACAGATAGATAGGTAGGTAAGTAGGTAGATAGATAGATAAATAGATCTACCTTTTTTGCAGAATTAATAAGTCTGGTCGAAGCCACTGTTTTTTGTTGTCCCACTGCACTATGCAAACAATCTGCAAATGCTTCCATGCCATCCTTTAGAACTCTGGTCATTGGATATCGATTAGGGAAGCAGCATATTTTGCCTCACCTAGAAATGAATGTCTGATAACAAGAGACTCTGTAGCATATTTTCACACCTTACCATATGATTGTTGTGCTGATTGTATGTTTTCTGTTTTTAATCTCTGTATAAGACTATTTGGATACTGTTTTCCCAAAATGCCATAAGTAGTGTTTATAGGAAAAATACATGTATCTATAAAACAGAGAGGAGAGACAAGGGGATCCCCAACACTACAACTTTGCATAAGCTGCACAAGCAGAGACAAGCCACACATTTCTAGCAGTTCATACCCAGGGCTTCAATGGAGATCATCTGATGAAACTGAAACAAAGACAAATTCTGAGGCCAGAAAGTGAAAGAGTGACCTTCAAATATATGTAAAAATGTAAACTAACATCACTGAGCGAGCTGATCAGACCTTTCTTAACCTCATGTGCCAGACCCAGAAGCAAGGCATTACACATCATAGGCAGGCGCAGGCTGAATGCATGGCTATTGAGAGAAGAAGGGTGGTTAATTCCCTGTATAAATATGGAGGGCAGTACAGTCAGCTACAAGATTCAATTAGAATGAAGCTAGGTGCTATATAAACGTTTAACGCCACACACTCAAATGAGAGAGATATTGCAAAAAAAAGTTCTACATTTGTGGGTACTAAAAGCAGAGGTTCGTCTTATTAACAGCCATGCCGATCTTTTGCCCAACCTTCGTTTTACACCCAAAAAAATGGTGGGGGAGCCACGGCCAACTGCCAATTAGGACAAGGGAGCCTTGGTCAAAAAAGTTTGGGAACCACTGCCTTAAGGGGTAATTTTTGCTCACGTATTTCACCCGACTTGCTTGAAACATCAACAGTGTAGACAGTCATAGAAACCTGCATCAAGCGCATTCCATTTACATTTTAAAAATATCAAAATCCATAGCAGGAAGTATTAGTCCATCCTGCATTCACACATCACCTAAGGTAGCCATGCCGTTTAATAGATGCAAAGAATGGAGTAAGAGACGGGAATGGGTTCTACAAACAAATTATCACTTAAGCAGTCCTACATTGTATGCCCCTAGCTAAAGTCATTTCTGAAGAAGCCCAATTTACAGTTTAGGAAATGAGGCACAGAGAAAGAGAAAGAGAGAGAGAGAGAGAAAAAAAAGGTCCTGCAATTACGTAGGCATTGTAGACACCTCACTCCAGGAACATTGTGCCTTCGACTTGGGCGGGCAAATATACTTGAAAAGGTGTACGGTTTACTTACATGTCAAGGTCCAACTACAGGATGTTGCACACTTAGAAATGGAAAGGGAGGCACACTGCTTGAAATGCATACATAAACAGTGCTAAAACTAGCACTATTGCAGTTCTACTTTGTTTCCCAGCTAAGTTTGGGCTATACAAATATTCCTACCTACGTGCAGGCAGAAATACAAGCATGTAACTAAGTATTAGAATTCTTTATTACTACCAGGTTGTTTACGTCACAAAATAATGCACAGACATGAAGGCATAGTGATTGCTAAATGTCAACAAACCAACAGAAGGAGCCATCAGAGCACTTGCTAAGAATCTTTTTGTAAGTAAAATAAACATTAGGATTTTCATTGGCAAGAAATCCTCAATTTACTGAAATGGTCTTATTCCTGTGCAACCTGCATACAAGTTACATATATTATTACACTGTTTCCCCGAATTAACGGTTTGAAAACACTCTAAATGTCAAACAATATATACTCGCATAAATCTATATAAAAGTATATATGTATGTTTATGTACACAGAGAGATCGACAGTTCGAAATGTTGACATACAAATGCAAGTTTTTGTTGTTGTTTTTCAAAGTCTCTTACCTTCAATGGTGAAATATGGGAATGGGAAACAAAGCCATGCACGTTTTCTATCTGCGACAGGTTTTTTTCAGACA
Organism: Lissotriton vulgaris; assembly: GCF_964263255.1. Taxonomy (NCBI): domain Eukaryota; kingdom Metazoa; phylum Chordata; class Amphibia; order Caudata; family Salamandridae; genus Lissotriton; species Lissotriton vulgaris. The sequence goes on from NC_141699.1 coordinate 996,098,748, forward strand.
CATGGACCAGCTCTGGACCTCGAATCTCATTTATGAGGTGTGGAGAGCTTTGCTCCTGCGAAGAAGCGTCATCATCCTGATATCGATATTTCTAAGGGGAAAAATAGCACAGTTGATGAGTGAGGACTACATCTTGCAGAAATCCAAGGTATTCGGTAAATAATACACAAACATTTCTTCCAAAATATATTTGGCGATAGAGCAGCAAATGGGTTGTTCATACATTTAACAGAAATGTATGCATTGCAAAGTAGGGCAAAAAACTCCATATACACACTATTTTGCATAAAAAGGCTATCACAATTAGATATACTTCAGCACTGGAATACTAGATCAGTAAATGTATACCATCCGTGGAACAGAGTGACAGTCACATGAGCTTGATCTCTTATGTCACAAGCCTGAATGGTAAACATTTGTAACATGTGCCACACCGTCACTGAAGAGATACCAACCTTGTATATAGAACTAATAAACACACCACTTAAAACGTTTAATATTCTAGAAGCTACCTAATTCATACATAACATTTTCATTCGTACGCTAAATAGCTGGCCTGACTTCTTGAGGATGCCCAAAGAGCACCCCAATACTGGGTATGTTTTATACGCATATGGCAATCAAGGGGGGAAATTAACCAGGACTAATCTGGGTTTAGCGTAGGCTCTGATGCAAGCTCGCAGTCAAAGCTCTGGTCCTGCTAGATATTCGACGGTAGCCATTACATGTGAAACATAAGAATCGTTCCTTTGAGGTTTTTTGGCATCATGGGTAAGGAAAGCCTATAGGAAACAGGCAAATTACACCTCAATGGACTCCCTTAGGTCCCTCGCCTAAAAATCTGAATGATTGCTGTGATAGCAATAATGAATGTAGCCAAAATCGCAGACCTCTCACTTGTCCAACTGCTGAAATTAAAAAAACAGAACTTTACAAGTGGATCGGAATAGCATATGAGAGGAACAAACGAAAACTGACATTAGATTGAGTACACTTCGAGCGCACTTTATTCAAGAAAAGGCGCCCTCAAGAAGTCTCCGAACTGAGAAAACTACCAAAACTATATATTTGACAAAAGCAGGAATCTTTGGGAACTCAATGACGCCCGGCCAATCAGCTACTGTAGAAAAGTGCCTCCTTTTGACATGGTCAACCCAATGTTTTGCCCTAGTACTGATGCTTTTCAACTGAAAGTGCACTGGGTCCCTGCTAACCAGGGCTCAGTGCTTTTTCTCTACAACAAGGCACATGTTCAATTGTTAAATCAATTGGCAAGGACTTTAGCTCACCTGTAAGTCCCTAGTAAATGGTATCCTTAGTACCTAGGGCACGCGTACTAAAGAGGGTCCCTAAGGGCTGCAGCATTTATTATGACACCCTAAGAGTCCCACTCACAAATTGTATGCAACTGCCACTGCAGGCTGAGTGAAATGGTGCAAATAATTTTTGAAAAAATGACATGCCACACTCCATGTGTTCCATGCCTATGAACACTGCATATTCTATATGTAAGTCACCCCTTGAACATTTGTTAATAAATCCATAGGAGCAAGGCCCTCAAAATCGCTTCAATCAATCAAGGCCGTTTATCATTTCCAAAAAAAGGACTAGTCAACATATTTCATTGTTGCTCCAAAAGAACAAAGTTCAAAGATATCACAGGAGGGGACTCATTTGAGGCGCCTTGCTCCTATGGATTTATTAACAAATGTTCAAAAATGCGTACAATTTATAGTATTGTTCAGTAAGCTAAATTCGCCCCTTCGAACATCAATAGACATTGTGAGGGACTCTGTTGCATATTAAGCTTTCCATGTATATATGTGATTTACGCATCTGTGGCTCCGTGTGAGTATGGTTTGAGTCTGCAGTTGGTTGAGTGGTTTGAATGAGTGTTGTGCAATGGGATCTGATTTGTCCAAATAAGAATGTTTGTAGTCTGGATATAGATTTATTAGCACACTGATATTTTTGTATTCAAAGCATTTAAACAAAAAAATGAATAATAAAATAATGAATCATATTAGGAGTATACTCTCTTAAATGTTTCTCTATTTATGTTAGTGATCCAGCCAGAGTATCACACTTAATGCATGATATATAGCATATATTCAAAGTAAATAGGTAGAGTTCATTCTTTGTAAATATTCACTCTCAGAATAGTCTCTCTCCTAAGGAGGGCTACCTGAAATGAACAACAAAAGAAGGGTTCCACCACCTTGTTTTTAGTGGAACTAGGATCTCTGGTTCAGGTTTATGCCCACTCTCTCCAGGAAGTGGTCCTACTGGGGGTGTGGATACCTCAGGGGTAGGTAGTCCATTGGCTACTAGCTTCCACTACTCTGAACACCCCTAAAATCAGTATTTAGGTGGCCCACAACACCAGGAACTCAAATCTGTCTACTTGGAACAGAAAAAGGTCTAAGAAGAGCCAAAAATGCAAGAACTGTGGACCAGCCCCTGATTTGGAACAAAACCTTGTCTACCTGCTGCTGTCCCGACAATTGAAAAGACCTGACTCGTCATGCAACTATGCATCCTCCTAAAGTCTTGGCAGGCTGCCAACACTTCGCCAACCAGTCAACATCCCCTTGAAGTGGAGGAGCCACTTCCCTGCAAGCATTGACTGCATTTGCCTGGTAAACCGTTCTGCTGACCACAGGGTCCACAGAGGATGCAGCACCCCAGGAGAAAGACTACACTAGCGAATTTCAAGCCCCTAGACCCTCCAGGAGCCCTCCAGCAGCAATATCCCGGGCACCACATCCCTTGCAGCAACCAAGCCTGGTTAAGTGTCCAGTCCGGACATCAACCCTACCAAGACTCACACGGGATGTCAGCATCACTGAGACCAGCATCGAGTGGCCCTGCTGTCCTGTTCTACACCCCCACACACCCCTCCTCCCCCCAATCCCCAGGTCGACACACAAACTGAGAGCTTCTAATGCAAGTGACCCACCGGACAAAACACAGCTGCACCCAAACCACACAGCTAGAGTACAAGGCAACTGTCAGTGCCCCCTTACTCCTGAGACCCTCAATAGCCAAGCCCCTCTTTGGGTTCTGCCGGACTCGTCCCCCATGTCTCCACTTGCAGCCTTTTTCTTGTTACAGGTTTCTCCATTGACTTTAACGGGTAGTGTTTGAGGCTACCACTGCAACAAGCAACTCTGCACCAGAAAACACCACGGCAGATAAGTCCAAACTGCTAGTGGTTCTTTGGACCTTGGTCCATAAGCACCTTGAGTCCATAAGAGTAACCTGAGAATCGTTTTCTAAATGTGCCTATGCAGTGATGAGTTGTGTTAGTCAAGAAATGAAAACGAAAAATGTGGTGCAAAGAAAGGTAACATCCAATCAGCTTCCACAAATACATTAGGTGAATGGGGGTGAGAGGGAGAGACATCCCTGTGCCAAAGACCTGGTTCCAACACTTGGTTTCCTATCGTTGCTTAACATCTAAAATAATAGAACACAGACATCCTGTAGGCATTTCCAGGGGTTTAGTGATGGCAGGACTGGGGTAAAATAAATGATCTGTTCACCAGGATGGCTAAATTGAAGTAGGATGTCAGAAAAGAGACACATCGTGAAAGGGTGCCTTGAACCTCCGTTTCCATTATCTTTGCTTGAAAAAATGTTCCTTAGGAGCCAGCGTGGTAGCACCCATACAGGAATAACTTGCCTCTCGAGATTTAAAAAAAACTGGGAAAAAAACTACGACAAATCCAACCGATCTGACTATTGATAGTGGAAGCTTTTGGTAAAAGTTGGGTGGCTTTGTGTGTAAAGCTCCAAACTGTCCTAGAACGAAAATCCTATAGTGAAACAACATGGAAGCTGAGAGTATGCCCCTTTGCTGAACATAGTGCATTAGTTGAGATGAGTGGTACCTTTAAGGAATAGAGCTATGAAAGAGTGAGAAGATGATGTTTGCATATTAACTAGTTTAATTGAAAGGCATACACAACAAAATACCTTTGATAAAAGGGCAGTATTGTCATGGTATCGTTAAGGAAGCATATGCATAACCATGTCTTGACTTTGCTGGATTTTCAATTTTTTTCTTCACAATGTGCTATTATGACAGCAAAATAAAACAAATGAACTTGCAAGATTAGTGAATACCACTGTCTTGATTACAGACTCAGGCATTTAACAGCTTGCATGCTAAGGGTGCAGGGGACGGCTCCAGCACATCCTCGCACTGGCAACAGAAAATCGTTCTGGTGTGAGGACCAGAAGGATTAATTTTTTTTAAAATGTTACTCATGGTTGCTAGGGAAGAGCTTCCCCAGCAACTCAGGGTATTTTCTTTACTCATTTTGGCTGACAATCAGCATGCATGGCACGCAGATGTCATTACAACTGAAAATAAAACGGTTCCGATGCACGGGAACCTATCTCAGCCCCCCACTATCACAGATGGGAGAGGTAGCATAGAAAATGTGAAAAATCTCCCCTTTCCAATGGCACCTTTTCATAGTGGATCTCTGCTTGGGGATTGCTACAGGAGGGTGATCCTCAATCAGGGATCCACCCACTAGACACCAGGGACTATTTTGTTTAGGTGGGAGAGAGGTCCCCTCGCACTGGGCTAGTGGCCCACCCTCCCAGACTTAAAAGTCTTTCTGCTCCACCCCCTCAAATATACCCCAGTAGTCTTTTGACCCCCCCCCCCCCCCATTGGGGATAGATAGGAGTTTCTCTCCAATCTGCCCCAAAACCACTAGATAACCAGGGATTGGATTTTGAGGGGAGCAGCTTTCCCGCAATGGGCTACTGCTCCCCACAGCCCAAAAGTCTTTCTGAGGGCTTTAAAAACAGTGACATAGAAGCCAGTGCAAGGAAGGGAAAACTGTCAACTGAAAAATATGAAACACCATAATATTCTGAGATTTGGGGGGGGGGGGGATCCAAAAGAAGGTAGAAAGAGAGAAAAGCTGCAGATTTCAGGTAATATTCATACAAGATTAAATACAAAATTAAATATTTGTAATCCTTGTTATCCCGTATTAATAGGTATAATGCCTCCATGTATCAAGTGACAAGTCCATTTGGGACATAATCAGTTGTTGGAGTTTCTTCCAAGCGACAAGACTTCCTGGAAATTAAGTAAAGGGCAGTCACCTTGGACAGCTTAATTGTTGTGGCTCAGGATACAGCGGACCTGGACACGACTTCTATCTGCCATAGTGTACGTCAGGCATAATTAATGGATTTAACAGCATATGCCAAACAAAGATTTTGCATCTTCTGTTCAATCGATCTTTTTTTTTTTCGATCGCAGGCTGACAAAGAAGCAAAAAGATGAAATTGGAGAAAGACCTTGAATTCGGTGGACTCGAAAAAGCAACGCGTTTCATCCAATCTAGTTCCTAGGCTTTTTGAAGGCTAAACAATATGCTGTCAAAGAAACTGGCCCTTTTCATAGTTCCGAATTTACTTAATTTTTAACAATCCGTTTACTATCTTTATGAAGTTTGATAGTATGTGGTGGTTGCCCTTTGGGTTTGTGCTCCAAAATTGTATTTACTCACCGTGTCACTTGTGAGAGAGAGAGGTCATTATCCCTTTTCTTTTTCAGTCTCATCACAGGTCTGCCATTTTTTGTCATTTCTATTATGGGTTACTCATCCCTACCTTTCTGCAGTGTGGTAAGGTAGGTGAGAGGAATATTCGAGACCCGTTTGGTTTATGGCTTGGAGGCTGGCATTTGATGGGCTGAAGCATTCATCTGCATGGGGTGCTGCAGAAACCATCTGAAAAAAGTGTGTTCATTCCGTATAGAGTAAAGCAGATGGCAAATGGGCCAAGAAATCAGAGGAAATGGAGGTCGCAGGTGACGTGAACTATAGGTATTCTATGTAGGCACTACATTTGTTTTACAGTAGGTGAGGTAGGAATCATCAAAAACAAGCATAAAACAATGGTCCCCGGACTGAATTATCCCATTAGTATATCACAATTCGAGACTTTAACTAGTTCTTTGTATGCTCTTTAATTCTTATGCGTGAAGTTAGTGCACATCAAGTGGAAACCTGCTTCACACCCTACAACAAAGCGTATCCAAACATCTACGCCAGCACTTGTAGATTCCCTTCTCAAGGGGAGTGTTTGCAGCAAAATGAGTAACAAACGTTATGAAAGTAAACATCCTGTGCAATTTCGTTACAAAGCGTCTGAAAGCTTATGTTCTTAAATATGGTCACATGTATTGTATCTATATCAAGAAAGAGGACAACAAAAAAACGGAGTGATTGAAATTTTTTGCAGTTTGATTGGCGGGTCACTGGGTAACAAGGAGGACGACAACATGTATTGAGACTTCAAATACTGAACGAACTGCCATTTAAATAACATGAAAGGCCATTTCTTAAACACATGAAAGCATTTCAGTGTAGTAGATTACATTCTTTTCAGGGGTGGGGGGCAGAGGTGGATCTCCAAAGTCCCAGATTTAAAAGGGACACACGAGGGTACATCTCCGAAGCCCAGGAGTGTGTGGTCAGATCCCTCTCCATCCTAGTGCTTATAAACAATAGGCACAGTTATTGGTATTTTACAACAAAAGGTAATTTATTGGCATTATTACCCTTTGCGCTCACATCTTTTGCTTGCTCTCTATTGGTGTTGCGATTACCCTGGACTTCCCTCCCCCTCACTCCATTTGAACCCTTTGTTTTTCTTTTCCACACTTGTGTAATGTTTTACAAAAGAAAATAACCAATATATAAAGTCTGTAAAAAAATGTAAGTTATTTATTATGCACTCTTTGTATATAAACCTTCCGTTTCAGAACAATGGAAATTATCACGGTAATCTCATTAGTCATAATATAAAATAAGGTGAATATTAAAAATACTTATAACATTTTACATCAAGTATCCCTACTTGCTATATTAAATTAGTTTAATCTCGACCAAATATCTACGTATATGTTATCAGCATCCTAGATATTGGTTTGGGTGAATCGTCATTGGAATACCATCTCTATTTATATGGCAACCTATGCAGGTATCCTGCTTAACTTAGCCATCTGCTCTGCAGTCTGATAGCCTTTCAGCATGTCCCCTGAGCCATCAGTCCTCGTGTCTGCTACGCCTAAACCCTAGGTACACGTTATCCCTTCTACTCTAGTGAATCTCAGCGGAGAGTACAGAGCAGCTTCTGACCATAGCATGTGTATCTGTAAAGCGCACATTCACCCGATGTGCACGTTGGCGCTGAATAACAGATGTTTATTGTTTTAGGCTGAGTGGACCTGCAGGGATTTGAACATATGGCCATAAGGTCGAACACAGGTCTCTACAGTGGACGGGTTAGTCCACTACGCCACCAGACATTAGTAGTGCTTTTGATACAGAATACTACGAAAGGTTAGCGAATGTAGCCACTTCTATTTCTTTCCAGACCCAGTTTGTGGGAAGCTTGATTACCTTGCAGCTCTCAGTCATGGCACATAGTCCGACAACTTCAGAGAATAGAACATTTTCTTTTTTTTTTGCCTAGTTACTGCGACTAATGTCAATACACAGATCTGAAAAAATGTCTGAAAATAATAAATAATATGGCAACTTCAAACTTACACTCATTCAAAATATTATGCCTTACACATACTTTTAAGAGTTAGTGCTCTCATGTTAGCACGTAATCAGGACTTGCTTGTTTGTAACAAATATGTTAGCAGGAAAACCTATATCACAGCATTAAGTGACAAAATATTAGAATTAATAATTACTGAACCTGAACTTAGAAAATTGAAAAATAAAATTTACACTGACAGTACGACAGAGAGAGACAAAAGACAATTCAGTTTTTGATGTGTATCCTAGAAATGGCCAATTGTACGCTTTTACATGGCACAACCACTGAGTTGGTTTAAATCATATACAAGGAGGGATATTGCTGTTGAGTGTAGACTCGGACCTAACGAAACTTCTACCTGCTAACAGCTTTTGCAGACAAGTAAAACGTAAGAGGGCAGCAAAGTGGTGTGCTGGGGGCCTATTTGGACAAGTGTGGAAAGAGAGATTTTGAGACCAGGCTTCCAAGATCACATCCACACTCGTTCCAGTTCCCATCAAAGAACACCAATTTGTGGTACATTTTCTCCCAACAGTTACATTAGTGCACAGTGTTCATTAAAGCGCACTCAAATGTATTTTTTGTTCAATCACGTACTGTTATTGGAAATTCTCCTGGATATAAATTGTGGAAGGGGGAGAATTGGGGTAAACTCCTTAACCTAAAGAAGAAACGTATTCGAACTGAAGCCCATGCGGATTTCCTATTAGAATGCATTAACCCCTTAGCTGCGGCGGCTATTCCGACGCAGTGCTAAGGGGGGAAGGCACGTAGCGCTCCCGTACTCGTGACGGAACCGGTCCGTCACGAGCCTCGGTGGGCTGTGCTTGTGACGGAACAGTTTCGTCACGGCCCGCCTGCTTAATAGAATGCGGCACGCAGGCGCGGCGAACGGGCCGTGACGGAACCGTTCCGTCACCAGCACAGCCCACCCGAGGCTCGTGACGGAGCAGTCCGTCACGAGCACGCAACGGGTTAAATCAGGAACAATACCCATTGGACTACAGGTACGGGATGAACCTGGGCTTTTCTATGAAAATAGAAAGTTTGTAGAAACCTGGGCAGCCATCTCTAATCGATGAAACCGTGATTGGATGCTCCTTATCATCGAGACCGCCCATGAGCTAATTATCATAGAAAAAGAAGCAATTGAAAAACTAGAGAGATAGAGATGAAGAATTGCCCATCCTTAGAAGAGGCAAAGAAAAAACTAGATGACATCAACTAAGATGTCGAAGGATATAGCGAGTATCTTTCTAACAAAAAAACTAACAAACTTAAAAAGGACATTGAAAGTTTCTCTGAAGAAAGGATCTATCCATTTCTAAAAGAAAACTATTAACAACGTAATTACCCTAATTGGGAGCGACCACAGAATAGACAAACCTTTAACAGGGGAAGTAGAAAACAGATCACTTTCTCTGAAACCTCAGGATCCAGTAGTGAGGATGAGGGGGTACAGAGAGAAGAGAATGATGGTAGAAATCACTTTTAGAGATATGGGGCTTTTTTTAGATGCACGCCTGAAGAGGGGGCAACGGTACAACGGGAACATAGGGAGGGGTCAATTCAACCCGGGCCCTCCGCCTCAGCAAGAGTACATGAAAACGAGGAGCAAGCGGTACTGGCGACCGACCAAATACCAGTCATACATTTCTCAGACAGATCCCTTAGTCCAACAGAAATGGGTATTCTCAGTAGGGGCCTTAGTTTCGTCCCTACCACTGGCATGGACTCTTTCCAACTTGAAAAGGATATGCGCTCCTTCTTTAGGAAGGTCAGATTTAGAAGATTTTTTGAGGATAGAGAATCAAGAGAACGCATTAATGTGTCAGGACTAAAACCTAAATCTGTATTTACACCTGCGTTAGGGATGTTTGGAAAAATTGTTGAAGCCTTTAAAATGGCTGTGGAAAGTGGCATTCACAAGATCCTCGACAACAACAAAAGGCATAATACCTACAACATTAGCAAGGAAGAGAGAACAGCCCTTAATTCCATTAAGGATGATAGGTCCCTTACCATTAAACCGGCAGATAAGGGGGTGGAGTCGTAGTTTTTAATACAATGGACTATGAAAATAGAATGTATAAACTCTTAAATGTAAAAGAATATTATGAAAGGACAAAAAAGAGTAGCATTGTCAAAATATCTAAAGATTGCACTGCACTTTTATTAGAGGATAAGGAACAAGGTTGGATATGCGAAGATGAGTTCAAATATCTAACCCATGTAGAACCCAGAATTCCGGCTATATACAGCCTGCCCAAGGTGCATAAGCAATACCATGACCCCCCAATGTGCCCGATTGTTAGCAGTATTGACTCACTTCTTGAGCCAATTCGTAAATACGTTGACCATTTCCTAAAACCCCTGGTGTGCAATATGAAGTCTTATGTAAGGGACTTGGCACACGTGATTTCTCTTATTGAGGGAAAGGAATTTTGTGGAGAGACTCAATGTCTGGTTACCCTAGACATTGAGTCTCTCTACTCGAATATTCCCCAGGAGGACACTGTCTGTGTAATCAGGGATATACTGGAGGCCCAGGACATCGGTGGAGCCAATAAGGACTTTATTGTCAGATGTGTAAAACTAATTTTGACTATTAAGGATGCGCTGTTCAAACAATTGAAGGGGACCAGCATGGGGGGCCACTTGTGTCCCCAGTCTGGCTGCGTTTATGTTGGCCACTTTGAGGGAAAACATGTGTACAATGAGATTGCCCTTTTTTTCGAAAATGTAGCAGGCTGGTACCGCTACATTGACGAAATTTTCTTTATTTGGGAAGGCTCTGTTGAACTTCTTAATGATTTTTGTTATGGTTGGATTTGGGCGACCCAAACCTAAAATTCACATCATATAACAGTACCTCCAAAGTGGATTTTTTAGATATCACAATTAAAGAAGTAAGTGGGCATTTGGAAGTTTAATTATTCACCAAATCCACGGTGAAAAATACACTTTTCATTTCTCAAGTTTCCATCCTAAGTCGCAGAAAGAAAGTATACCATTCAGTCAATTTCTGAGACTTAGGAGAAATTTTTCAGAACTTGAAGATTTTTATAAACACTCGGAGATTCTAAAAACGAAGTTCAGAGATAGGGGTACCCAAAAAAACCTTTAACACACTCAATGAAGAGAGCTAGATTTTATGATCGAGATGCCTTAGTCAACAAGTCTGAAAGAGAAAGAGCCTTTAAACAAAATTGTATTTGTGAGTAAATTTTCGACTCTGAGTAACCAAATAAAGAATGGAGTTAACAAAAACTGGCATATCTTAAACCATGATGAAAATGTCACTTTGGAGAAACTGCTTTTTGCATTCAAGAAAAATAAGAACCTGGGTGATCTCCTAGTGCACACTTACAGAGAAGAAAATCAATCGGTTCAAAAAACCATGACCAATACAACAGCAATAGGAAATTTTAAATGCAGTACCTGCAATATTTGCCCACAATGCCTGCAGACCACGGAAATAATCCACAACGGTGTGACATTAAAATCTAAAACTATGAGCAACTGCAAAAGCAAGAATGTCATATTTTCTGAGATGTCCCTGTGGTCTTGGTTACGTTGGGGAGACAGGCAGGGAGGTTCGCGTTAGGCTTCAGGAACATAGGTCGCTATTAGGACGAAAAAGATCACAGCACCATTAGTGACCCATTTTCTTGAGGAAGGCCATAGCGAAAGTGATTGTGTGGTTCATCCTTGAAAAAATAAAAATTGGCAAGAAAGGAGGAAACATGCAGTCCAAAAGGAAAATGCGCGAACAGTGGTATATTTCATATTTGAATACAGTAAGAAATGGCCTTAATTCAAAAGAGGAGTGGGAACGTCTGTTAGGATTACCATAAGGCAAAATATATTAATAATATACACTGGAACAAAGGGACATTCAAAGAACATCGCTAAATTACATATTGGGCATTGGTCTCAAAGTTTTTTGGATGACGTAAAGTAATTATTATAAATGTTTCACATTGGGAGTGGTTTTGTATTGACGTTTCCTTTATATGGCTGTAGTAAGTGCAAAAGATCATAGAGGAGCCATTATAGGATACTTACTGTTCATTATATATCTGACAATTCTGTACGATAAAATATCTGTTTGTAATTACATCTTTGGCGTATAAACAATGTGAAGTATTGTCAGCAATATACATCGCTACGCATATGGTATGTTTCTTAGATGTATAGATCATGGGTGCTTGTCCCGTATGTTTGGGCAACACATATTTGCATGTTGATATATATGACACAAGCTTTTTGCGCGTCTTATATGCCTCTGCGCTAATATAAAAAATTCAATGGTATGAGATTGACTATCTAGACACCCTTTAAATAATATGGACCCAACTCGAGTAAACTATATAATTGGAGACAATCTCCCCATGTAATATCATAATTGTATGAGGGATTCGCGTAGCATGATAGTTATGGAAATATGCATGACAAGTATTGTATCTAAATAATATAGACCCAACTCGAATAAACTATATGTTTGGAGACAATCTCCCTATGCAATATCATAATTGTAAGAGGGATTAGTGTAGCTTGTTAGTTATGGAAATATGCATGACAATGCATGACAAGTATTGTATCTAGGGTATAATTTTAAATATGCGGTTGTCCCGATAATAATTTTGAAGAAGGACCCTTCCAGGTCCGGATTCAATATTGCGTGGGAATGACGGTAGGTAAATTGCAAATTAATATCGATCAGAGACCCAAGACGATTCTTTCTCTTCAGTAACAATCAACTGATCACCGCTGTTAGCGGTTCAATGGCTGAAGTGTGCGGAAATCGGGAGAAATTAGGGTCTGACATAATGCACTAAGACTAAAGAATAGTCTTTCTTCTGTGGCGCCATTAAATGAGTATTGCCTCCAACGCTCTAGTGGCTGGGGAGCACGAAAGGTGGTAGGAACAAAAGTTGGCCGGATGCAAGAAAGCGCGCGGCAAATGGCAGAAGTCTGCATATGTATTGGGAGTACTCAGATCATATAAATCCGGGCAGCCACGATTGCAGGTTGTTTATACAGACGAAGAATGTGACCTGACAAGGAGCTCGAGTAAATACTACCAGGTAATGAAATGCCCAGGTCTTACTTTGCATATAAGGAGACCGTAATGCGCACAGATTACGTTAACTGTATCGTACCTAACGCACAAGTTATTACTTGTGTAACGATATGTCTGTAAGTGACATTAGTTAGCGATAGATTCCTTACCTTAGAATATCCCCAGGCGTCAGACTGCATCCGGCAACTTTTGCATAGCAATACCCCTGCGTGTCGGTTGGCGTCGTCCGCGGCTCCGCGTCTGTCGTTGGCGTCGATAGCGCCGGAATGACGTCGCTGGTGTACTTAGACACCGCCCTCGCGCGCTGACGTCAGTTCTTATACACAGCTTTTTCACGTCAGATACGCAGAGCCATGATAGAACCAAAACTGGTGCCATGAAACTAGGGCCCTGAAAGGGGATGACCTTAACCCTACATATCGGTTCGCAGAACAGGGGAGGATGGGTGGGTCGGTAAGGAATCTATTACTAACTAATGTCTCTTACAAATATATTGTTACACAAGTAGTAACTTGTGAATCTGAAAGAGACACGTTAAAGATAGATTCCTTACCTTAGAATAGATACCCCAGCAATACCAACCCCGGTGGAGGGTCTACGAACCAATAATCACACCAGCAAGTCCTGGAGGTCGGAACGGCCAAAGAAGCCATCTCTCCGGACGAGCCTGTCCAGGCAGTCGTGTCTTGCGAACGTGTGCAGCAAGGCCCACGTAGCTGCCTGACAGAAGTAATGCAAGGGGACTCCTCGGCCCAGGGCAGTAGTAGTCGCCGTGGCCCGAGTGGAGTGGGCCCTCAGCCCAACAGGAGGTTCCATCTTAGCCAAAGAGTAACACGCTTGGATTCACAACACAATCCACCGAGAGATGGTCCGCTTTTGCACTGCCCGTCCTTTCTTAGCGCCCACGTAACCAACAAAGAGTTGGTCATCCAGCCGGAACTGGCGTGTGCAATCCAGATAATAAGAGAGCACACTTTTTGGGTCCAGAGGGTGGAGCCTCTCTTCCTCTTTTGAGGGATGCGGAAAGAAGGTGGGCAAGGTGATGGACTGCCCGATATGGAAGGCTGTGACTACCTTGGGCAGGAAAGAGGGTTTTGTCCGCAACACAACCTTGTCCGGATGGACAGAAAGGAAAGGAGGTTTAGAGGAAAGAACCTGGAGCTCACTCACTCCTCTGGCAGAGGTGATGGCAACCAGGAAAGCAGTCTTAAGTTTAAGAAGACGTAGAGGACAATTATGAAACGGCTCAAAGGGAGCGCACATCAAGTAAGTTAGAATGAGGTTCAAGTCCCACTGGGGCATCACGAAAGGAAAAGGAAGGAACATATGAGTGATGCCCTTTAAGAATCTGTTTACAATGGGGCACTTGAACAAAGAAGGCTGATCAGGTAGCCTTAAGAAGGCTGAAAGGGCAGAAAGGTAGCCCTTGATAGTGCCCAGAGCAGAGCCCTGCTGGGCAAGAGAAAGAAGGAAGAGGAGAACCTCAGAAAGAGGGGCATTGAGAGGATCCACAGCCTTTGCTGTGCACCATGCCATAAATCTGTTCCACCTGCAGGCATATACCGACTTTGTGGAGGGACGCCTGGCTGCCCGAATGACATTACAGACTTAAGGAGGCAAGGCAAATGGCCTCAACTGTCGCCGCTCAATCTCCAAGCATGCAGGTGGAGACTGGACAGTTTCGGGTGGAGGACCGTCCCCTGCTGCTGCGACAGAAGGTCCTCCTGAAGAGGCAGACGAATTGGGGGATCGACTGAAATACTGAGTAGCTCGGGATACCAGTACCTTCGTGCCCAGTCCGGAGCCACAAGGATGACTTGGGCCCGGTCGCGCTTGATTATCTTCAGCACTCTGGGAATAAGTGGTATAGGCGGAAAGGCGTACAACAGACCGCAACTCCACTCGCGACGAAAAGCGTCGCTAATATGCTCTCATTCTTTCGAATGTATTTTGCAAATGCTGTAATCATGGAAAGTAGTTTAAAAGGATACATATTTAATGCTAAGTTAAAGAGCCACTGCGTGTTGGCTCAGTTCGTACAAGCTTTTATGTTTATTCACATCATAAATATGCGCTGTGAAATATCTATTGGGTCTTTGTTCATCGTCCCATAAGAACGAATAGTGGCTTGTTATCAGGAATTATGAGGCTGTATTGTGATTTATGCCTCAAGCGTTTTTTTAAAAAAAGAGCCACAACTTTAAAAGGCTAACTTTCTAAGTGAAATATTCATGGGGTTTTCATTTACTTCCCCACAAAAACGAATAGAGGTATGATTTCAAATATTGACCTGCCCTTTATACAATCTTAAAAGGCCATTTTCTCTAGAATACATGATCATACGATGTAAATTGCCCCTGTAGATTTGATGAAAATATCGCAGATGGGTACATGAACGGTCGGTAAAGAAAACACGAAGAAAAAATTGCGCTAAATTGAAAGGTCTGTGGCTTCAAGTCGGGTTTTTTATACAGCTGCTAGTGTCTATAATTAAATGGGTATATCCATGGAACTGTAGTTTTCAAATTATTTCTTTTTCCTCTATATTTAGATAACCACTTTTGTGGTATCAAAATATTTTAATCTGGTCAATCAGAGATTTTCAACTGTCTCTGAATAAGGTAACTATTTGTTTACCTTGGCTATTTGAAATTTTGTAGAAAAACATGTAATCAATCTATGTATGTAAAATGGTGCATATAGTGGTTAATGTGGAGCATTCAGGGAATGCTTTTTTAAATACTTTAATGGTTACATTTTAATATACAAATGTTGTAGGTATGCTTATCTAAGACACTTTTTCTTATATTGCAGATATTTTACTTTTAATGTGGGATTCAATCATTGTATCCTGAAGGTGGTGTTGGCTCCTAAAAATACTATGACCACCGAAACGCGTTGATGCCCTTTTTGTTGAGTTGAAGTACTTTAAGCCCTAGTGACAACTGACTAAAACTAGTCTGATATCAGAGCGTGACTAAGATTGTTGCTATTGTACTTACCTCATGCCAATAGTATCCATCTTTTCCTTAACCACATGGCTGCTGGGCGTTTCCCCCCCCCCCTGTGCTGGAAAATGCCATTTTAGTGGCACCATGACGAGGTCAGCTCGTCATCAGCACACGACACCCGTGGGTGATGACGAGCTGAGCTCGTCATCAGCATCGAAAGGGTTAAGCACCGTTTCCCACTTGCGATATGTAGCTGTATTATGTAATGACATTTTATTGGGTCTAATTTCTGTCTATTTTAATCTGTGTCTGATGAATAGAACCTATGTTTTTAACAAATTGTACTGAATAAACGGTCTTATTTTAATTAATTTTTCCTTTATTGCTGCAGTTTGAATGTCTATTGGTGGTTATAAATTGTTTCTATGATTTTTTTTTTTTTTAACATCATTTTTATTGCATCACCAATATAGATGTACAGACAAGATATTCAGCAAAACAATAGCATGACATGAACCGATTCGATTGAAGACATTCGATCTTCATCCGGAGGGATCACCCCGCTCCTGACGCGGGTGGCTTCATTTCCGTTCTGGTCCCGTACTTCTTACATTGTCTGACCGCTTTATTTTGCACATAACCCTGGAATGCTTTTGTGATTTACGCCCCTCCCCCTCCCCCTCCCCCAATTTCGGTACCCCAACATCCCTCCAAACCAGCTTCCCACCCGCCCTCCCCCGTGGTCGCGCTGCGCTTGAGTAACCATGTATTAGTGCCCGGTGTGTTGTAGGAGGAAGCAAACAATCGCTAAGGTGTGTTCTCCTGTATAGTGTTGGGGTCTGCTCCAGCTAGTTCGCTCTCGCCTTCCTGCCCCTCATCGTCCACTTCCCTGAGCGCCTGCACCATCACCTCCCATGCAGTCGCCCTTTCCAGTGCTTTCTCGTCATTCGACCTCCAAGCCATCTGGTACCGTAGGGTACTATCACACGCTGCCCATCTCAGACACTCCCCATACCATCTTTTATACGTGGGCCCCACTCTGGACTTCCAATTTCGTGTGATCTCCCGCTTGGCCAATATAAGCCCTAAATCTATAAATTTACTGGACATCGTATTTCTAGGTGTATGTGGGAACCAGTGAAGGATGCCAACTGCTTTAGTATACTGGATATCCCTGTCCGTCGCGCCGTTAAGGGCCCGCCCAACTTCCTGCCAATAGTCGCCTAAAGAGGGGCAATCCCACAGCATATGACATAGATCCGCCCCCGCTGTATTACATCTGGGACAAGCAGCGTCGGTCGCCCCAAAGTACTGTTGGATTTTCCCGGGCGTGAGGTATGCCCTGTGGATAACATAAAAGTGGATCAATTGGAACCTGGCATTCCTCGAGCTCTTCCGCGCCCTCCTCAGCAGTTGGCCCCAGGTCGTGTCTGGTATCTCCACCTGGAGGTCCAGCTCCCACTTGGCCTTCAGGGCTGCCAAAGGTTGCAAGGCCTCCCGCTGCATCCTCGAGTACAGGCACGTGACTGCCTTAAAGGTTCCCGCCGCCATCATGGCGTACTGGCAAGCCATCGAGGTGCCTGGTTCCTGCAGCCCTTCCCCCCAGTGGGCTCGCATGGCGCCCGTGACTGCCGCGTGCAGCAGGTAGTCACCCCTCGGTAGGTCAAATCTCTCCTGCAGGTCCCGAAACGGCAGCAACACCCCATCTTCGTAGAGGTCACCCAGCACGTGCACTCCCGCCTCCTCCCACCCTAGCAAGCGTGACCAATCACCTCCATGTGGGAGGGCAGTGATCATTCCCAGCGGTATTTCGGGGGCATACATAAGGCGGACACCCGCCCGCTTACGGGCCCGGTCCCAACATAGCCGGAAAGTCTGTTCCTCGACCGTCAGGTCTCCCACTCGGAGTTTCTGGTGCAGCGTAATATAAGCCAGAACGTGTCGCGGGGTGCCTTCGGCTCTCGCGTCCTCGGGACCTCTATAAACTCTCGCCACCTCCTGAGTAAAGGACTGCAGCTGCGCGGCGAGGTAATATCCTTCGAAGTCCGGCACTGCCATACCTCCCTCATCTTTGGGGCGTAACAGCGTGTCGAGCGCTATGCGTCTCCTACCCGCGCCCCACAGGAACGCTATAATCAGTGACCTCAGGCGTTTGAAAACCGAACTCGGGATCCATACCGGCAGTGTCCTAAAATAATACAAAAGCCTGGGCAGAGCTATCATTTTAAGCAGGGAAATTCTACCAGCCAGGGAGAGCGGTAGAGTCGCCCAGAAGTCCATAGATCCACGCAGGGCGTTAATACAGCGAATTATGTTGCCATCCAGCAGGTCGGACGGGGCGTGGTAAACATAAACCCCTAGATAATGTAGGCAGCGCGGCTCCCACCGGAGTTCCTGAGCAGTGAGTGGGCACGGCTCTCCCGGCCTCAGGGGAAACAGACAGGATTTAGGCCAGTTGACCCTCAGGCCCGATAACCTACCGAACTGCTCCAGTAGCCTCCGCGCCCCCTGAAGTTCGGCGCCGGCATCGGCCAAAAACATCAACAAGTCATCCGCATATAGGGAGATGAGGTGTGGCCTCCCCCTAAAAGGCAAGCCTGCGTAGTGGCGGCCCAGTCTGGCTACCGCAGCGAAGGGTTCCATTGCCAACGCAAACAGTAGCGGTGATAGGGAACAACCCTGTCTAGTGCCACGCCTAATCGGGTATTGTCTTGAGATCAGTGCGCCCACCCGGATCCTTGCTACCGCCTCAGTATAGAGGACCTTGGTCCACTGTATATATCCGTCTCCCAACCCGAAGCGACGCATCACCTCATACAGGTATCCCCATTCGAGGCTGTCAAATGCCTTCTCAATGTCGATGGACAGGACAAATGGGGAGACGGTGTCTGGCCAGTCCGCACCCATCAGTCTCGTAAGTCTACGGATGTTATGAGTGGTATTGCGCGTCGGTATGAAACCGCACTGGTCACCATGAACCAGGCCCGTCATGTGCACTAGTAATCTGTTGGCCAGAATTTTACTGAGGATCTTGTAGTCCGTCGTCAACATAGACAACGGGCGATACGAGGACAGCGCCGCGCCCTCCCTGCCCGGCTTCAAAAGTGGGATCATAAGGGCCTCGCACATAGAGCCCGGGAGTCGGCCCTTCTCCTGCGCCTCATTGTATACCTCGCGCAGCCGCGGAGCAAGATGTTCTAGGTATTTGCCATAAAATTCGATCGGTAGACCGTCAAGGCCCGGGGTCTTGTTTCTAGCCATCTGTTTTATAGCACAGCCTATTTCTCCTAGGGAGATGGGCCGCCCTAACTCTTCTGCCTCCGAGTCCTCCACTCGCGGCAACTCTAGCCCGTCCAAGAACTCCTCAAGCTCCTCCGTCCCTCCCGTGTCACCACTCAGATAGAGCCCTTCACAATAAGCTCGGAACTTGTTCAGGATCCCGGGTTGGGAGTGGCAAGGCTCCTCCCCTGGCTCCTGGATCCTCATGATCGGCCCTCCCCCCCGGATAGGGTTAGCAAGCCAAGCCAACATCGACCCGCCTTATCACCTTCCGCATGCGCCCTCGTCACGTACGCCTTGTGGTCGAAGCTACGCAGCCGCTCCAGCTCCACCGCCAGCCCCTCCCGCGCCCCGCTAAGCCCCTCCTGCAGTTCAGGGTGATTCGGGCGCCTCTTCTCAAGATCCCTCAGCCGTGTCTCAGCCTTGTCCAAGTCATCCAACAGTGTCTTCCGCGCCCCTGCCGTGTGCCCAATACAGTGTCCCCGCACCACCACCTTGAAAGCATCCCATTCAACCGCCCTCGTGGAAGCCGAGCCACTGTTCTCCTCAAAATACCTCTCAATACGTTCACTCAGGGCCTCCCTGAACAACAAGTCGTCCAGGGTGTCAGGTTGCAGGCGCCATGTTGGCACGCAGTTAACAGTCACCATCCATTCCAGAGACATCAACAAGGGGTTGTGGTCCGATATCGTCCTGGCCAAGTATTCCGCCCCTCCCACCGCGGGGAGCACACATTCCGAACAAAGAAACGCATCCAGCCTCACATGTAAATCATGCAGGTGCGAGTGAAAGGAGTAGTCCCTAGTGGTGGGGTGCAACGCCCTCCATGCATCCGTGAGGGCCCAGCTCTCCTGCCATTCTGATCTACGCTTGGCGATCCTATGTGCTGGGGACGCGCGCAGCGGGGGATGGGGCCTATCTAGTAGCACATCCTCAACTGAGTTGAAGTCCCCTCCCAAGAGGACCGGCCCTGACAAGTAACCCGCCAATTTGCCCGAGATGTTAGACAAGAAAGCGGGCAGATCTACATTAGGAGCATACACATTACAGAGAGAAATCATCCTGCCTCTCAGCCTTCCTTCCACCGCCACATATCTGCCCTCTGGGTCTATCGACGACTTCGAGACCTGGAAGGGGACCCCCGCCCGTATCCAAATCAATGTCCCCCTCGCAAATGCTGAAAATGTCGTATAGAATAACTGCCCCCTCCAGCGCCTTTGTAGAGCCGCCCCTTCCTGCTTATTGAGGTGCGTCTCCTGCAAAAACGCTATGTGAACCCCCCTACGCCTGAGGTACGCCTGAACCTTATGTCTGCGCGTCATGGATTGCATACCCCGCACGTTCCAGGTCACACATTTCAACGCTCCAGTACTAGCCATTCCCCCCTACACAACCGGACCCCACAGCGAAGAACAGTGTTCGTATAAGTCCCGCGACCACGGGCCCCCCCCCCCCACCCTCTCCAAACAGGAAGCCAAACCCCTCCAACAACTACAACCCCCTGAGCAACCCCAACTGCTCGCAACTCCCACCCCCCCAGGACAGGCCCCCCCGCAACTGGAAGTACCCCCATCCAAACCAACACTCCCGACCACCCCTCAAGGAAAGGTGGTAATATTCGCAGTCCCCACTGCGATGACCTTAGGGGCCAGTAAGGCGCGGCTCAATGCTACAAGACCTCCAACAAATCAGCCCTGCGCGCTCCACCCCACAATCCCCACATTACAGCTCCCCAAAACCTCAATCAATATCTTTCCACTGCTGCGGGTCCATCGCCCCGGTGTCCAACCAGCGAGTCCATTCCGCCATACCAGTTCATCACGCCTCCAGTATCTCTCCCGAGGTCTGCGGCGTCACAATAGGGCCCCGGGCTCCACCAAATTCCGATTGTCCTGTCTCTGAGCCCGTGCCCGGGGCCTCCGAATCCGTACCCTTCCCAGACTGAGTCCTGGCGGCTCTAGATAAGTCCACCACCGCCTGTAGGGCCGCCTGCCTCTCCGCCTCCGTCTGCGACATCGAAGGTTTCCCGGTCCTCTTGCGGTTCCTTCTGATCCGTTGGGACTGCCTGATCGGCTTTTCCACCTTAGCCTCTTCCTCCCTGGCCTTAGCACCGTCCGTTCCTGCCTTATAAGTGTCCCACCAGTCCCATGCGTCCGCGGAAGTCGTGAAGAATAAAGACTTCTCATCAACCACCACTCTTAGCTTGGCAGGAAACAACAGGGAGTACTTGATGCCTTCCTGGCGGAGCTCCCGTTTGAGGGACAGGAAGTTTGCCCGGAGTCGCTGAGTCTCAAACGTGTAGTCCGGGAACATGGTGACTCTGTTGTTTTCCACTTGAAAGGGCCCTGCCTCTCTCGCCCTCTGCAAAAGCCAGTCCCTGTCCCGGTAATGGAGCAACTTGAACACCACCGGGCGAGGAGGAAGGCCCAAGGCTGGCGGACGCGCCGGAACTCTATGTGCCCGCTCCAGGGAGAAGAAGGGGGACAGACCTTCTGGTGCTACCTCCGTCCGCAGCCAGTTATCCAAATAGCCCACCATGTCGTCGCCTTCAATTTTCTCCGGCAGGCCCACTAGGCGTACGTTGTTGCGCCTGTTCCTGTTTTCTGCATCCTCGGCCCTCCTTTCCAGCACCTTCAGACGGTCCATCACGTCGGCCATCTGGGCCTTCACCGTTGCCTGGGCCGGGGCTAAGTCCTTAACCGTGGACTCCACGGATTTCACCCTGTCCTTGAGTTTGTCGTGGTCGGCCTTCAGGAGGCCCAAGCCCGTTGCCACCTGAGCTATATCTTGCTGCAGGGCATCCTTTGTGGTGGCGATGGCTTCCAGGATACGATCCTGCATCCGCTGTAACGCCGCTTGGTCTCTCTCCGCTCCTTCCGCCGCCTCAGTGTCGGTCGCGCCATCTCCCTTCCCCTTCGGCTTCCCCATCTGGGCCGGGATGGGCGGTGGTCCTCAAGTGTGTACTTGGTCGCCCTCCGAGCGTCGCCGGGCACCGTCCTCCGGCCGGGTTCT
Organism: Lissotriton vulgaris; assembly: GCF_964263255.1. NCBI lineage: Eukaryota > Metazoa > Chordata > Amphibia > Caudata > Salamandridae > Lissotriton > Lissotriton vulgaris. The sequence goes on from NC_141699.1 coordinate 996,120,663, forward strand.
CAGGCCCAGAAATGTCACCAAGAAGCAGGAAGCACCGAGCGGTCGTGGCCCGGCCAGCGCCAGTTGCGCCAGAGGTCTGGGGTCCTCGTCTCCGGGTCACTGTCGCACCGTTGTTGCCCCAATCAGGAGACGGTCCTCAACCACCGCCCAAGGGCGCGCCAAAAGTCCATCCGGCACCTGGGGAGAGGCGCGACTCGGCCGCCAACACCTCTAGCGTGTCCGGGAGTGGTCTTCAGTGGGTCTCCGGGCAGATGTCTCCGTCACAAGCTATCCCATGCCCTCGCCGCCATTTTGGGGTCCGCGACTTCTCGGCCGAGTTCAGCTTTCAAAGTTGAGTCACTGCTGTGGGAAGGCTCGGTGTCGCCCTCCGTGGGTCCCGGACCCTCCGCAGTACCGTCCAGTACCGGATAGTGTCCTTTATCTCGGGGTTCAAATGAATTTTCAGGATATTTTCCGGGATCGGGCACGGAGCTCCGAGCTCACGCTGCCTACCTCCTCGGCATCCAAGCCACGCCCCTCTAAATTGTTTCTATGATATAAGGTTGTACCCAAAAGGTAATCTTTTTTGACAAATATAAATTGAAGAGGCCAACTATGATTCGATCTCAAAAGTGGACATAGTGATCATTACTTTCAGGAAAATGTGGGAACGGTGCCATCAGCCCAAACAATGTGGGAGGCCTATAAGACGGTTATCCGTGGAGAAACCATTTCCTTCATAACGGGCAAGAAAAAGGGCCCTAAAACAGAATTAGTGAGAGCGGAAGATGAAGTGCTTCAATTAGAGGAAGAGCTGGAGCATATGGTGAAGCCTGAGAAGGTCCACCTACTAAACATAAAACAGGATGAATTCAAAGGTATAGTGACAGATAGAGCGAGGGCACCATGGAGGGAAACACAAAGTATGCTATACGAACAGGAAGACAAAGCAGGAAAATTGCTAGCATGGCAGGACCAGAAGAAAGGGGAAGCGCGACTGGTGCCCGAGCTGGAGGGGGAAGGAGAAGACCCGATCCTTGACCCACAACACAATGCCGACCATTTTTTTGGGGGAGGCCCGTCTCCTCTGGTCACCTGAATGGTGGCCTTGGACTTAGGATCAGTTCCCTGCCCTAAGCAGGTAGTAAAGAACTTAGGGGTACAGCTTGACCAGGCACTGCTACTAAAAGACCATACTAATCAGGTAACGGGATCCTGTCTTAGGGTCATTGGACTCCTGAGGCGTGTGTTCCCGTACCTGGCAGACAGCCATAGGAAAACCTTGGTTCAAACGCTTGTAATCAGCAGATTAGATTACTGTAATGGGCTTCTTATACCTGCCAATGAAGAGCAGCTTGGCAGATTACAGGTAGCCCAGAACACGGCAGCTAGACTGGTACTTAATGCCCCAGCCAGATCCCCTTCTCGTCCTATCTTGGACAAACTTCACTGGCTACCTATCCGCCAGCCGGTTAAATTCAAAGTATGCTGCGTGATTCATAAATGTCTGTATGGCACATGCCCTAAATACGTGACTGAAAAATTCATACTTTATGAGCCAGGTCGTTCCTTGCGCTCTAGGAACCAATTGTTGCTCCAGGTTCCCTGTATGAAAAGGGAAAGGTAGGGTGGTCGAGCATTGTCTTATAGGGGCTCTATTTTGTGGAACACTCTGCCCCTTACGCAAAACACTGACCATCGAGCCTTCAGGAAATCCTTAAAGACATAACTGTTTTCGAAAGCATAAACCCTGCACTATTCATGATTTGGTCTTGGCCTCTGTTAAGAACACAAGCGCAGAGATACCCCTTCGGGGGTCGAATTCCTGCGCTATATAAGCAAATAAATAAAGGGTCTATAGTACGGAGGGGGCGATACACGGGAGATGACGACAAAGCCCTGCTTTGTGATATTGTACTTCCCACCCTGACCGATGAGAACAGTGTTATCTGGAGTCTGATCTTTCAACTGACGAAGTGGCACATGCGATTAAGGTGATCAAATCTGGGAAGGCTTTGGGTCCCAATGGTATACCGATTGAGCTTTACAAGCTGCGACCAGATAAAATAGCTCCTCACATTCGCTCAATGTTCATTGATAGTAGAGAGCAAGGTTCCCTTCCCAAAGATCAGAGAATAGCTAACCTTGTGGTCATACATAAAGAGGGTGAACCCAAAAAAAGTTGTGCATCGTATAGACAGATTTCGCTATTAAATGCGGAACCCAAGATTCTAGCATAAGTATTAGCTACGCGCCTGGTTAAAGTGATAGACACTTTGGTCCACCCGGATCAAACTGGCTTTATGCCACACCGTAACACAGCCTTAAACCTGCGAAGGTTACATGGTGTCTTAGGTAGAGCTAAGACCATCTTAGAGCCCGTTGCCCGGTGTCACTAGACGCCACCAGGACGTTTGACCTGGTGGAGTGGCGGTATCTCTTTGCAGTTCTGGGCAAGATGGGTTTTGGGCAACCTTTTGTGAATTGGGTTCGACTGCTGTACTCCCAAGACCCTGGCCCAGGTTGTTGTAAACAATCGTAAGTCGGAGACATTCAAACTCGGCCGTGAAACGCGTCAGGGATGCCCCTTAACGCCGCTACTTTTTGCCCTGGCACTGGAGCCCGTGCATTCGCAGAGATCCAATGATTCGCGGGATGCGCTGGTCCCCGGAGTGGAAAGACAGGATTTCATTGTATGCAGATGACGTCTTGCTGTATTTCACTTCCCTGAGAATCTCCCCGATATGTGTATTAGATATCCTCGCAATCTTCGGCAGATACTCCGAGTTTACCATAAATTGGTCTAAATCCATGATGTATGTGCTGCAGGGAAAACCACCAGTCATTCGCAAAGGCTGTCCAAGTCAGATAGCTTTGGATGGCTTTAGTTATCTCAGAATATTTATCACATTGGATCCGGCGCTTCAATACACTCGAAATCTCCTATCACCAATCCAGAAGTTAAAAAGTGATGTTAGCCACTGGAAGTCCCTGCCTCTTTCACTATTGGGCAAGCAGTTCTATTCAAAATGATGGCTGTGCCCTGTTTTCTTTATGCCCTTCGAAACTCCATGGACCCCGTTCACAAATCATATTTTAGGGAGGTGTAAACCCTGCAACGTTCTCTTTTATGGGACGGTAAGACTCCGATTGCACTAGCTAAACTCACCCTCAACTGGTACGATGGCGGTATCAGTCTACTGGACATTAGGCAGTATTATTGGGCAGTCCATCTGTCCGCAATAAACCAAGGGATGTATGGTCGTCCAGATGATCCAGGCTACGCCATGGATAGATGGCTCTTCCCTGGACGAGACTACCTCAGAGCTCTATACTCTAAACCTCGGAAATATCCCCTCAAGGGCCCGACTGCATACTCAGTTCACATATGGCATGAGGTCAACAAGCACTTGGGATGGCACCGTAGGCTCACATTGGCAACTTCTCAATGGCAATCTGAATGTCGGGGAAGCCTCTGGTGCACTAAAGGGTTTGACAAATTGGAATTAATTGGCATCTCCCGAGTCAGGGACCTCTGGGTCACGGGGGAGGTTCTCTCCTTCGCCTCCCTTCAGCAACAATTTAGCTTGGCAAACTCAGAGTACTATAGGTATTTGCAGGTCCGACATTCACATCAGGCGCATATATTTAGTAAGTCCTCCGTCCCAGAGGCATCTCCCCTTGAAGACAGAATACTGGACGGTCATCTCCCCGAGAAGGCGATCTCCCTGATCTACAAGAAATTAATAAATAGCATGGAAGACCGGCTCCGATCCCTTAGAGATAAATGGGTTGCTGATGGCCTAGAACTGAAAGACGATGACTGGCAGGAGGCGGTCTCTTCCCCTCGGGAAGTCGCGATCCAGGCACGGTTGGAGCCTGGTTAAAAATAAAAATCCTGCATAGAACTTACATCACCTGGCCGGGTTTGGTCTGTATGGGTAGAACTGATTGTGGAGAGTGTAGGCGTGGCTGTGGGGAGATCGGCACATTTATGCACATTATCTGGGAATGCGACCGCAACCAGTCGTACTGGCAAACGCTGCATGCCACTCTACGGGAAGTGCTTGGAGTCTACTTGCAGCCTGAGGAACGTAGGTGCCTCCTACACATCTGGGAGCCTACAGACCTCACGTCTTATATGAAGCAGTGGGCGACCCTGGCTCTTGTGGTGGCTAAATGGAATATAGGGTAAACTTGGGGGGCATATAGACCCCCTGGAATTGGTTAAATGGAAGGAGGATTGAAATTAGTGCATTTTCCGGGAAAAATCAGTCTTTGTTGCCAGGGGGTGCCCTGGGAAATGGGGGCCATGGAACAATATTAAATTTGATATTGTTGGTTCCTCCGGTCTTTGATACAGAAAGTTGTTTTCTGAAGCCAGCATACCAGAGACGCCAGCCACTGACTAAACTGTGTACAAGTGACAACAATGAGACGCGGGTTCAAAACGCACACGCTACCTGCATATAAACACACACTCCCCACCACACACATGCTTACAAACAGCCCTGAAAAACAACCACGACTTACAACCAGAGTACACATGAGCAACCACACAAACAACTGCACACACACACAGGAACACACCAGTTACCACCCGCAAGCACATATAAACAACCACGCATAGTCACAGTAAACAACTGGTCGCACTGTCTCACACACACACGCATAGACGCACTCGTAAACACACATACGCTGATGCAGGACCCACACGCACTAATTATATACACAAACACTAACATACACAAACAGACATACCCAGTCACCACTACAGGCCACACACACACAAAGACACACATATACAGGGACAGACACCACTGCAGGCCACAAACACCCATCATACACACACACATAAATGCACAGACACCGCTGCAGGCCGCACACACTCATCACAAACACAGGAGCAGACACCACTGCCGGCCTCGCCCCCTTATAACACATACACACAGAGGTCTGCACTCCTCACTCCAAGGTGCTCTGGACATTTCAGACAGGCAGAGAGAGCTCTGCGGCTCTGTGACACCACACCTCAGTCACCCTGCTACACATAGCATTCAGCCTCTGATTTAATAATCCGCATTACTGGGGAGGAGCCGCGCCAGCGACCAAGATGGCCCCTTGAGCCTCGGCTCCGCCGGCCGCCACATACTGACCAGCCATCCGGCAGATTATCCTGAACCCCGTCCTCTACCATTGGGTGGGGGACCAGCACCTGAGTCACTAGGTGAAATTCTGTTTCGTTTGGGTGCTTCGGCGACAGATTATCGTCGTCCGAAACTCTTGGGCCTACGGATGTGGACACCGGGACCCCGAGTACAGAGCTGTCCGCAGTGGAGTGCGACAACATGGGCCTCTGGGACTGGAAGTGACCGGTCGGAACCTGGTTTATCGCAGGAGAGCCGCGGCTGGGACGTCCTGAGTCCACCTATCCTGATCTGAGGTCGCATTTCTGAAGAAGCTGCCTGGCCCCGATTAATGGTGGCAATGGCGTCGAGAGGAGACCCTGAGAAGCCCCAGTCGAAATCGACAAAGAATACTAGTCAGGTCCAGACTAACAAAATGGACAAGTACGCCTTCTCCAAGGGGTCCCCTGCTGATGCGAAACGTACCCAGACAGGGGGTAGGGATGGCTATTCAGTCGTGGAGGATCCTACAATGAAAGACTTGATGGCAGCGATCACCGGGGTCCAATCTTCCTTGGGTAAGATGGACACTAAACTGGACTCATTGTCGATTGAAGTGGGCCTCATAAGGGTTGACCTCACTAAAACGACGGAGAAAGTTAAGAACTTGGAAATTAAGACGACGAGTCTCATAGAGGATGTGTCGGAGCTGCAGAAAGAGGTGCGAGATCTTAAGGTGGCCCGGAATCAATTTGACCGAAAGCTCGATGAATATGAAAGACTGGCGCGCCGCAAAAACTTCCGCATCCTGGGAGTGCCGGAGAGGTCGGAGGGGTTGACTCCGGACCTCTTTGTTGAGGAACTCGTCCTGCAACATCTCAAGCCTAAGGGCCTCAGTAACTTTTTTACAGTGGAGAGGGCCCATAGAGTTCCCGGTGGTAGTCCGAAAACGGGGGCTCCTCCTCGTCCCATAATTGCCCGGGTCGTGAACTTTCGGGACAGAGATGCAATCCTGCAAACGGCAAGATCCTCGGGCCCGCTGGCCTATGAGAACGCTTCGCAGTTGTTCTTCCCTGACTTCACCCAGATGGTACAGAAACAGCGGCAGAGCTTTATGTCCATCAAACGGCGGCTGAGGGACCGGGATATGAAGTACTCGATGTTTCCGGCTCGTCTTTGGATTGAACATGATGGGAAGACTTGGTTCTTCGATAATCCTGAGGTTGCCGCGGACTGGCTGGATCGGATCGAGGGTTCGGACTCCGGGGCTCAGGCCCGCACAGATAGTGAAGAACAGTGACTTGTTGTTGTGTCTGTGTCGAATTAACATTATTGGTGGCGTAGTGGGACTGGTTGGGGTTGTTCTTTCTTTCCCCCTGGACTATTTTTGTTGGGGCCTTTTTTGTATTTTATTGTGCGGGGGGACTGTGGTTGGTTTGGGGTGGTGGGGGCGGGCGGCCTGTTGTAAGGTCCTCCTCCTTTTTTCTACTTTTAGATACTTGTAGTTAGTTGGGGGTGACAGGCAGACTGCGAGTTGGGGACGTGCATAAGCTACATGCAAGGGTGCAGGGAGGGGGATTGGGGGGTTTTTGTTTGTTGATTTGTTTGTTTTGTGTGACCAGAGTCCGCTATGGGTGCCTATGGATATTCGGTTCTTTTTCGGAGATAGGAATGGCTTCCGCTAGGTTGGGTTTGGGGTTTTCCGTCCTCAGCTGGAACTTGAATGGCTTGGGCGATAAGATCAAGCGCACTATGTTGAGTCAGTTGATTAGAAGGCACTCGCCCGACGTGGCGCTGCTGCAGGAAACTCATCTCATGGGTAAACGTTGTATGGCGCTTCACTGAGGGGGCTACAAATTAGTGGCTCATGCTGGCTTTACTTCTGGCTCTAGAGGAGTGGGGATTTTGGTGAAAAACTCCTTTCCAGTCGACGTGGTCTGACAACAGAGGCCAATATGTTGGAATATCGGGGTTATGGGAGAGTAAGACTGTCACGTTTCTGTCTATCTATGTCCCTCCAGCATTACAGGTGTATACTTTCCGTTATTTTGGGCGGGTGTTTCTGACTTTGCCCATCGGAACAATGGTGCTGGGCGGGGACTTCAACGCAGTACTGGATGGTGAACTAGACAGACACCCCTCCCGTAGATGGCTGGCGGATTTTATTTCCGCGTCGGGTCTGGTGGATGGATGGCGACTTCGGCACCCTAGTGATGTGGGTTATACACACGCCTCTGCGGCACACCACTCACTTTCTAAGATAGACTATGTTTTATTACCAGCGTCTCAGGCGGCCTTTATTCAGGAGGTGACTCATTTGGCACGGGGAGTGTCTGATCATTCGCCGATTTGGCTTCGGCTGCGGATGGGACAGGGTGATGGGGGTAGGGTCGCACCGATTAATGCATGGCGTCTGAAGGACCCTGCTGTCAGGAAGGAACTTGCACGTGTCATGGATTGCTATTTTCAGGAGAATGAAGGGTCTGTTACGTCGATGTGCTCCCTGTGGGAAGCGTATAAAACTGTTGCAAGAGGGGAGGTTCTCTCCCTAGTATCTGGGCAGAAGAGCAGAGCGGAAATAGTGTGGAGGCGGAGCTATTGGTCTTGGAAGCTGCCGTCTCCTCAGGGAGCGTCTCTGGGGCGGGGCACCGCCTCAGATTGCTCCGGGACGAGTACAGGACCCTGACACGTGACAGAGCAATGACAAAACATGCTACTACGCAGAGTAGAATATATGAACATGGCAACAAGGCCGGGAAGATGATAGCATGGTTGGAAAAGGGTGATTGGGGGTCTCAGTTGTTGCCGGAACTGCGTATTGCGGGTGTGGCGGTTTAGTCGGATCCTCAGTTGATTGTGGATGAATTTGCCCGTTATTTTGAGGAGGTTTATACCTCGGCAGGGGACTTTACGGAGGGAGAAAATGCTGATATGCTTCGGGACATTCCGATGCCGGTTCTGTGCGCCGAGCACAGGGAATTTCTTTACTCTGCCTTCACGAACAATGAGGTGACGATGGCCATTAGGGGGGTTCATTCTGGCAGGGCTTCTGGCCCAATCGGTCTCCCCATTGAATTGGTTAAGCTTCATGCTAACCGCTTGGCCACGCACCTGAAAGATATGTATCTTGAGAGTAGAGACCGTGGCGAGTTGCCTTATGATCAACGCCTTGCGAACATTGTGGTCATTTATAAGGACGGTAGCCGCGTCTGGAGTGTTGGTCGTATCGTCCGATTTCCCTTTAAAATGTAGAGCCTAAAGTGCTAGCCAAACTGTTGCCGCCCGGCTAGTGAAAGTTATCACGACGCTGGTGCATTCGGACCAGTCCGGTTTTATGCCGCGTCTGAACACTGCCCTTAATCTCCGTCGGCTCCACGGAGTGGTGGCGGGTGAGTCCCGCATCCACGAACCGGCGTTGTTGTTGTCCCTGGATGCCACTATGGCCTTTGATCGAGTGGAGTGGCCGTACCTCTTTGCGGTCCTGGAGAAGTTGGGGTTTGGCCTCGAACTTATTGGTTGGGTTCGCCTTCTCTACTAAGCCCCCTTGTCTCGTGTGGTCGTAAACAATCATAGGTCCCGCGACTTCTCACTTTGGAGGGGCACTCGTCAGGGTTGCCCTCTCTCACCACTCTTGTTCGCCCTTGCCCTGGAGCCGCTTGCAGCCTGGGTACGATGGGACAGGTCGATTAGAGGACGGCGTTGGACATCGGAATGGGAGGATGAGATTTCGCTGTATGCTGATGACATCCTATTGTATTTGGCCTCCCCTCACAGTTCCCTGGTAGTTGTTATGGATATCCTTGCTATTTTCGGGAGGCACTCCGGCTTCGCTATTAATTGGGCGAAGTCGGTCCTCTTTGTGTTAAGTGGTGACTCACCGAGAGTGCCAGTGAATTGCCCGGTGAGGCTGGAATTGGGCAGTTTTCGTTATCTGGGTTCCAGATATCGAAGGACCCCAAGGTACGCTTTAGTTTGAATTTATTACCCCCATTGGCCAGATTGCATGGTGATGTCGCAAGGTGGAAAGTATTACCGCTCTCCTTGTTGGGCCGCGCGGTCCTCTAAGATGTTGGACCTCCCGCGCTTTTTGTATGCTCTACAGAATTCCTTCGACCCGGTGCCTCGGTCGTATTTTAACGAGATTGAATCTTTGCAGAGCGGCCTTCTGTGGGAGGGGAGGCCGTGTATCGCATTGTCAAACTTGATGTTGCCCTGGTATGACGGGGTATTTGTCTGCCTAATATCAGGAAATACTATTGGGCGTCCCAGTTGGCTCCTATTAATCATGCAATTTATGGCTCGCCGGTAGACCCAGGCTTTGCGATGGACTGTGGCCAAGTGCCTGGGGGAGAGTATACTAGAATGTTGTATGCGAAGAGTGGTCGTTTCCCTTTGGTGGGTCCTCCATCAACGGCGACGAGGGTATGGCATGAGGCTAACCGGGCCCTCAAATGGGCGGGGCGAATAACACTGGCTACGCCTTTGTGGAGCTCGGAGATGTTGGGTACTCTGTGGAAAACTAAAGGGTTTGACCGTTGGAATTTGATTGGATTACACAGGTGCGAGATGTGTGGGGTAAGGATAGGGTGTTGACGTTTGAGGAGTTGCAGGCCAGGTACCAACTGCATGATACTGAACGGTTTAGATACCTTCAGGTTAGTCATGCTTTACGTGCTGTAATCCCCAGTGGAGAGACACCTCCGGTGGCCTTCCCGCTGGAGGACCGACTGTTGGATGGTTATTTGCCTACCAAAGCAATATCGTTGACCTACAGAAAACTCATTAACCACACTGAGGATCCCCTGGTGCAGCTTAGGGAACAGTGGGTGGCGGATGGATCAGTTCTGGATGAGGAAGATTGGAGGGAGGCGGTGTCATCCCCTAGAGTAGTGGCGGTCCCAATGAGACTTCATTTGGTCCAACTCAGGATTCTGCACCGTTCCTACACCACGGGTCCTGGATTGTGGAGGATGGGGTCGGCCGTGTCTGGAGATTGTCGAAGAGGGTGTGGAATGCCTGGAACGTTCCTTCATATTCTGTGGGAGTGCGAGAAGGTCCGTGATTTTTGGGCGAGGATACATCTGAAGATGAGTGAAGTATGGGGTGTGCGGATTGAGTTGGAGGTGCGTTGATGTTTGTTGAATGTTTGGGAGCCCTCCCACCTCTCGAGCCATGGCAAACTCTGGGTCAATCTTGCTTGTGCGATAGCCATGCACAACTCTGGGGTGCCACTCGGGCGCCTCGGGTTGGGAAGTGGATGGAGGACATCGACTGGTATATGTTCCGGGGGAGGTCTATGTGTCGAGGGGCCGACCCCGCAAGTGGGGTAAGATCTGTGGAGTCTAGAACGCTTATCGTGTGGACATCTGTACACCACCTGATGTAGATCCTGCCAGTGTGGAATCGGAGGACGCCTAAGCCCATTCTGTATATTTTGCTTTATTTGTCTTATATGGAAGTCTATGCTCTCTATGTGTATATTTGCAGTCACTCAATGCGCTCTGGTCAGTTTTGAGTCGTGTGATGTCCCTTTCTTTTTGTTCAATAAAAAGATGTTTAAAAAAATAATCCCCATCACTGGGGTCACTATGGGGCAGTCCCGGCCAAATGCCCTTTTATTAAGGCAGGGCTCTGAAGATACTAAGCTTAACTGCAGATCCTGGTTCCTGAGGTTCTTTTAAGGAGTAGAACTTCCTCCCAAGGAAGGCTAACGCTGGTGGCACCCGGTGCGACAATCCATGTTGACACCCCCACGTCCCAAGACCTGCTCCTCGTTCTCTCACTACCACCTGCAAAAGTGCCCCTCATCTCTCCTATAATAAGATATTGCTAAGCACAGTGCCATCATGAGGTCACAGCGCCTCACTCCACAGGTCAGTGCCCAGTGCAGCTGCGCCAGTCGCACTGCCCTAAAGCCCGCCCTGCTCCCTCCAGAATGGTTTCACCAGTGCAGGGAAGTTCAGCTCGTTCTGGGCCGGCCTACGCCGGACACTGAAACCTACTGCAACCCCCAGACCATGTCGAAATTTGCATTCAGCAGCGGAGCTATGGGGATGGTTGTGATGCTCTGAGATGCAAAACCCTTGTCTTCCCAGATCCCTAGACATCCAAATGTATGTAGGGACCAGACCATGCTAGTCAGTGCATAAAGAGGTCTCCTGTGGAGAACATGTAACTGGTCAGCCCTATTTATCTTAGGAATGCAACCCTTCTTCCAAGTTTAAGTACAGAAGAGTGAAGTGATATGCAGTGGATATCTGGAAACACAAGAGCATAGACCTTGTTGTGAATTCTGTCTATTTCACTGTTGCTGCTCAGTTTCTGCTACTTCTTGGCCAATATCCTGTGCAGCCGACGACATAACCCTTGGTAACTACAACAAGCATTGGCATAGCCAATAGGTCTCCCCTTTGGGACCTTATACGTGTTTAGTTCTCCAGCACAATATCCTTGGTGCAAAGGCGAGACCTATTGGCTATGCCAATGCTCATTTTAACCGGAGCCAGAACTTTCACCACAGCACGACTCTGGCCTTCATGGGTGGCACCCCGATGCCAACTGTAAGGTACATAAAAAACTCTGTTTCTTTTGCAAATTGAAACACCCTTACTTTCGCAACCAGCACTTTGCCTCATATATTAATAGTTGTTTTGAAAGACTGGGGAACAAACCAGTAGAAATATGAAATATTATAAATGCATAATTATAAGAGACTAATTACACATGGTGTACAGGTGGCAAAATTGGTGACTGGACAAAATTCCAAATATCAGCCCCATCTGTAAAATGTCTTTATTATGTGATTTGCTTATACTCAAAAAGCGTTACAATTTTAGCCTGATGCAATACTACAGTGACAGCCCTTTAATGCCAAATGGTATCTGCATCCCATCGTTGGTGTTCGAGGGGAGGAGCTAAACAAAGCCACAAAATAATTGGTACTGGCAAAGCCATCGGCCTGCCTTGGCAAGCTGGTGCATGTTTTAGCTCTTTTTTTATTGCAATCATATGTCAAAACTAAAACTATTTAAAAAGAAAAGGTGCTGCTGCCTAAATGTGGTAGCCAAACGTGATAAAAATTTTAATTTCAAAAGAATATCCATCCCATATAATTTAGTATATCTGTACAGGTGCTTCCTAGCAGCAGTTGGACATACATCTGATACATAAACCCTTTTTAGTTTAAATGCACGACTTGGCAAAACGTATGCAAAGAAAAATGTGAATGCAGATGAACAGACCAGATTGTCTATTTATATATTTGTACTTTTTTTTTATCCCATAAGGCTAGCTAATTCAGTCTCTTGGCACAAAAAGGGTGCTCTCCTGTTATAACAACTATAGGCAATGGCTAAACCTTTTAATTTTTTTTAAATATATTTTATTAAAAGTTTTTTGGATGTTACAGCACAAACAGAATATCAACGCATTACGTTACAGAGAAAACAATAAACAAACAATAATAAATCAAAAATGTATCTCTAAAGTGACTAAACAGAACGTCAGAAAATTAACCAGAGGAAATACATACACCCATCCCTTCAAGGCGGATCACACCGGGGATTTTCAAAAGACTCTTTCCATTTTATTTCAAATACCCATTTTGAAGCCATAGCCAAGGTTTGAAATAAAAACAGATGAAGAACGAACACCTCCAGTAATAATAAAAATTGATGATCAGATCTTTGGGATTCTAATCTTCAAGCCAGGGGCCATTTGTTGTTGTTTTTTAACACTGCTGGAGGCCAACTGACAAGCGGGAATTGTCAGTTTTCAGCAGGTTATGGAGAAAGCTGCATTTATTACATCCGATTTGTACTAGTTATATCTTTCACAGGGAACATGTCATTTAATAATTAATAACCTCTCCGTATTCACTCACACTGCAAGCATGTGTTCTTTACCCCATATTTTGCGTCCTGACCTACTTACAAGGAGAGACAGGGAAGCAGTCGTTTAAGTTAATAAAAACCAAGCTGGCGCAGTGCCTCATGGGTAGTGATATGCACAGCCATTGTTTTTTAGTGTTACTGCGGATCTTTATAAAGCTAACGCAGCCTCTGAATCCAGTACACCGTAGTAACCAACAGATGAGGCTAGGGATGCATGAGAACTCAGAACATTACCGCTCTACAGGCACCGGATCAGTCAATGAACAGAAATGAGACACGGTGTACCTTTCCAGACTGGCACTAATTACAGAAAGGTTACAGTGAATGCTTCCCAATTAACCATCTCAGTTAGAATCCTTTTAGTCAGTATATGAGGAGATACCATCTTTTAGGGTTTGTCACTCTAGATATCAATCAAAACCCGAAAGTCCCAGATTTGCCAACTTGAAAGTCTGCCACATTGGGCACACTAGAGAACTTTCTGCAAAAAAAAGTCTGACCCTGCCGAACGACTCCTTTTATGCTGGTGTTCACAACAGTCAGTGATTCAGCGAAAACGCCAAAAAACAGGATTCGGCGGCTTCAGAGTTTTAAAAGGCAATCGCAAGCAAAATACTTGCCAATATTGTTGTGGTTTTTTTCCATGATCCCCACCTGGATTCATAAAAACACATTGCAGCGGTTCTGGGAGGCTTGAAAGACTGCAGTTTCTGTGGTCTTTGCTCCTGCTTCGCTATATCCCAGGCTATATGGGGAGGGCGAGGGCGAGCAAAGCCTACAACGCCATTATGGCGGTCGCACTAGTCCCCGGGGCAGGAAGGCCACCGTACCAGTCAATGACGCGGCACTCCCACCCTCAGGGGCGACCAATCAGGGAGAGGCAGCGAGTGGGTCCCGGAAGCACTTTGATGCTTTCGGTCCAAAGTCCAGCCTGCGTTACGGACAGTCCGGTCTAGACCGGCCAGCCTGGGCACCCCCCTTAAAAGGGAGCTGTGGGGAGCAGAACAGTCTTTTGTTCTTGCTCCCCACAGGTTCGAATACCGGGCCAGCTATGGCCCATGACCTTTTTTTTCCCACCCACAATCCCCTAAGGCAGGTTTTTGTAAGGGCATAGTTTTGTAATATATACGTTTTGTGTTTTTCTATTAATTTTTATTACAGGTCGCTCTGAACTTTAATTAATGTAATAATTGTTTGAAATAACATAATAAAAGTGTTGGTATTTGCTATTTTGTTTCAAGTAATATTGTCGCATTTAGTTGTGTGTCTCTGGTCAGGCGGTAAGGTCATGATTGGTAAGCATAGTCTTCGGTCCTTAGCGGTCAGCACCATGTAACTCCAGGGGCAGTGACAGCTGGTAAGTAGGCTGTCGGGGTGCAGGGCCGGGGGAGTCATTGTTCCCAGTGGGCCTGGGGCCACCTGTTATGTTATGTTATGAGCTTTTGTATTGCGCACAGCTGCCCCAGCTAAGGGGCGTCCTGGCGCATGGCAAGAAAAAAGCAACACCTACAGGGAACATAACAGCAAAGGGAACAAAGGCAAATTATTCAAACAGAAAAGTTTTTAAAGCTTTACGGAAAGCTAAAAGATCAACGAGCAACCGCATCTCAACAGGAAGAGAATTCAAAAGCTCGGCCGCTCTAACCCTGAAAGAGCGGCCGCCAACCCGACACAGCCTGTATCGGGGAATCACCGTAAGAGCTTGACCCAGGGATCTCAGGGACCGGGTAGGCACATACCAAGTCAAAAGGTTCGCAAGAATTTGAGGACTCCCACCCCTCAAAATATTGAACGCCAGACACCGCACTTTAAACTGGATTCTTGCCCTGATGGGCAACCAGTGCAGGGATCTCAATGTGCCGAAGACGGAACAGGTTCGAGGTAGGCCAACAATGGCTCTCTGCACGCCTATGTACCTCAGGGCGCCAGTATGCAGAAGTCTGCAGCCCACGTGATGGAGTTTAAGGCACAGGGCGTAGGGGGGGCCTGGGGGAAGTCTTAGTCCAATAAACTGTACCCCCTGCACAACCTTTACTCCGGTGGAGTCGTTTTTTCGTAGTACACTGGGATCAAGGGAGCTGCAAGTCATTGACCTTGCCGTAGGCTTTAGATGGGACACGCAGAAAGTAAATATATGCATTGTTAGATTTACGGTAGGAGTGTCTTGTGTATTAGACTTTGTTACGGTTAGCCATGTGACAGCATTTGTCTATCAATGTATCTGTACTTTCTGCATAATTTTCTGTACATAATATTTTAAATTTTTTTTTTTAATTTTAATAAATATGGCGGGGGTTACACCCCCCCAATCCAAAAACTTGGTCTGGTCTTAATGATGTAGCTAGGGGGAGGTCGGTGCCATCCATCCCCATAGATTGGTTGGCGAGTCCAGTAGGGAAGGGGACCTAGGTAAGTACCAGGCCATATCAGATAGCGCACAGAGCCTGACAGAAACCAGAGTGAGCTTTGCATGCCCAGAGGTATGAGAGCAGGCCTGGGGGCAGACCTCGTGTGATCTGGACAGCCTGGATCTTCCTACACCTATGGAAAGGAACAGTTGAACCCAGCACTCATAACTGCAGCAAAACGCAGAGGCGCTCATCTCCACGCTGCATTAACCCCTGCTGCTCTTGAAGACTCAGACTCTAAACTTGTCAACGACTGCCCTAGGCCAGCCTCACTCCCCCTCCAAGCCAAATGCAGTGTCTTGTCACATATGTCATTGGACTTCAAAAACTGCCACTAAGCTGGAGTTCACCATCGATATTCTATAATTTTCCCAAAGTGGAGCCATGTAAGAATTATACAGTCACGTCAAAGTGGACCTGGGTACTGTCACCACACTTCCACGCTGTGTACACAGACTACTTGAGCTGAAGGTTACAGAACTGCCCGGATTTGGGATTTTTCATATTTCAAAATATTTCACTTTATCTATTGCACCAATTAGGAAAGACCGATGCATGGAAACCTCTCCATGTCACTCTGACAATGTGAATCAGTAACAAGCACTTAAAAGCAGGGCAAATCAACATGGCCCAAGGCAGCCATCTGAACTCCTTTTTCCTGAACCTCAGCATCATTAGTTGTGTGCAGAAAACGTAAGAGCTACAAGGACATCGCCCCACGCCGCCTACAGCCACACGGAAGGCACTTGTGCCATATTTTAGCATCATCTGCAGAATCAGGTTTTCACTTTTCATTAACTGAAAGGAACAACTCATCAGTGACAGCACCAACCTAAGGGGGCGACGACAGGCCGGTTCTCCCTTTCAGTTGGCTATACAAGTATAGTGCCATACACTCACTTATTGATTCAAGCCGCAAGAAATAGTTAAGGTGTTCCACACACAAACAAGCAATTAGCAGGATGAACATCTTCTTGGGTAGCTGTTGCGCCTTATAAATGTAATAAATAAATAAATCAAACGTGAGATGGTAGTTTGTTCATTTTATTTTTTACTAGCTTCAGAGTTTTATATTCTTGTTCGCGGATCTGTCCATGCTGAATTTTCATCTTCGATACAGACGCATATGTCACGTTTCTATATTTTAATCTACCACACAAACAAACAGACCGCCACTCACCAAAACTAACCAGGAATGGGCTACCTTTTTTTTGATCCAAAAAACTGGTAAATGACTGGTACAGGACATAAAACCGCCACAACCCAGTAGTTAGTCATATTGTCAATGAGTCTTTGTCATAAATAAATTAAGCTCTGTAAAAGATACTGGTTTTAAGTTATATATATATATGAACAAGACTACGTCAGTAGTCGAAACGTTGCATTTTGGAAGGCACAAGAACTGATTAAAACATCTTGCCTGGAAAGCGTGGGGTCTGCCTCTTCATTCGCCGCTGTGTCGTGGAGGTTTGGAGATTCTTTTCTGATATATATATATATATATATATATATATATATATATGTATATATATTTGACTGTGATATTTCGCGAGTGGGGGAGTGTAATTTTATGCAAAATGCAGATTTAAGACAAAATCAGTCCGTTGCAGTTTTGAGGAAAACTACCTATCCTTACAATTTAATATAGCCCTTTGTTAAGTGTGTTATCATAAATCAGTGATAGCACCACGGTACAACAGATATAAACAGTATCGAGTGTGGGACATCATTGACTATATGAGCCATGTATTGAAAGAACACTTTAACTGAACAAACCTCTTCACAGGGCGCACATCACTGAATATTAGATGGATAAACTTCCAATAGGACACCATATTCTCCGGCCAGTTTCCCATTATTATTCCGTAAGGCCTTAAAAACCTACCTCTTCCTGCAAGCATTCCCAGCCTAGTCCTTCCACAGCTGTTATTTGGGTTCAATAAGTCCTTAGCGCCAAGAAACCGCTACGTAAAAGCGCGCTCTACAAATGTTTTTAAATTCAAATTAAATTCAAATTATACTCTGGGTATCAGGGAGTGGTAGACTGACCTAATATTACTTCCAGGGAAACGGCAACCCTCTAAACCATATGGCCACCAACGTGCAAACTTTGCTGCATTTCTTGTAGACATTTCAGTTTCACATATTCTCGACATTAGATTAATAAACATACAGGTTCATGGTGGCCTAGTTCCCGACCTGGCGTAAGCTTGAGCAGTATTGCATCCCTAACACTGCAGGAGTCGCCTGTACCCAATCACTTTCTATGAGCCTCAAGGGCTACTATTTTAGCTCAAGGGCTACTATTTCAGCTGAAGACCATTTTTGCTGCATCAGTTTTTCACACGTTTACACTAGGGCACCTAGCATATTGTTGATGTTTCTTTCAGCAGACCTGTGGCAAGTCAGCAAATCTACATATTTGATTGGATTTCTTTGATCTGGGCATTTGACCGAACAATACCTTGCTGCTTGAACTGTCCTAGGGAATTTGTTAACTACTCCAAACAGCACTTCATATATTGAGATTCCCTTAGCTGCAGACAAGCAGCACACACCAACCAGATCACCCTAGTCACCCAGTCACTTGCTGAGCAGCTATGTAGTATATTTCATAACTTTGGGGACCCAGACTCTCTGCATCCAGGTGCCTTATGATTTACTCTTTAGAGACACATTTACGAGTCCCACCCTACATCAAGTCTGACAATAGCATGATAATTTTGTTTAAAAAAGACAAAAGTACAAGTGACACTGCGACAATGTAGTACAGCATGAAAGGAAATACCAAGATTTTCTCCATTGGCACCCGACCCAGGGAGGAGAGGGGAAGCCAACACTAAAAGAGGACAATCAATCAATCAATCAAAGACATTTATAGAGCGCACTACTTACCCGTAGGGTCTCAAGGCGCTTGGGGGGGGGGGGGGGGGGCGTTACTGCTCGAACAGCTAGGTCTTGAGCTTCTTCCTGAAGGAGAGGTGGTCTTGGGTCAGGCGCAGGTCGGGAGGGAGGGAGTTCCAGGTCTTGGCGGCCAGGTAGGAGAAGGACCTTCCTCCTGTTGTCGCTCTTCGGATGCGGGGGACGGCGGCGAGGGCGTGGCTGGCTGATCGGAGGTGGCGTTTGGGAGCGTAGAAGTTGATTCGGTTGTTGAGGTAGCTCGGGCCTTGATCGTGTAGGGCTTTGTGTGCGTGGGTGAGGAGACGGAGGGTGATTCTTTTGTTGACGGGGAGCCAATGCAGGTCTCTCAGATGTCCGGAGATGTGGCTGTTTCGTGGGATGTCGAGGATGAGTCTGGCTGAGGCGTTCTGGATCCGCTGGAGTCTCTTCTGGAGCTTGGCGGTGGTTCCGGCGTAGAGGGCGTTGCCGTAGTCCAGTCGGCTGGTGAGGAGGGCCTGGGTGACAGTCTTCCTGGTCTCGGTGGGGATCCACCAGAAGATCTTCCGTAGCATGCGCAGGATGTTGAAGCACGACGAGGAGACGGCGTTGACTTGTCTGGTCATGGAGAGGGAGGAGTCCAGGATGAAGCCCAGGTTGCGTGCGTGGTCCGTCGGTTTGGGTGCGGTGCCCAGGGCGGGGGGCCACCAGGAGTCGTCCCAGGCGGAGGGCGAGGAGCCCAGGATGAGGACCTCCGTCTTGTCTGAGTTCAGTTTCAGGCGGCTGGTCGTCATCCACTCAGCTACATCTTTCATCCCTTTGTGCAGGTTGGCTCTGGCGGCGGCGGGGTCGTTGGTCAGGGAGAGGATCAGCTGGGTGGCGTTGGAGATTATGTTGAGGTTGTGTTGGCGTGCGATGGCCGCGAGGGGGCTCATGTAGACGTTGAAGAGGGTGGGGCTCAGCGAGGATCCTTGAGGGACGCCGCAGATGACTTCGGTGGCCTCTGACTTGTACGGTGGTAGGCGGACTCTGTGTTCTTCCGTCGAGGAAGGAGAAGATCCATTCCAGTGCCTTCTCCTGGATTCCGACGTTGCTGAGGCACTGCACTAGGGTGCGGTGGCAGACAGTGTCAAATGCCGCGGAGAGGTCTAGGAGGATGAGGGCCGCTGTTTCTCTGTTGTCCATCAGGGCTCGGATGTCGTCGGTGGCAGCGATGAGGGCTGTCTCGTTGCTGTGGTTGGCTCGGAAGCCAGACTGTGAGGGGTCGAGGGATCCATTTGTCTCGAGGAAGGCGGCCAGCTGTTTGTTGACGGTCTTCTCGATGACTTTGGCTGGAAACGGGAGGAGCGAGATGGGGCGGTAATTCTTGAGTTCGGTGGGGTCCGCTGTAGGTTTCTTGAGTAGAGCGTTGAGTTTGGCGTGCTTCCAGCTCTCAGGGAAGGTGGCGGTGTCGAAGGAGGTGTTGATAATGTCCCGCAGGTGGGGTGCGATGACAGAGTCGGCCTTGTTGAAGACGTGGTGAGGGCAGGGGTCGGCCGGAGATCCGGAGTGGATGGAGTTCATCATGCGGACAGTGTCTTCGGTGCTGATCGGAGTCCAGGCGCGGAGGGTGGTGGTGGTGGGCGGCGTTGCTGCGGTTGTGGCGTGCGTCGGTTGAATGCTGAAGCTGTTGTGTATGTCCGCGATCTTTTTGTGGAAGTAGGAGGCGAGGGAGTTGCAGAGGTCTTGCGATGGGGTGATGTCGTTGTTTCCGGCGTTGGGGTTGGAGAGCTCTTTCACGATGTTGAAGAGTTCCTTGCAGTTGTGTGCGTTGTTGCCCAGCCGGTACTTGAATGCAGTTTTCTTGGCGGCGCGGAACAGTTGGTGGTGCTTCCGGGTGGCAAGCTTGAGGGTGGTCATGTTGCCCGGTGTTGGTTCCCTTCTCCAGACTTTCTCGAGGGCTCGGCAGTTCTTCTTGGAGCTCTTGAGTTCGTCGGTGAACCATGGGGCTTTCTTGCTGCCGGGTCTGCTGGGCGGGGTCCTCAGAGGGGCGAGTTCGTCCGCGCAGTTGCTGATCCACTTCGTGAGGTTGTCGGCGGCCTGGCTGGGGTTCGCTGAGCTGGCAGGTGGGTGCTGGCTCAGGTAAGCGGCGAGCTGGTCGGCTGTGATCTTGTTCCAGCTTCTTCGGGCAACCTGTTGCTGGTGGTGGTGGATCGTCGTTCTTTTGAAGGTGAAGTGGACGCAGCTGTGGTCCGTCCAGTGGAGTCCTGTGGCGTGGCTGAAGGCAATGTCTTTGCTGGATTAGAAGACGGCGTCGAGTGTGTGTCCGGCGAGGTGGGTGGGGGTGGACACCAGCTGCTTGAGTCCGAGGTTGGCGAGGTTGTCGAGCAGGGTGATGGTGTTGCGGTCGCTGTTGTTCTCCAGGTGGAAGTTGAGGTCCCCCAGGAGGATGTAGTCAGCGGAGGGGAGGGCATGCGGGCTGACGAAGTCGGCGATGTCCTCGCTGAATTGTGTGCGTGGTCCCGGGGGTCGGTAGATCAGGGTGCCTCTGAGGGTGGTCTTCGGGTCGGTGTGGATCTGGAAGTGCAGGTGTTCGGCGGTGGTTAGGGTGTCGTCGGTGTTGGTCGTGATGCGGATGGTGTCTCTGTGGATGACGGCGATGCCTCCTCCCATCTGGTTGGCGGTGCGGTCCCTCCGGGTGATCTTGTAGCCCTCTGGGATGGCGATGGCGATGTCGGGTGCTGAAGAGGCGTTCATCCAGGTCTCCGTGAGGAAGGCAACGTCAGGGGCTGTGGTGTCGAGGAGGTTCCAGAGTTCGATGGCGTGTCTGTGGACGGAGCGGGTGTTGAGCAGGATGCACTTGAGGTGGTTGCTGCTGGTGTTCGGCTTGGCGGTTGCTGGTGCAGGGCAGGTCCGGATGCAGGTGAACTTGCAGGCGTGGCAGCTGAAGGGTCCGTGGGTGCGTCGCGGGGTGGCTCGGTAGCATCCTGGGATTCGGCCGGTGTTGAGTGCGTTGAGGGTGGCGGCGGTGTACGTCCGGCGGGTGGGCTGGGGTCCTCGAGTGCCAGGGGTCCTGGCACTGGGCGCGGTCCAGGCGCGGACGGGCGCAGACGGGCTTACCTTTGGCGCACAATCGGCGCGCCCGCTGCGCGTTCGCACGGTCGCCGTATATGGCGCGAGGGAGGGCGGAGCAGCTGGGAGGCGGGAGCGGGGAGGGTACACAAAGAAAAAGGGGGCGTGGTCAGCGGCGGTGGCGGGGAGCGGGGAGCGGGCAGGGATTACACGGGGGAGCGAGAAAACAGGCAAACAGGGACAAAAAGACTATTACAGGTTATAAACAATTTAACAACAGTACACAATAATGCAGAGGGGCACACAGCAGGACAGCGGGGCACAGGAGCACAGACCACGCCGCTCGGCGGTAGGGGGCGTGGTCAGACGGCGGTAGCTGGAGCAACGAGGCAGGCAGGCGGGAGGTGCACGCAGCAGCTGGTGGCCGTGCGGCGCGGGGGTGTCCTAGACTAGGTCACACTCACCTGCGTCGCACGGTCGCCATATATGGCCAAGTGCGAGGGAGGGCGGAGCAGCTGGGAGGCGGGAGCGGGGAGGGTACACAAAGAAAAAGGGGGCGTGGTCAGCGGCGGTGGCGGGAAGCGGGCAGGGATTACACGGGGGAGCGAGAAAACAGGCAAACAGGGACAAAAAGACTACTACAGGTTATAAACAATTTAACAACAGTACACAATAATGCAGAGGGGCACACGGCAGGACAGCGGGGCACAGGAGCACAGACCACGCCGCTCGGCGGTAGGGGGCGTGGTCAGACGGCGGTAGCTGGAGCAACGAGGCAGGCAGGCGGGAGGTGCACGCAGCAGCTGGTGGCCGTGCGGCGCGGGGGGTGTCCTAGACTAGGTCACACTGTTGCATTGCCCTAACCACCATTTCCAGATTACCTGCTATCAATTTCTCAGCCATGGGGTAGACTCGCACCCCCCAGCACTTTTAGATCTATCACGTCCATTTTAAACGTTCAAACAGGTCTCGAGCCTGCTGCGACACATTCCTGGGCATAATCGCGGACAGATAGGACTTGTCCCAATTGACCTGGAGACCAGAAACACTTGCAAACTCGGCCCATCCAACCCTGATCATAGGAAAGCCAATCACAGGGTCCCTTAGAAACAGAAGTATCACCTGCATATAGTGACACAGCATGGTGTATATCTGGCAAATGTTCCGGCCTTTCTTCCTCACATTTCCATCTTTATTGTGGGGAAAGCAGACAATCCTGTCTT
Organism: Lissotriton vulgaris; assembly: GCF_964263255.1. Classification (NCBI taxonomy): domain Eukaryota; kingdom Metazoa; phylum Chordata; class Amphibia; order Caudata; family Salamandridae; genus Lissotriton; species Lissotriton vulgaris. The sequence continues at coordinate 996,143,219 of NC_141699.1, forward strand.
GCCCCCTTTGTACATCACAACGTGTTAAAATAATCCACACTGTTAGCATCCTTGCTAACAGCTAAACATATGGCAGCTCAATTCAGCTTCTAATCATCGTTCCAAGCCCCATCGGTTTTAAAACTTCGAACAAGTATAGCCAAAGCAATGTGTCAAATGCCTTGTCAATATTAAGTGAGCCTACTACCCCCTGCGGGTAAAGCGGGGAAGTCTCTTCCATCAACAACAGGCTTCGCAGGTTACTGGTCAAGATGGATCAGTTTCTTAACAATCTAGGACTGCATTAAAATCACCATCCCATATTTGCAGTTTATTCCAGGTTCAGTCTAGGGAAGGAGTCAATGTATTAACAGCTTTTGGTTCACATCATGAGCATATACACTTTCCATCGTCACTTCACCACCATTCAACCATCCCTTTAATATGTCACATCTACAACCTTCATAGAGGTGTTTATTTTTGATCATGAACGGCAGCCCTGAGGCTTTTGATATAGGGACACCCTTGGAAAAGGCAGAATATTTGGTGCCCACTATTTGTCCCCTCCATTTTTTTGCCTATCTTATTCAGTACTCGTTTAGTCGTCCTTCCTGCTTCAATTATACAAAAAATTACATGTCTCCTGCAGAACTGGCATAGCATTCTAAGAAAATAACTGGGTGATTAGCACCGTCGGTCTTTTGGATGCTAGGGGAAATGATCTAAATTTGGAGTTGGTTGCACCAATTGTAACAATCGTTAAAAAAATGTATGTTCTTGCCCCACTTTTACATTGACTCAGCACTAGGAACAAATCAAATTTCCTCTTCAGATTTTTGAAGTGGAACTTAGGGACTGAAAATCAACAATTGAATGATCTGGATTTTTACATTATTGGATCCTAGTTTTAATGTTTTCTTGTTATAGGTTCAATTTACAACTACAAAATACTATTTTATGTCTCAGTCATTGGGAGAACAACCAAATACAGGATCCAAAATGTAAGAGTGGAGAGGAAAGACACTGTGGCCCAATCATGCCTGCAATTTCTTCTTGCGGCGCACACTATGAGGGATTACAGTGCTAAATGAAATCCAATAATCAAAAGAGGGTCTCTAGTCCCATATTGATGCGTTTGTTTTCTCCATAAACCAGCTTTAGATGTATTATTTCTGTATCTGGCACTGATTCTGTAAATGTCAGAGTGGATTCCAGAGGGGAAAAAGATCACAATGTTCATACATAAACAATTTATTTAACAAACTTTGGTTGCCAACATGAAGCCCCTTTTTGTTTGCGATTAGTAGTTCATGCTACTATTTCATTTTCAGGGCCCCTGGAACCGCATACTACAGAACTGGACTTCCTTTTACAATAAAAAAAACAGGCATAAAGCTGTATTTTTCTTCCTTTCTACTGAACAAACACCAGAAACAATAATCAGCAAATTCGAAATCCCAGGAAGCAGATTATATATGGTCCCTGGTTACATAAAGCATCTATTAACTCCTGAACTATAATAAACTAGTCTTGATACTGGCGCTGCAAGATCAAAGGGGTACAACTAAGAAAAAAAGCAAATTACAATTTACAACACAGTTATTTTATACAAAAGATTTGCACTTTTTCTGACTAGGCACAGTACTTTCAGACGTCCAAAAGAATTCTCTTTTCGTGTGTTTATGATTCATTCGTTTATCTTATATATCATGCAAGCAGGCACAGCAGCATAAGGTGTGTGTCGGTCAATTTGGAGATAAGGGTAACATTTAAACTTGTGTCTGCCATAAATTTATCAATAATTTGTAATAGGGTACATTAAATATCACCACCATCAGGAAGAACTGTTCCAATTTCAAGGACAAAAAAACATTTTACAAGACGCATGCTTACGTTTAGTAAGATGGCCTCCAGAACTTATATAAAGTATGTAAGACTTCTTTTCCAACTCATCAAGATGGCGTTCACTGATGTATGAGAATTATTGAAAAAACAAACTGAGAAATCACATTGGAGAAAAGCAAATCTCGAAAAACCAATTTTTTAGGAAAGAATTTTAAGGAACGACAAATATTGAAAATTAAAGGAAACATTTTGAGGAAAAGATCATTTTAAAGAAAAATCCAAAATTACATTACAGCTGGGTTCAGCTTTAAGGTAGAAAAGTTTTTGGTTTCAGTGATGGTTAATGTTTAGGGGTGATGAGGTTTTATGGGGTCAGGGATGGAAGAGTTCTTGTGTAGAAAGGTATTTTTAGGGAGTCAACAGGTGGTAGGGCTTTTTAGATAACAGATATGGTTGAGTTTAGGGACGGTGAGGGTTTTTTAAGGTTCAGGGATGGTTAGAGTGTTGAGGATTTAGAGTATACAGAATTTGGGCTGTGAGGTGTTTTTTTTTTAATGTTGAGTGATGGGTTGGGTTTAGGGGTAGTAAAGGGTTTGGGGGATTCAAGAACGGGAGGTGTGGGATTTAAGGGTTCAGAAATGGGTGGAGTTTAGACATGGAAAGGCTTTCTAGGAATATGAATGGGTGGAGTTTAGGGGTGATGAAGACTCATTAGGGATCAAGGAGTGTGGAGTTTAGGGGTGGTGAGGAGTTTTTAGGGTGTCAAGGATGGATGGTGTTTAGGGATAGGGAGATTTTCTAAGGTTCAAGATGGAGGGTGTTAAGGGGTAAGGAGCAGTTTTATGGTTCAGAAATGGGTGGAATGGGTCTGGGATGGTTGTAGTTTAGGTGTGGTAAATATTTTTAGGGTTCTGTGGTGGGTGGAGTTCAGGGGGAGAGAGGGCTTTTAGGATCGGGGGACAAAGGGCTTTTAGGATCGGGGAAGGATGGGGTTTACGGGTCAGGGATGGGTGTAGCTTTGGCGTGGTTGGGGGCTGGAATGCAGATGTTCAGGAGTCATGATAGGGTAAGGGCGATGAGGGGTAAGCAAATTAAAATCATCAAAAGTATTATTTGACAATGTCAAATGCATAAATCCCAATTAATGTCCCCTGAAGAAAAGCGCTGAAATAAATACATCAGATAAAAATGTAGGACATGCAACAATTGCATTAACACCTTAAAAACATAAGCTTTGCGAAAGCAAATTTATAGGGGGGGGGGTGTATGAATGGGATTCTATGAAATTTTAAATGCCACTCATCCCACAAATTTCCATTAAACTGTGTAGATGAAATGGTCTCTCCGTAATGGTATTCCATGAAATCGTATTTCTATGAAATTGCATACCACTGGTGCCCCCACATGACATTCAAAGAGGAACGGAACAGCAGCAGCCTTCAACACAAAGGTAGGTATGCAAGCTTCAATTTGTCTAACTCTTTATAAAAGTAGTCCAACTAATGCTGAGAAAATGGAGGTCCTCTAATGTTTCACATTTAGATGCCAAATAAATCAAATCTATTTGAAATTTCCTATTCCTGAAGATCAGTCCATTTAGGCACAAACCTAGGACGCTCCTCCTCAAAACTGTGCATGTAGCTTGGATACGTTTGCACCTCTTTCTCTTCAGCGGATTCAAGAGACCTTGGAAAAAGCTGCATCTGGCTCAGCTTTGGGTCCATGTCCTCTACTTTCCCATGAGATTGCACCTGCTGTCTGGGCATTGTTTAATCGATCTATAGATACCGGGAAGATTACCAATTGTTGGGAAATCAACATAAGTTTTACCTGTACTATAGAATGCCAATTTTGACCCAAGTAACCTAGCAAAGTATCATCTTATCTCGTTGCTTCTGCTCTTGGGCAAGTCACTGGAAGGATGAATAAATACCAAACTTTCACCTATTTTAAGGAAAATCAGATTCTCGGACCATCACAATCTGGTTTCAGATATTTCTACAGTACCAAGACTGGACTGGTTGCAGTGACTGATTCAATAAGACTCTCCCTGGATAAAGGGATTCCACCCATGCTGGTGTTGCTGGACGTATCTTCAGCCTTGACACCGTATCCCATACTAGGTTGATTTAAAGACAGCAAGAGACTGGCATTTGTAGTACAGCTCTCCAGTGGTATCGGTATTTCTTGGGAAATGGAACTCCGACTACTCGCTGGGCAATTTAAAGTTTTGTACCATGCTGATTGATAAGGCGGTACCACAGGGATCCCGTCATTTTCCTTAACATCTAAGTGGCCCCTCTAGCTACTATTGCTAGAAGCTTTGGATTTGAAATTATATCACACACTGAAGATACTCAGCTTATCTCCTCTGGGGAAGACCTGGACACAGTCAAAGACCAGTTCTCCAATGAAATGAAAGCAATTGCAGACTGGATGGCTACAAACTGTTTGCAATTAAAAAACGATAAAACAGAGATCATGTTAGGGAAAACCCACCAACTTTGGGCCTTTGAGTGGTGGCCTACAGATTTAGGTCAAGCTCCTATACCTAACGGGTAGTTAATAATCTTGGCCCTAAAATAGACAAGTCTATATCTATGAAAGACCAGGATGTAGCCACTAGAAGTAGCTGCTACAACATGATGTGCCTGTGAAAGAAAGTTGTTTCTTATCTTCCACTTTCAGTTAAGAAAACTCTAGTTAAAGATCTGATTATTAGCAAGTTACATTATAGTAATGCTCCACAAAATACAGCCACAAAATCTCCCTTCTGGTTCCACGCCTGAACCTTTGTTAAGAGATTTACATTGGCTGCCTATTAAGAAAAGGACAATCTTCAACATTTGCTGTCTCACACAAGTCATTATTGGACAATGGTCCTGGTTATTTAAGCCAGACAATCCAATACTATTGTCTAGGAAGGAATTTGCGCACCAAGGATAAAGCCTTGCTTATTGTCCTTCGTGTTCGTCCTATCATATCCGCATCTGTCCTGATTATGTTAAATTCAGGAAAATGCATAAGGTAGTTCTTTCAGACCTTCAGCATTTCTGTCTTGCCTGTGCATATCTTCAGCGCAAAGACACCTCTACAGATTTGTTGACTATAGTTAAAGTTATATCAACAGAACAAATTAGGAAACAGAAGATGGTTACAGTTCTGTACCTCGACGGCTAGCAAACACAACTTAAAAGTCAAATGTCAGGAGGCCAAATGTAAAGTTGTGCATTAGAGAGTATGGCATTTGAGATATTAGTGGAAATTCGCAAGAGAGGTGCCGATTCCTATATTGTAACGGTTTCTAGCAATCATATAATCAGATTAGTTCAAAGTCTCGTTGTTTCGGCGGCAGCATTAATAACTATATTATCTTGACTTCCTGTGGATTTTAACAGATGTTTTATTACACATCCTCCCTCCAGTGAATCCGTGATTAGGCAGGCACATTGACAGAGTTCAAGCGTTTGATACCCCCATGTCTTTGGCATCGAAACCCCATCATTCTGCTTTATATAAAAAACAAGAAGCCGACCTTCGAGTTAAGTGCTGCCACTCTGGAATCACAGGCTATGTATGGCTCTGGTGAATATATGACAGAAGGCGAACCTGCTGCATTCTAACAGCTTACAACTTGGTTTGCTTAATTTTCACTCCGTGAATAGACTTCTGCCATGAATCTTTAATCTTTGGATAGACTGAACGGCACCTATGATGCACAGAAATGTGACTAGAGGTCTTTTTAACCTCCTATTTGACAATTGGCATTTTAGTGGGCCATAATTTGTAAAACAGTGTAGGAGGTTTGCTATTTTACTTTGGCATTCAGGAGGCAGGTTTTCACTGTTTGTCATAAGGTCCATTCTGCTATATCTGAATCAAAATCCATCCTTTTGTGATGCCTTTACTCCACCTGCTAAATGCAAATTTGGAGGCATCTGATTTTAAATAGGTTACTACTAATTCATGTATGTCAGCCCACATTTTGAACCGTTAACATGTCTACTCGACCTCTGACAGAATGAGCACACCTCTTAGATTTTAGCATACCATGTCTAAAGGAAACTATGTGGACTCTCTCCGCTCCTGCAAACATGGCTGTCCACAGAAAACGGACCCAATTTGGCAAAGACCGAGCTATTCTAGTCGCCAGGTGGTGCAGCCCACAGCTGGATGGCATGTATTCTCTCCTGAACAGAGTAATTGATTACTGTACTCCACAAACCTGTCGCCAATGGCCTTTTCAATAGGCATGTATTGTAACCAATAGATCACATTTGAGCTTAACAAGAGGATTTACTAATAAAATGAGCAAAAGTTGAGTCTATCTTACTTAGGAGTCAAGTACAGCTCAGTGATTACCACCTACACCTGCCCTTACCAAAGACAGCTCTTATTTCCTTAATTCTTATATGCTTTACGAATGATGTGCACCAGCTATTCTAGATTACCTCTCTCAATCACTGTGTGGTAAACAAAGTAAACAAGCTTCCTTTTTGATAGCATGGTTATGGATATACGTGAAGATATTAGGGAATCTACTATCAAGGCAACTGTGCGCTAGTTTTCAGGGAGAGGACAGACCCATGTCCACATATGAGGTTAGGACTATTACTGCTCGCCTGACATCAGGTTCACTGGCCAACCATTGCCATGCTTCGATTCTTCAGGACATCGCTCCAGGGTTAATCTCTCAGCAGTCTCATCAATATTCCTTTCACCCAGCACTGCACTTTCAAACATCATGGAGTAACAGTTAAGACGCTCTGCAGCTTTCTGGGGAAAAAAAGCATTTAGAGTGGTCCAAGTCAGTTTCCCCTCAAAGCACAATACTAAGTCTATGCTGTTTGCAGCACGAGAGGAACTGCAGGTCACAGGAGACTACTGTGTGCAGACTGAGCTGCTGTTACGTAACCATTCTACGTCACACAACTTCTAAACCATTCCATTCTAGTGAACCATCTTATCGCAGCAGGAGTAGTCTTAGATTGGTTTTGAACCTTCCTCAGCTATCAGGCCCAAACAGTTTTCGTATCCACTCTACACCAAGCAGAAAGGCCGGTCACATGTGGGGCTCTCAGAAGTCTGCAAACACTTCCTTCTTTCTAATCTCTAGGGGCAGGCACTGGGGGACTCTTCCACTCCTTCAGTTTTAGAACTCTCTCCTGGGCACACAATGCACAACGTTTGCTAAGTTTTGGTTAGGTAGACTTCTCGCTCCATTGGTTGCGCAGTAGAATGGTTGACTAACATTCATGACTGGATGGCAGCGCATTTACAGAAAATTAATGTTGACAAAACTCAATTTGTGGTCGAGGGGGAAGACTACATGTGATGTTGAAACGAGCTATGACCTGAGCAATTCGATCCGTAGCCCTATTCAACCAGCACAGCAAAGAATCTGGTTAAAATCTTCAAAAAATATCTTTCTACGTACTCCTGGATTTAAAAAACCTTGGACACTTGCTTCTAACAAGTCATTCACCCTCATTAAATTCTCTTACGTAATCCACAAAGGGTGCATTCAATGCTCATTGGTGCTTGTGAAAGGAATATGGGAAATCAGTTTATCTAGCTTCCCTTGCATAACTCGATTGTAAGGGTTCACAAAATATTTAAAATAGAGTTCTGATTATCTTGGAAGCTCCCCACAATTTGATTGTGCTAAAGCTTTAGTGTTGAAATCCCCCAGAAATCTTTGGCTTTCTGTGACCCATCCCGTAAATCTACAGCCAACAGTTGCAAATCTATGCCCATGTTAATTGCTAGCATTTTACTGTACGTTCTTCAAACAACTGGCTGTGCATACTGGCACGAACCCTGTAACGCTTTATCTTTGCAGTTTGTTGACAGCTTACTTTAATATTACAAGTCAGCTGGGAATCTTTATAACTATATATTTCAACTCAGTCCTATGACGGGACTTGGCAACCTGTGTCTGAGGTTATTATACAGTAAACTGAAATATGTGTTGTATCCTCATGGGTCTATGTCCATGTCTGAGGTCTCTGCAGCTATAAAGAACCATTCTCTCACAAGCCAGGAGGAAGCAGAAGTGAGGATGAAATGCGATGGTCTGTTCTTGGTATCTGTCACTCTCTCACCTAAAAGGTAACATATATATGGTCCATTTTACCAAGTACTAAGGAGTGTTTCAACACTGAAGAGCTAGAACTGCTCCGTCTCACTCCTTGTGATATAATCGAAGTGGCTACTGTGGTTGGTAAAAGGACTTGGCCAAACGACAAAATGTTTAACTGAAAAGTCTCTAAAGGCAGCGAAAAGTGCCTTGACTGCGTGGGTGTTAACAGTTTGCACTGTCTTACTGAACTAAACAGGCACAGCTGTACAATGGGAGTGCCACGCAACAACAAACCTTTTAAGCATTTGGTATTAACTGCATCAGAGGTTATACAGAACACATTTTTAATAAAAATGATTATACACTCAAATTAAAAATATGGAGAAAAAATAGTAATGAGCACTGCCGATAAATACTGTACTCAAATTCAAAAGAATACAACTAAAGTAAAACTCACAATACAGTTTACATACTGTGAATTAGTAATGAAAAAATGTATGAGACAAAATGTTACTGTCATTCACATTTCAACTGAAAAGGGCCGAACAAATGGTCTGTTTAATGACACAAAACTGAACACATCAGCTTTTTCAAAATAGATTTTCTTTATTCCAGAAATGCAACTAAGCTAATAGCCATTATAGGTAAGGTATTTTTTGTTCTCTCACTGTTTTGTTATTTTCTACAATAAACTCGCTCTGCTCTGTTAAAGGTTTCTAAGGTGGTCAAATCAAAAGGTCATATACTAGGAGAAATCCTGGAATTAAACCTTCAAGGGGACGACCTCTTACCATGCAAGTTAATTAATCCAAAACTATTGTAAACTCAGAGGCCTTCGTTTCGAACTGGTGGGTGATGGGGTGCAGTAATGCCACCCCAACTAGTTTCACGCTTCAGTGTGGATGGAGGATTAAGCAGCGCTAGCTCACATTTTACACCGTTGCAGGCTGCCAAAACCCGAAGCTTGCACCCACCTTCATGTCACTAGATAGTATCTTGCAGAAATGAGTGGAGAAGAAATGTGCACATATGCAAGACTTGCTACAAAAAAAAACCAGCAACTTCAATGTCACTTGGAAATACAGTACATAGCAGAATTAATTTCAGGGGCTACAAAGTACAAACAATAATGCACTTCAAGATGCTTACACCATATATTCCTTCAACTTATCGGGTCTCAATGACACTTAAGGTCGTCTACCAATTGCCCTAAAATTAAAAAAGACTTAAAAGCTATTTTCACTACAGAAAACTTAGGCACACACCTCTGTTTAAGCGACTATCTGAACACTATAAAAAGAATAAACGGTCAGCGATTTTTTCTTAAAGTTAAAACGTCTTATCAGATTCCTCCTCCTCGCAGTAACAATCGTGGCTTCCGTAAGCAAGCACTGAGCAAAGCCCATTAATTCTGCAGGCCTCCACCAGGCAGCACGCGTGCGGGCAAATGACAGTATGCATAACTTACTGCACCACTTTACTTCTCGGAATAGAGGGTCATTGGCTGGCTGGTCTGTCATATACAAAGCCACATTTTCCACAGTGCCTCAAAAATTAACAAACATAGCTTTACCATTCGTGTACCATGTGTCAAAGTCGATGCATGCATTTCAATAGGTATCTGCAACATTTTAGGTTAATTTAATGTTTTATGAGCATTCTTACACAAATCACCATTTTGTTCCACTGTCGCTTCCAACACTGAAAAGAATGGGTGGCCTAGAGCACTGAAGCCCATGAAATGTAAAGCTAAAATAACTGCACGCCCTGGGCCATTCTTCTGAAAGCGCACTTGCCACAAGCAATCACTTCTATCAACCTAATGTCAGAAGGCATGTAGAGCGTAGGATATTTAAGGGAATGCATGCTTTGAATGCACCAGCCCATCAAGGCAATTAAACAGAAATGCAATGAATGGACGGCACTATGACAGATTCAGATTAAAGAGAATAGCGTGGGGTTTAAGGACACTTTCCATACATCACACGATTATTCAGCCACATATTTAAAACTTGCACATAATAAGCAGAGAGAGGGACAGCAGTTGATTATAGGTAATAGTTTGCACTGCACACAAACCTACAACGAACCCCTTGCTGGTGTTCCTCCCACAACACCCACCTTGCAGCCGAACATCAGGGACACCGCGCTGTTGGTACATGCCACCTTGCAGTGGCACAGCATCGGAGAGAAGCAGTCAAAGTTTTTCAGGCTGCTGGACATTTTTTCAGGCGTGGAGTATTTTTGAGCCATAAGAGACTGTTTGGTCCGGAACTGCTGCTGGGATCGGCTTTTCCTCGAGATCCAATCTTCTCACCCGAAAAAGTGCTAACATAAGCTTCATCATCAAACAAGAACATTCCTTGCCCAGTTTTCAAGCGGTTTCCGTCTGTTCCAAGTCCCTCATCTTAGTAATATCCTTGTACTTCGAAACAAAATAGATATGCATGCAAACTGGCGCAGTAATGTAGGTTTGATACTCTTCAGGGCCGAGGGTCACTTTCCCCTAGGGATTCTTCCAGACGAAGCAAATCAAAGATTCAGGCACAGCTTCTCACCTGCTGCAGCCCTCTCGTGTGTGCTAGAATGGGAGCAAATGGCAGTAAAACGCTATGCTCAACGCACACTGGCTGCTCAGAGGGAGGGACAAGACGCAGCAAGGGACCAATGACATGGTCCAGCAGAAAAGACTACAGCAGCACGGGAGGGAAGACATTGCAACCGCGCACAAAAAAAGTGACAGGGAGGTCATTGGAGAACGCTTAACATTTCTACACAAAAGGGCTAAAGTAAGCATAAAAAAGTAACAAGCAATGGCAAAGCCAACCGGTCTCGCTTATGGAGGAGCAATTGGCTTAAGCAATCAATAGGAGTGGTGAATAGGAGAAAGCGGGTAGGGGTGGACCAGGTTTGGATTGGGATTAAAATATTGCCCTGGGCACGCAAAAAAAGTGGCCCTCATTTGCATATGGTCATTCCGCAAAAACACTGCTTCGGCGCAGTTTTATAAAAAAATAAGGGGCGGGGGGTTGCTGTGCCTCCGACAGAGGCATGTTTTCTTAACTTTACGAAGATAAAAAAATGCACAGATTAGTTCACACTGGTGAAACACACCTGAAAACAAGTATGGCCACTTTTGCTCCGGCCTTCTGCCCCAGCTCAATATGCACACATTAATGGGCCAGCCCAGCGGGAGAAAGGGAGTGACACCTCTGCCCATTGATAAAAGGGAGGTATTGGACGCCTGTGTGCCTCCAGAAAGGCCACTCAGGCACCCATTGTGCCGCTGGCCGCATCTGAACAACACATACATTGCCCTAATCGGCCCCAGGCTGCCCAAAAAAAGCAGCCCACAGCTGGAATTCCGATACAGGCCCCTCGGCCTTTGCCCAAGTGCCAGCCTTAACAATCCGACCCTGGTGTGGTCAGTTGGACGTTAATAATATAGCACTATGAAGAATCCGGCACTGGCTGCATCATAGCGCTTTTCATTTCTTCTGTGTTGGGGGAAGAAACAGGGATGGGGCGGGTGGTAAAGGAATAAACACCACAAACGGGAAGGGGGATGAGAATAAGGAGCACAGACCCGGGGAAAGGAGGGTATAAAGCAAAAAGGACAGCAATGACTGACCGGCCTTCCACAGCTAGCGCTATGATTACTGCAGAGGAAGAAGAAACAAAAAATACAAAAATAGTACCCCAATCACAACAAGAGTGGAAAACCCTAATCCATGTGACCCAATCAGTGCTTGATCCGTGCTCGACTGTAGGAAAAGGAAGAGACGCCTGGCACGTGCTGCCCAATTAGAAGGCAACAGATGAGTGACAATGAAGCCAACGAATGGTAAGCAATAGGTGGGCTCGAAGCCCATTACTCAACACAAGAGTCTTGCAAGTGAGGACACCCGTTCTAGTCAAGAGCTAAAAAACAGTGGCACGGGCTAGTGCTGAGGGGAGTGAGTAGACAGTAGGCAGACAATGGTAAGTGTATTTTGATTTATAATATATTGGTAGTGGTCCCAACGGGGATTGCAAGCACCCCATGGTGACTTGAGTATGACCACTGTTTCTCTAACTTTCGAAAGAGAAAAAAATTGTTAACATTGTATTGCATTATTTATGGCACCTTCAACCACTGTCAAAGTGTTGAAGCGCTTCATATGGAAATGGTTTGCTACGGAGAACACTTTCACAACTAAAGAATGAAACACCCAAGCACTTTGATCTAGATTCTTTTCTGCAGACCACCGACTTGTACAGGTCATTAATCTGGACCATTCATTCCGCCATCGCTTACGCCTTCAGAGAGGGGATGGTGGCTAGGAGGGCAGTGCAAGTGGATGCTCCCAAAGAGAAAGTCTGGATGGACAGTGGAAGAGGGCGCTGATAGGGGGTGATCTGGACAATGTTTCAGGGAGGAAGTGTGGCAGTGCAGGAGAGGGCTGGCTTGACAGACCCCTCTCCTTTTTCAGCAGAACCATGGGCATGGTCATATTTCAGGTTCATATTCAAGGGGTGTGATCTGTCCATACCGAGATGCGGTGCTTATGGGGTTCTCTACATCAATCAGTATGGTCTCCTTTGTTTTCAGCTCCTGATGGGAGAGTTGGACCCTGCAGGCTGTTTGAACACAACTAACATCATGCAGACTTGCAGAAGGGGCTATAAGCGTCTGGTGGCCGTTTTGTAATTGTGTTTGTACCATCTCTGCAAAAGGTTTTGGAACGACAGACTAAAAGGTCTCCATTAAAAACAAATCAGAAATATGTCTGGGATTAAGACTGAGTTGTTCTTCCGGCCCTAGCTTTGGCAGTTCACATTCCTGCAGATACCCCTGAATTTTGTCCTCAGCAACCAATTCATTTTTAGCATACAAGTCCTCATAGAAGTCTTCAAAGACCTCAGTTATTTTCTGGGGGTTCGAGTGGCCAACTCCCGCAGAATCTCTTATTACATTAATAGTATTTTTCTGCACCTTGAATTTTAAGTATGCTGCCAGGCTTTTACCGGCCTTGTTAGATTCACAGAGCTTAAATCTTCGCCTTCTGTCCAGCCACACTCCCACCCTTTCGCTAACCAGCTTGTTATATTCGTATTTTCTGTTAGTCATGGTATTGAGTGTCTCCCGATCCCTTGTCATTTGGTGTTTGTTTTCCAGATTAGCTATCTCAGCCTCTAACTCTTCCAACTTTGCATTGCAATCTCTGTTCATTGCTGAACGGATTTTGATGCACACCCCCCTTATGGTACTTTTCAAAGCCTCCCATCGCACTAGATCTGAGGGGGGAACATCACTTACAACGCATTTATTACAACGCACTACCATTACAACGCAACCATTACAACGCAAACCATTACAACGCATTGCACTGGGGGGCGCTCTAGGATAGGGAATATATTTAATTTACTATCCAACACCTTCCCTACTATCCACGGGGACTGGAGTTGGAATAGTAAATTAAATAAATCACTATCCAGCGCTTAAAAGCACTGTGCGTTGTAGTGGTATGCGATGTAAAAACCGCGTTGTAACAGCAGGCGTTGTAATAGCCTGCGTTGTAGTGACACCAATCCATCTGAGGTGTCCCCTCTCCTGTTAATCTCCAAATATGACCTAATAGCTGTTAGAATGTCAGTTCTATTTTGTTCTTTGTGTAAGATTTCCTCATTGAGTCTCCATGACGTTTGTTTAGGGGACGGTTTAATGTTGCTGATGGATAGAGATATGCATGAGTGGTCTGATAGCACTCTCGGCTCAAATGATGTATCCTCTATTCTTGCAACGCCATTTTGTGTAATGAAAATGTAGTCAATGCGGGAGAACGAATCATGAGGAGAAGAGTAGAACGTGTAATCCCTACCAGTAGGGTTTTGTATTCTCCACGTATCAATCAAATTGAAACGTTGACATAATTTGATGAAAGCATTATGTGATTTGTTCGGTTTAAATACACACTTCGAATCTATCTAAGGCCGGGTCAAACTGGAAGATTAAAATCACCCCCTAGTATATGTACCGCCGTATCAGGTATCGTTGCAATCTGCTTGACTAAGTCCTGCCAACATTCTAAGTCATTAGTGTTAGGTGCGTAAATATTAGTGACAAAGAATTCCGTGTTGTCCCTGGCAAGCTCTACTGTGACCCAGCGTCCCTTTTCATCTGATGAGGAAGACAATAATTCTACCTTGGATCTTTTTGATAATATCAGAACCCCATTCTTTTTACCAAGTGCACTAGATCCTACAACCTCCGAATAAAACTTGTTGCGCAGAGTATAGAACTGTTTAACGTCTAGTTTGGTCTCTTGCAACAGAACAATGTCCCCCTTCTGCCTGCGCGCATAGTCTAATATCTTCTGTTTTTTTACGGGTTGATTCAGACCTTTAACATTCATAGACAGAATCTTCAGTCGGTCAAGTGAGGTTGTCCCAAGCGGAGTGGAAAGCGTTGGATGTGACATTTACATTAGTGCATGTATCATGATTGCTTTATGAGACCCAAGGAGAAACGTGTTACGCTTTATGTGAGGAGCACCATGTTTTGACCCATATGTTGCAAAACGGACAAAAGCCATTAGCAGACGTTTGGGCGCTCAGAGATAGGATAGATTGGGAGGTAATACACAACACTGCATTAACAAACAAGATATCCCCGATTCTATGTCAAACGAAATACATGTTGCTGAACAGAGTGTTCTGGACCCCTCAGAAATTGTTTAAATGTAAACTGAGGGATACGCCTAACTGTTGGAACTGCCAGGAAGCACCTGGAGACTTGGCACACATGCTTTTTGATTGTCCCCTATTACGATCATTTTGGAAAAAAATATTTGCATATATTCTTCAGGTATTCGGAATCACACCTGTGCAGGAATTTGTATATGTCATCTTGGGCCCTTTAGAAACACAATTACCGGACATCCATGACATACAATTGCTTGATATCATGTTGACACTGGCGTGCAAGGTCATCCTTTATAAATGGAAAAATTTTACTGAAGTCAACTTTAAAATGTGGCTGGAATGGCTTTCCTTCTTGAGAGGGGCGGACAATCCGGCGCTACAGTCAGCCACATGGAAGCCTTCGAACAACAAACTGTGGTCCTCCCTAGATGCGTCATCCTCCCACTTTGAGCCTCCATGATGCACACCTCAACGGATAGCCTGTTTATATAGAATTTAGTGTGTTTTAATGTGTATGCTTTACTGTGTACTTACTGTCGCCTGCACCGCGACCCAGGTCTCTGTAAACCGATTGCTATTGATTTATGGATACATCTGTCCTCTCTCTTTCTCTTCTTTCTCTTTTTTCCTCTCTTTCTCTCTCCCCCTTTTCTTCTTTCTTTGACTTTGATTATTGTAAGTGTCATTGTGCCAACATTTTATCCATCTGTACCTTGGAAGATTTATTGTATTGTCTTTATTTTCAATTTTATCTTCAATAAAAAAGATTTGAATTTAAAAAAAAAAAAGAAATATGTCTGGGATTGGGAAACTTGTAAAATGTAGTAAGGGACAGTATTGCTAAATATTCTAAATGGCTGGATTAACATGTTCTGATTTAAGAAAGATAAGTATAATAGCTCTTGCCAAAGTAGGGGATTCCTCTCTCTTAGTTATGAAATATTAGTATTGATGAAATGGGAAAAGAGCTACATAGGGGGCTGAACAAGTCTAATGCAGCCAAGCCAATCTCATCATTATTTCCCCCCTTCATATAGCTTTAACTCGACCCAAGGCATCGGAGCATGAGCACCAGTTATATTACATAGGACTACGTTAATTTTATAGACGTAGGTGATTAAGTGAGGCAAAGATGTGGCGTAATGGTCAGAGCTGGTGAATTTGGGACTGGAGAACCAGGTTTGAGTCTCTGTGTCGGCACAACATCCTATGATTGTGGGAAAATCACTCTGTCCAACATAAACAACACACACAAACTGTTTTGAGAAGTACATGCTACAACCACACTACTACGTACAGGGGTGTGGAATTTTATAAAATATCTGCTTGTCCAAGTGGTAGGATACTTCAGAAATCTACTTAAAAAAGAAAAAAAAAACAATTTATCATCATAGTCTTCTCATGATATAAAAGTCCCAATAGTAGCAGGTCCGATTATGCCAGGGGACACGTTCTATCAGGTTTTTTTGTTGTTTTTTAGCAAGGCTCTCATGTGGACAACCTACTGCAAATCTAAGTAGGCCATAATTAAGAATTGAGCAGAGATGAATTGCTGTATGGCATGGTGCTCTGCTCAACCATGAGTAGGTTGTTGTTCTAGCACCCAGTTTTACAAGGTGCAGGAACCACGGACCCGATATTACCAGCTGAAATATCTGGTTAATAAGGAGCTTTTGGGATAAGCAGTATTGCCGTTTGGACCATTTTTCTGCCACTGCCTGGCCCAGACTAAAGCCGTAGTAAAACCTTTTTTCAGCAAGGGATTAAAAGGGGATGTAGGAAAAGTGAATGTGCAATTTCTCAGCAGATGTGTATGAGTAAATATACATGTATATTTGATTAGGTGAAAATGGAAATTGCAGAAGGATGCTAAAAGTATACAGTTTCAAAGCCTACTTCTTTGTGGTCTTGTGAATAAATAAAAGTCATAAGCCTGCACTAATGCAGCAATATACACTTGCTGCTGCACTTTGTAACTTTCTTTAAGAAATGGGCCACTCCTTTATTTTCACTATAATAGTTTGAGACCAATTCGCCATTAGTCATCTTTTTGTAATAGTATAGAACTAGTAAAGGTGTTTGAATGATTGAATTCCAGATAGAGATTTGAACAACTTTTACAAATAGAGACAGTTTGCCGTAATGGCAGACAACCCTCCTCCACAGATCCATACAGTGTCGTACTGTATACTGGCAGCCAAAGGTTTTTTTCTGCAGTAAGGGGGACCTGATTTGTGGGTGGACAAATCAACATGAAAACCTGTTGCTGAACCAAAACATTAATACCTTCGTGTCGGGCAAACAGAATTCCACAGCGTGAAGATACCTACAAGATGGACAAGTTACAGTGAGGCTCTTTCTGGTGATTACTCCAACTGCAGATTCCTCACCTTGAGAATATACCCAGGCACCTCAGCAGACCTAGAAACTTTCCTAGCTTTGCACCTGCGTGCTGCCAGTGGCACCGTGCAGCTCAGCGAAGACTTCATTTATTCACGGAAATTACTTAGTAGAGCCACATACAAGCAGCATCCCTGGCACCTTTGTCAGTTACTTTCTTGACTCTTTAAATGCCCTTGGAAGTGGGGCACAAATCAAATGTCAGTACCAGTGCGCAGATCGGTGATTTGAGACATCTAGATGCTAAAATGAGGCCACTCCACAGTACAGGGAGGTTGGAGGGCGATAATGATCTGTAGTTAGAATATCTACCAGAAAGAGAGTTACAGAAGATAAGTAACTTGTTCTTCTGATGGATGCTGCTTGTTTATAAACATATCCCTCAGCGATGGTACATTAGTCCGTTTAACAGGTTCAGTCCACTATACAGGGTGCTAGGTCTGAGCGCCAATGATGACCAACCTATTGTGCCCCGAGTGTAGGGAAGTCAATAATAATCACACTGGAAGATTGTGGTTGTAGACGGAGTTTATTCAGTCTTCACGTCTTCAATTCCAAGTCAGTAATGCAGACAACAGTCCCGAGTCCTAACTCCCCACATTCTACATATTCAAGAAATAACACACTGATTGTCACGAGCTACAGACACAGCTGAGCACTCGTGACAGCTCACATGAGCGTAAGTACATTCCCAACACCGAGCTACCAAGCCTTGTGCCTCTACGGCCCTCCCACTCATCCATCAAGCCCAAAATGCAATCTTGGGGTCAGGATGATGAATACTTGTAACCGCAGATTCCTCGCTAACCAAAGGAAGGCCTCTCACAGTCTAGACTCTCTTGAATGGAGTCAAACCAAAAAAAAAGATCTTTCAGTTCCAAGTAGGCAAAATGTCTTTCCACCGGACCTGGCAGTCAATGTTGTAGTGCTTTGTGAACATGTGCACAGACTCCCAAGTCGCAGCCTGGCAAATGTCCAGGACAGGCACTCCCTGTGCCAGTTTCAACAAGGGTAGAAGGTCCAGAGATCCCAGGCCTATATCTTTCTTCGTAATTGTTAAATGAGCAGGGGAACCATACTCAAAGCTCTGGACCCTAAGAGCATCAAAAAGTTTCAAGTTAAGATTAGGTGTGAGTATGCGTTCCTTTTCTATAAATAAATCACATTTGAGGTTAAATCATTCTTGTCTTCATTTGATCTTGGCTAGATCCATTACAATGACTGTTCAATTTGTAAGGAATTCAGTACATTATTGTTAAGGTTGTCCAAGAGGTTGCTTTATTGATTAAACAGGGAAAAAAGAGACAGCCGATACGTGTTTCACCCTATATGGCGAATAGCGCCAGGGCTTTCTTAAGGCTGTAATCAAAAGATAAAGTATATGTGTAAAAAAAGATCTATATCAAAAAGCAATTGACCCCAAGAGAACGAATGTGAAAACGGGTGCAAAAGGAACAATGAATTAAAAGTAGTATATAATAGGCTATTTTTTAATAGAAAATCTAATATAAGATTCTGTAGAAAGGGTTCCAATGGTTAAGGGTTTGCCTTAGTGCTATGGGAATATTCATATTGTTCAGTTACATTAAAATTTAAAGAAAAGGCGACAGTGCTAGTGTAGAGAATGCTACTCTCATAAGGATATTTAAAAAGAAATGGTATTTCTAATCATAGAGATAGTAGATTAAATGTTAAAGTGCTGCTATACATTGCAGATGTTATATGCAATCCAATGTATGCTCATATGAAACAATCCCTCTATAATTTAAACTGATAGTAGAGGCGAAATATTGGATAATCGAAATAATCACAGCATCTTAATTTATTTTTTATTAATGTTGGTGGCGACATTATACCTCATAAGTGAGTAATGATCAACTTGATCGTAAAATTATATTTGTGACAAAATCATTAATAGGATCCTAATAATATAGAGTTAGAGAACTCTATAGTGCTAAACGGAACCAGATTAGTTCTACCTAATGCTATAAAAAATCTGCAGATTATTACTTTCATTTTCTACAAAACAACATCAGGTCATCAGTGATTTAATGCGACCTCTTGTGCCATGTAGTGTCTCTCAGGAGTCGTTTAAATTTTTTTAGAGCTAGTGATGCCAGGAACATGAGTGGCATTACTGGCTCTAATCTGGTTCCGTTTAGCACTCAAAAAAGTCCTTAAAAAAACGGTTCAGTAAATTGAAACCCGACCGCTCAGACAGATAATTGTTCTTTAACTCTATATTATTAGGATCCTATGAATGATTTTGTCACAAATATTATTTTACGATCAAGTTGATCATTACTCAAACCACCGACTGCCAAATACAAGAAATGGACAATTTGACCTCTCCCATGTATGGCACTAGTATTTATACGGTGCTTTAAATACTTTTTGAAAGACCTAGAGAGAAGGTGTATTTTTAAACAGCACACGCCCTCTAACGGTGTTCTCATTTAAAGATGTCGTCTACAAGTAGAGGAGGTCAACAAGCGCATTAGTACTTACTTTTCTTCCTTTAACCCCTTAAGTGCTGCCGTCGGCCAACGGTCGTCGCGAGCACTACCTTGCCAGTGCTGCGCTCGACTGTTGGCCGACGGGCCAGCATTCGTTCTTCGAACCTTCAGCACTGGGCGCTGAACGTTCGACGCTCCAATGAGGTTAATTTGGGACATGCAGCGATAGTGCATGTTGTGCAGGGGCACCGGAACACAGAGGTGCAAAGAGATATTTCTACCCCAACTGTCCTGTTTCTTTCTTTTTCTTAAACACCCAACTGGGGTGAGAGGGAGTGAATATTTTTGGCCTGCTTGTTGGACTTCCCCAACAGATAACTTTGCATACAAAATATTCGGCCAACATACTAATTTAACATATAATTAAACATGTTTCAAAGGACAACTGAAGTATTGAGTGTTGAGATTTCAACACATCGTAGAATGTTTTAGCACCTTTCACAAACGTTCCACTCTGTAAGAACACTGCTAGGAGGAGGTTTCGAATGTTACATCCAGCTTCTTGGAATAGGTGAGTTTTTTCTACAAAATTAAAAAAAAATATTTTGCTAACGTCACATGTCTACTTCGAGCTCTCGTGTTACGCTGGAAAATACGACAGGATTTTTTTTTTTTCGCAGCTACTAAGAGGAAAAATACCTGAAATCCAAACTACAGTCCAGTAGAAAATGGATCTTTAACAAAGACAGCTCGATATGGAATCCATCAACAGTTGTTGTGAGTCATGACTAGCAATCTGTAACCTTTCAAATTCGTGAACACAGAAATACTAATTTACAGACAGTCTGCATCGGCCACTCGGTTTGGGTCTTAAAAATCATAGCTCAACCTGATCAGATAAAGTACAAGATGCTCTGTGTAGTAAGAGATGTACTGTTTACTTATAGGACTAATTTATATCAAATATTAAAATTCATATTTACTATGCATTAATTAAACATAAGGATAATACCATAGGACAGAACATCATAGAAAATTACATACCAGCTGTGACAACTACCATCTGCGTACAGGGGGCTGTCCTATATTGAAAAGTGAAAGCCACGCTAAACAAGTCCCTGTAACCCTTGCTTTGGCTTGCACCTACATTTAGGCTAGGTGGTAGGAATAAAGACCTCCTCATCAGCCAAACTTAACACAGTTTTTAAAGAAATATATAGTGGACTTTCACAACCTACTCAATAATGGTAAAAACAACAAAAGCCCACAAGGAGGAACACAATACTTAAAACCTTACACAATGTGCCTACTCTCTCTCTCTACTCTCTACGCCTCTCTCTCCACGCCACCAGGGGAGCGAAAAGACAATCGGACAGTCTGTAAGGGGTATGGGGGAAGCCTGAAGGATTGACGAGAAGAAGAAGAAGCAAGCATGAGAACATGGACAAACAGCCGCAAGCCAATCGAGACAATGCTTGCCCCCCCCCCCCCGGGCGTTTTTTCCCGGTCTTTTCTCATCTCCCATGTGTTCACTCTGCACCATGTAAATATGCCTTTTTTTCAATAAAAAATTACTGAAATAAAAACCTTACATGAAGGAAACTAAATTAGTCCCTTCTGCCAAACATGTTGGCCTGCAATTTAAGTAGCAATATAGGCACAAATGTAGTTTGACTGCAATTCATGACATCTTTATGAATATATGAAATATTTCAGTGAATAATAATATCAACAACTTTTTGTCAAGTAGAAATAGATAGAAGAGGCTTGAAATGAGGAGAAACACATATATATATATATATATATATATATATATATACACACATATAGATATTTTAACAGATAATTCATTATTCAAATTAAATCTCACGAGTATACTAAAGTAGCCCAATGGTAATGTAGATAACGCAGAGATGAATGGGCATAACTGCATAAGTATGAAGAATCGCTTTAAACACAGTCCACAGTACGAGTAGACTCTGCAGTCCAATTTAATCTACAAAAGTAAATGTCTGCAAATCTTGAATCCGTGGATCGGGTAATTTGTGCACACAGGAAATGTGTGCATATCCCAGTCTCAAAGCAGGTGCACAAAAAAGGCATTTAATTAATCTTACAAAAAAGGACTTCGAAGGTGGCCTTATGTAAAAATAGGGACCAGCGATAACCTTTACCAGAGTCACTACAGTGGTTAAGCTGTAAGTACTTATATGTAGACTATCCCTTCAAACTCACACTACCCCATACTCTTGGGAAGAATGAGGTCAGGGACTAAACAATTTGTAGAATATACTTTATAGTTAAACTAGTCCTAGCCGATTACCGGATTCTCAGCTTGCTTGTGTGCAATGAGTAGTTAAAAAAAAAAAAAAAAAAAAGGAGAGAGAACAAGTGGCATGCCCCTAACACTGCTTTGCTATAGAGCGCCCACATTTTACCAAAATAAAATTGCATAAACATTGGAATGCCCATGATTGTCCTCACACATGGGTTCTTAGGATGCTGAAGCCATTTCAGTGAATGAAGTGTCTTTCAAAAGGCTATAGATGCGTCACATGCCAACATCATGAGTAAAAATCAAAATACATCAACATGACAAACCGTCTGAGAGTAAATATCCTTCCATAATTTCATAGTGGACGCAGATGGCCCTTAAGAACATTCAGTCTTTCAAGGGTACTTTTAGCCAAAGAAGGAACGAAGGAGTGATGCCAAATATTGTGACTGCTGAAAGCCTAAAAAAACTTGAAGGTAAAAGAGAAGCGAGTTCCCAAATAACCCTATTGTCCTGAAAAACAGGGCAAACTTCAGACCAGAAATTGTAATGAAAGGCAGTAGGGTTGAAAGTCCTTACTGGTATGCAGTTTCCCAGCATGCTCGTTTTTAGGTCTCGCTGCGAAAAGCGCACGAAAGCGCGCTCTCGCTGAGAAAACTATAGCTGTCGGCTCAGCAGACAACGAGGGGAGACCAGAGCAGGCCATGCGCGCAGCATTGTCTATGGCAGAGTCGGATTCCGACGCGCGCCTTGGTATTGGGTCGCGCGCGTCTGAATCAGACTGCCATTGGGATTGGGATTGGGATTGGGATTGGGATTGGGATTGGGATTGGGATTGGGATTGGGATTGGGATTGGGATTGGGATTGGGATTGGGATTGGGATTGGGATTGGGATTGGGTCGCGCGCGTGAGCTTCTATCGTACACAGCTCACGTCGCGCAGCTCGTAGGTTTCAGTTTCGTTTTGACTTGTTGATGTAAAACATTAGTGTCCGTCGTCTCAGAGGAAACTTGCGTGTAACGTGCCCTTCGTCGCTGTTTGTTTTCTGAGTGCAAGATCTTTCCAGATCGTTCCGAGTTCTTGCTTTAGTTGCTATTGTGCCTTCCCTTTCTTGCATTGTCTCGGGACACACAGCCTCTATCAAACGGGCATCAGTCCGACTCTCACCCTTTCAGGGCCTCCCTCATCTATTGCGCTCTGTCATCACCATGCCTCACCTGTGATGGAATGGTCACCTTTCTGATACTGCCCTCTGTGTTGTGCCGAATACCACAGGGCCAATCTACGGAAAAGGGGGTGGTGATGAACAGAATGTCTGAATTAAGCAGACCACTCTTACCCAGTCCAAAGATCAGGGCTTGATCCATCACCGTTTTTTAGCTCACTGCACCATCCCAGCTCAGAACCTGGCTATATGCAAATTAGTCTGTCCCTGGCCCAGTGCATCATGGGAACAGGGCAGACCAAACTACCAAGCCAATTCTTATACTGGGAAGGAAACAAGCTACCGGGGACCGGTTTCTGGCATTTCAGCCGTCTTCGGCCCGGCTTGCTTGAATCCTGATGGTGCAATGAGCAAGGGACTCACATCTGAGTATACCCTTCCACGCTTATGGTGGACAAAAACGATTCAGAAAAGGGGGTGGTGATGAACAGAGTGTCTGAATTAAGCAGACCACTCTTACCCAGTCCAAAGATCAAGGTCTGTATCCTTTGTCTCTCGTTCAAGCACAATGGGACTTCCTGTGACATCTGCCACTCTTTCCGTTGGCAGAAGACGCTACAAGACCATCTTGCACGTTGCTTGGAAAAGTCACCTAGCGCTGTAGACTACACCCCACACTTCTTCGCACCAGGGACCGTGCAGGGGATCATCAGCCGCAGCCATCGGCAGACAAGAAGAAAGCCATCTTGCGTGAAGCAAGTTCCAGCTCTGACTTGAAGATCAAAGACCATCCTCCTGCTCAACTGGTCGTGAGTACAATGCCTCCTCCCCTACCCCCTCGACACCGCTCGCTCTCAGAAGAAGGCCCCTCCAAGAGGCAGACAGCAGCGCTTAAGGCTCAGATAGGCTTCCAGACCGCCACTGCCTTCAGTCCATTGTCTGCACCAAACTTCTGCTTCGGACCCCATGCCCACCACCGCTCGGTGCCGAATAAAATCCTGAAGCCGATGCACTCTGTACCAACCGCCTCCATCTCCGCAACTAAAGCAGGTAGACTCTCTGGATTCGTATGTTGTGGCATTGCCAGGGGCCACTGACAAGTGTTCCCTCTAAGGTGCATGTGGCCATGTGCGCACCTTAGTGACACCGAGCGCACAGTGTCCTGAGTGAAGCGCACAAATCCCGGGAGAGAGTTTGCGTCACCGCTTTTAAAAGGCGAGCGGCAGCGCGAAAAACAGTAATTTCCTGGTTTGTGGGGCTTTGTGACCGTAAGGGGCAGAGTGCCTGCCCATGTCCGTGACAATGGCTGGCAGGCGGCACATCTGCCCAGGGGGTCTGCCTACATGCTGCCGTTTCAGGCCATTGGGCCTCCTTGTCTCGCCGAGGGGGCCGCGTGCCTGCCCCTGCTTCCTAACTGGCGTGACCGGAGGGGGCACAGTGCCTGCCCATGTCCTTGCGGTGGCAGTTCTCGCTGCGCACTTGCAGGCAGTTTTGAGTTCTAAGGGTGCGCAATTAGGTCATCGGTCAGTTCCGCACCAGTAAGCGGATTTTAAGGAGCTGGTTCAATTACATGTCAGTAAATTGTCCCCCTGTATTGTCTCACTATTGTCCCAGAATCAATCCTCTGCCACTTGTTACCGACGTCATAGAAATTATTTTCTCGGTGATGGTTACCCTCTAAAAGGTGGTGGTGCGGAGCTACATTTGGTGCGGCAGGTGAACCGGGTCTCCAGGGCGTACGAACATGGGCGTAGGAAGTGTGGGGGACGCGGGGGATATATCCCCCCAGATTTTGTAAGTGGGGGGACAAGAGTGGGGGGGACAAGGGGACAAAAGAATTTCCCCTCTCCCTTCTGTCAGTCGCAAGGCCATTGGCACATCAAACACTAGTGCTTTGAGGTGCCAATAAGTGCTTTGAGGTGCCAATGGCTGCGACTGACAGACGGGACAGGGGAAATTCTTTTGTCAAAGCCTTTCACGTGCCGATGGCCCGTCCCTTTTGATGTGCCTCCAAGAATGTTCTCACCTAGTCCTCCCGCCATGGCTGCCTGCACTTCTAGGACAAAGGAGGAGAGACAGTTTGTTAATTGCTGTCAGGATGCTGCACCTCCTCAGCCCCGACCCTACTTAGTTATTTTAACTGCGTAATGTAGCCGCTCAAAGGCTAATGTTTGGTGAAATGTATATTTTGAGCAGTCGAACCTCGCCAGGGAACATAAAAAACAATTAGTATCAGACACCGTCTGAGCCCACTTCTGTTCGGTGTCAAATGTTTTGGTCTGTCCTAATATTTACGTAAATACCAATTTAGATACCACTAGTTTGTCTGATTTCTTTTATAGCACCACTCAACCCAATCCATGGTGTCAGAGCGCCTTACATCACACATGCACATTGGCAAAAAGCATACCCCTCACCCTCACCCTCACACGCCCTCTCACCCTCACATGCCCTCTCACCCTCACGTGCCCTCACACCCCCTCACCCTCACATGCCCGCTCACCCTCACGTGCCCTCACACCCCCTCACCCACACATGCCCGCTCACCCTCACGTGCCCTCACACCCCCTCACCCTCACATTCCCGCTCACCCTCACGTACCCTCACGTGCCCTCACACCCCCTCACCCTCACATGCCCTCTCACCCTCACGTGCCCTCACACCCCCTCACCCTCACATGCCCTCTCACCCTCACATGCCCTCACACCCCCTCACCCACCCCCCCTCACCCACACGCCCTCACCCACACCCACACCCCCCCACACCCTTGCACCCCTCACCCTCACACCCCACACACACCCTCACCCTCACTCCCCCTCACCCCCTCATACCCCCTCACCCTTACACACCCCTCATCCTCATACCCCCTCATCCTCATACCCCCTCATCCTCATACCCCCTCATCCTCACACACCCTCATCCTCACACACCCTCATCCTCACACACCCTCACCATCACACCCTCACACCCCCTCACCCCCTCTCACCCACACACACACACACACACACACACCCTCACACACACACACACCCTCACACACACACACACACACACACACACACACACACACACACCCTCACACACCCA
Organism: Lissotriton vulgaris; assembly: GCF_964263255.1. NCBI lineage: Eukaryota > Metazoa > Chordata > Amphibia > Caudata > Salamandridae > Lissotriton > Lissotriton vulgaris. The sequence continues at coordinate 996,169,193 of NC_141699.1, forward strand.
CACACACCCACACCCACACACACCCTCACACCATCACACACCCTCACACCATCACACACCCTCACACCATCACTCACCCTCACACCATCACTCACCCTCACACCATCACTCACCCTCACACCATCACTCACCCTCACACCATCACTCACCCTCACACCATCACTCACCCTCACACCATCACTCACCCTCACACCATCACTCACCCTCACACCATCACTCACCCTCACACCATCACTCACCCTCACACCATCACTCACCCTCACACCATCACTCACCCTCACACCATCACTCACCCTCACCCTCACACCATCACTCACCCTCACACCATCACTCACCCTCACACCATCACTCACACACCCTCACCAGCCTAGCATAACAAAACATAGCATAGCATAACTAAACACAGCATAGCACAACAAAAAAAGCATAGGATAGCAAAACATAGCATACCATAACAAAACAAAGCATAGGATAGCAAAACAAGGCATAACAAAACATAGCAAGCATAGCAAAACACAACAAAGCATAGCATAACAAAACACAGTAAAGCTTAGCATAACAAAACATAGCATAAAAAACAAAACATAGCAAAACAAAACATAGCATAACAAAACACAACAAAACCTAGCATAACAAAACATAGCATAACAAAACATAGCATAACACAACAAAACATAGCATAGCATAACAAAACACAAAAAAACATAGCATACATAACAAAACAGCAATGCAAAGCATAACAAAACACAGCATAGCATAACAAAACACAACAAAACATTGCATAGCAGAGCATAACAATACACAACATAGCATAAGAAAACAAAGCTTAGCATAGCATAACAAAGCATAGCATAACAAAACATAGCATAACATAATAAAACACAACAAAAACATAGCATAACAAAACAAAGCATAGGATAGGAAAACCAGACAAGGCATAGCATAACAAAACAAAGCATAGGATAGCAAAACAAAACATAGCATAACAAAACGTAGCATAACATAACAAAACGTAGCATAACAAAACACAACACATAGCATAACAAAACATAGCAAAACACAGCAAAACATAGCATAGCTTAGCAAAACAACAAAACATTGCAAAACAAAAAATATAATATCATAGCAAAACATAGCATACCAAACACAACAAAACATAGCATAGCATAACAAAACATAGCATAACAAAACATAGCATAGCAAAACAAAGCATAGCATAATAAAACATAGCATAACAAAACATAGCATAGCATAACAAAACAAAATATAGCATAGCTTAACAAAGCAAAACATAGCATAGCATAACAAAACACAGCCTAGCATAGCATAACGTATCAAAGCATAGGATAGCAAAACATAGCATAACAAAAAAAACATAGGATAGCAAAACAAAGCATAGCATAGCAAACAGCATCACTCCGCACCACCACAGCATCACTCAGGGGCACCACAACATCACTATGTGCTACCACAGCATCACTGAACGCCACAGCATCACTCGTTCGCCATCACATCACTCAGCGCCACCACAGCATCAATCTGTGCAACTATTTAACAACACCTAGTTCAAATAGGTTCTCTCAATGTTTCAAGTTTATTACAAATGTAACAAAAAGATGTTAATATTTCACTTCTGTGCTTGGATTTTCGTCACAATAAAATACACTGAATGTGAGCACAGTGATTTCTAGTAATATGGTGCAACTGAAGAAGTTGAATGTGTTGAGGAAATGGTGCTAATATTCACCACTGGGTGCCCAACCCAGATATTTAGCTGTTCTTCCCTCGAATGTGTGTTCGATGTAGTGCTGCCCTTTCGAACACATGCAAATGTTTGCTCGTCCTACTCTCACAGATGGAATAACAAGGAATCGAAACCAGGAATCCCTCCTTACGCCTAGTAATTAATTATTTAACTTGTAAATGTAATAATTAAATGTCTCGTGCACTTAGAGTTCGGGAAAAAAGCAAAACCAATAAAAATGCAACACCTTTCAAAGTGGAATTATACTCTATAGTAATACAAATAACTATAAGATCAATATTTATGACCCTTTTACTGTAAATTAAAATTGAAAATCATTTAGCTATACGAATATATGCCAGAGTTGAATTTACAAATATCAGACAGCACATTTATAGTCCTTGGAGCTAAAAAAATGTTTCCAAATTAGATTGAATAGATCCAATTGACCCCTTAATTATACATACTCTTGTTTAACGGTTCAAACTCACTCAGTTGTGATATCTTTTAATGAAAGGAATGCCAAGATGGCACGATTCATGAGCGTTCGGATTAAAAAAAAAATCCTACACATGGTCACCAGTTTCTCTGCACTTTTTTAATGAAGCGTGGAGAAACATATGAAAATTGATCTACCAGAAAGAAAACACTTTTCAGCCCTTCCAGACAAATGCTTCAAACCGTTCTCAAGTCTCTTTGGACCTCATTAGAGAGATCAAAGAGATGAAAGCAGTTATGGGAGGTGGAGCGCCCTGTTAAATACTTCAACAGAAGGACATGCACTATCACTAATGGCAAGCCCAACATTGAAAATCAAATCATTTGAAATCCACAGAAATTAAGAATGTGATACGTCGGATGATGTAAATGACCTGAATTAATGACCAGCTCAAGTCCCTACAAATATTTATTTTGTTAGCAGACTAGCGGCGGTGCGAGTTTTCAAATCTGGCAGAAAGTTAGGGGTACATGTCCAGAGGCAGGAGGGATGTAGAGGAAATGAAGTGCGGAGAGAGAGGTATAGATATAAACTGGGAGACCGTGAGAGCGGTAGGGATAGTGTGCACGAATGTAAGATGCAGTTACATTTAGTTAAAAAGAACAATGCCTCACTGGAGACATGCTTCTGAAGGAGGGTGTTCAATGCACTTTACCATAACTTCAGTATTCAGGATTAATGAGAATAGTTTCCTAAATATCTTAATCCAAATGTGTGTGCCAAGCAATTGAGAACATGACGAATGTGGTATAATTTAAGACTGGAAGCAGGAGTAGGCCTCATAATTTAACTTTCCTTTTGGAAACATTCCAGTCTAGCAGAATGAATATGTGCTCGATTCAAGGCACTGCTTATGCACTAAAATACTGATCTGCGCAGCCGTAGATCGGTCACAAACAGAAAAGCCCTCAAATGTCGCATGTAAGGAAAACTATAAATGGCTTTTCCGTCTTCTGAAATGCTTTTCTAAAAAAGAAAAAGTAACCAGAAGAGAGGATATAATTATGGTAATCTGTTTTTCCGTGCTATTGGTTACTACTGTAAAGGCAATCTTTGTATTTCTGTACACAATGAACAAGTTACTTACTTTCAGTAACATTTTACCTGGTAGAGACTATCTAGACGCAGATTCCTTACCTTCGAATTATCCCTAGGCGTCAGACCGGATCAGGACATTTGTCATTAGCTGTACCTCTGCACACCTAAGGTGGTGTCGTTCAGCGCAGTGTGGCGTCATCCGTGGCAGTAGTGACATGCGTGGTGTCTATTTAAGAGCCACCAGATTGTGCTGACGTCAGTTTCTTTTTGCAACTTTCCACACCAGGAGCACAGAGCCATGAAGAACACCGACCACTGGTGTCGAAAAATCGCACTCTGAAAGGGGAAAGCTCCAGGCCAAAAAATCATTTCGCAGAGTGGGTCGGTAAGGAATCTGTGACTAGATAGACTCTCTACCAGATAAGGCATTACCGAAGGTAAGTAACTTGTTCATCTGATGGAGACTTCTAGCTGCAGACCCTTACCTTAGACTAGAAACCCAAGCAATACATCCCCGGAGGTAGGTCAGCTAAACAATTTCACAATAAAAAATCCCAGGGGGACTGAACAGGCAAAATGCCCATCCCGAAAGACCCAACTATACAGGCAGTAGTGTTTTGTGCAGAGAAGCCCACAATGCTGCCTGGCAGAAGTCCAGCCCTCAGGGAGTTGCTTCTTGGCTGTGCGTTTCAGATTTTATCGCAAAGCTCAATACATTGGGAGATGGTCCCCTTCTGCATAGCCTTTCCCTTCTCTGACATACTCCACAAACAGTTCATCATCCACCTGGTACTCTCTCATCGAGTCAAGGTAGAGCAACAAGGCTCTTTTTGGGTCCAGGCGGTGGAATCGCTACTCTTCATTAGAGAGATGTTGCAGAACATAAAAAGTAGGCAGGGCGATGGAGTGGCTTACATGAGAAGGAATAATCACTTTCGGCAGAAAGGAAGCTCTAGTACGAAGAACCAGCTTTTCTGAGTAGATATTCAGATATGAAGGCGTGGATAACGTAGCTTGAAGCTCACTGTCCCTCCAGGCACATGCTATTGCCACCAAGGAGGCAGTCTTGATTGTAAGGAGCCAGAGAGGACAGGACTCAAAAGGAGTGCACATCAAGAACTTCAGGACTAACTTAAGGTCCCACTGAGGCATAATGAAGGGGGAAGGAGGGAACATTTGTAAAAACCTATGTACAATAGGGAATTGGAAAAGGGATGACTGGTCAGGCAACCGTAGAAAGGCTGAGCTAGCATAAAGATAATCCTTTAATGTGCGAAGGGCAGAGTCCTGACTAACACCGTTTTGGTGGAGAGACACCTGGCTACCAAAATAACATTGCAGACTTCAGGTAGAAGGTCGAAAGCTGTCAACTGTCACTGAGAAGTTGGAGCATTGGCAGGTCCGGGTGGCCGCTTCCCTGCTGCACTGACAGAAGATCCTCCCAAAAGGGCAACCTGAACAGAGAATCAATGGCCATGCTCAACAGCTCAGGATACCAAACTCTCTTAGCCAGATCTGGGCCCACAAGAATGACCTGGTCCCTGTCATTCCTGATCTTCTTAAGAATGCTTTGAAGGTACGGTATGGGCGGAAAGGCATTCAGGAAGCCTGTGGTTCGCTCGCAATGAAAAGCATCTCCGAGCAAGAGCCACTTTGGAAACTCCAGTGCACTAAACTGCTGACACTGCACGTTCTCGGTGGTAGCGAACAGAGCTCCTAAAGGCTCTTTCCCCTGCAGAAAGATCTTGCTCCGTATCAGTGGATGGAGATGCCCTGCATGATCTGCTAGGCATCTTCAGCTGTGTTTGTACGCCTGGCATTCAGAGAGCCTGCCCGGTGTTAACCAACAGGGATATACCCTGCTGCTCCAGGCATATCCAGAGTCGCAGGGCGTCTTGACGAAGGGTCCACGACCACACCCTGCTTTGCTTTTAGCAATATCACATGGCAATGGTGTTGTCCTTGAACACTTATAGTAGCCTCCTCTTGATGGAGGGTAGAAAAGGCTTTTAATGCCAACTGGATCGCCTGGAGCTCCAGAATGTTGATGTGGAGTTCGGATTCCACCTGAGACGAGAGTCCTCAGATCTCCATATCTCCCGGGAGGCCGCCTCATCCCAGGAGTGGCATCTGTCACTACTGTCAGATCTGGTTGGGGAAGTGAGTGATGTCTGCTGTTAACCCAATTGCAGTCAGTTAACCACCACTGAGGATCTTTTGCTATTCCCTCTAACATCTGGACCATGTCAGAGAGATTACCCTGACGCTGCGCCCACCAGAACTTCAGGTCCTAATCAGAGCCCGTATATGCCGGTGGGCATGAGTCACCAACACGATGCACAAGGCCGAGTCCCAGCATCCTCGGAGTCAGTATCACCGAATTCCGGGATAGAGGCTGAAACATCGGTATCATAGCCAGAATATCCTGGAGTCATCGTTTGGGAGGATAGGTCCAACACTTCACAGTGTCCAGAACAGCTCCGATCAAAGCAAGCACCAGAGAGGGAGACAGGTGTGACTTTGGCACGTTTATAGTGAACCCTAGTGAATGCAGAAGGTCCGTAGTAGTATAGAGGTGGGAGATGATACCCTGGAGCGAGCCCACCTTCAACAGTCAGTAGTCAAGATAGGGGATGGCTGGCACATCTGATCTCCGCAGATAAGCTGCAACCACTGCCATCCCCTTGGTGGACACCCGAAGGCCTATTGTAAGGACAAAAGGAAGCACAGCAAACTAAAAGTGCTTGTGGCCCACCGTGAAACCGAGTCAGGACAGAAATTTGGAAATATGCGCCCTGCAAGACAAAATCTAGCATTCAATTTCACAGGTTCAGAGAAAAAAGGAGTTTAGTGAGTGTAAGCATTTTGAACTTCTTCTTGAGGGAAAAATTGAGAGGGCGCAGGTCTAGGGTAAGACAAAGTCCTCTGAGCTTCTTGGACACCAGAAAGTAGTTGAAATAGCAAACACAGCATACTTCTGGCATTGGCACCCTCTCTATGGCTCCCTAGGCAAAGAGAGCAGTCACTTCCTGCAGAGCAAGGTAAGATGGTCCTTCGTTAGCCTGTCGCAACCAGGTGGCATTGGTGGAGGAGTAGTCACGAAGGGGAGGAAATAGCCCGTTCAGACCATTTGAAGAAAAAATTGGTCAAATGTTATGGACCTCCAGCGGGGCACATGATGGCGTATCCTTCCTCCCACTAGGCGCCCATGATGGTAAGAGGGAAAACTATAAGGGTTTGAAAGCTGCGGCTGGGGGTGAATTGGCTTGACCTCCGGCTGCCCAACCCAAGAGGTCTATGGGTACCGCTTCCTCAGCCATGCACACTCTATGAAGCATGTTCGTGGTGACTGGGGGGAGGGAGGGTATACACACCGCTGAAAGCCCTACCCTGCCCATAAAAGGAACGAAAGGTAGAGTGGGGTTAGCGAGGGGCTATAGAAAGGCCCAAGGACCTGGTCATAGCCCTGCTGTCCTTGAAGCGCTCCAGCGCGGTGTCCGCCTGGTCTCCGAAGTGGCGGGAGCCATCAAAGGGCATGTCAATAAGCGATGCTTGGACATCCCCTGAAAAGCTAGTTCTCAGCCAGGCGTGGCACTACAAGGCCACCATCTAGGAAACTGCTCAGCCCAGAAAGTCAGAGGTATCCAGTCCACATCTGATTGCGAACTTAGCTTCATCTCTCCCATCAGCAAGAGCTTGGGAAAGTACAGTCCAGGCCAACTTCGGAACCATGGGCAGCACCTGGGCAACCAAATCTCATACAGCATGGGAGCCTAAAAGCCTTGCTGTGTTCACGGACCGCAGGCTCAGGCTGGTGGAAGAAAGAATTATCTTGCCCAAGGTGTTCCCAAACCGGTTGGGCAGTAGACAATGCACCAGGATTTACAGGTGAAGTGGAGGCTTGGACAACCAAGCTCTCCAGGGTAGGGTGTTATGTGAGACAATTGGGGTCCCCTGGGGAGGGGCTGTGGGCAATCGTCCTGTTCACAGGAGTCCCTGTGCTGGACTTGGACCAACAAAGCAGGACATCTGTAAAGGCTACATTAAATGGGAGAAGCTGTTCTGAGGGGGTCACGCCAGGCTAAAATATCTATCTCAAGACGTTAGTCTTGACTGCCATTGAGGGTAGGTAAGGGTCTAGAACCTCGGCAGCCATCCTCACTACTATTGCAAACAACTCTCTCCCCCCATAGCCACAGCAGGGGGAGAAAGTGTGCCAATATCTGGAGAAATGTCAGATCCACTGTCCTCCGCCAAGTCCTCACGCCAGTCCACTTTGGTATCCAAGGGCTGACATTCTTCAGGGTCCAGAAACTCCGCTCACTCCTCCCCTAGTCCATAGGCATGGCTCCAGTCAGCGCCGGACAACGCCCCTCTCTAGCTCCATCTGAGAGTCTGGGATCAGAATGGAGATGATGCCACTGGTGCCGGTTGAGGTGGCACAACCAGCACCTAAAGGTGTGCTGGCAGGAATGGCCAGTTCAGATGAGGCACATGGCCTCAAAACTCCTGAATTTGGGCAGGGTCACTCTGGCTCTCAGAAACTCGGAGAGGCGCACAATCAGCCCAGGCTCAACCACAGAGCCTGGCCTCGAATGACTATGCTCCGTCATCTCGTCTGATGACTGTGACCGACAAGCAAAGTCAAAGAACTCTCCGACTTCTTTCCCATTTTGTGGGACTTACCAGAGTGACCGGATGACTTTGACTGCGACAAGGATCTTGGACCGATCCCAGGACCTTCTCTCAAGTGGGTTTGAGACCGCCCTGTCATCACTCGACAAGCTTGAGGGATCGCTACCTCAAGACCTTGGGGTTTATGGCAGGGCAACCAACGCAGGCCGCTCGCAGCAGTTTCCTGCACGTTATTCCGGTTATTGTGAACGGACCCTTGGTGTTGGCTCTTCGCTCCTGCCCACAGTGTTGGAGGCTCGTCATTGGACTTCTGTGCCTGGTTTGCGGGATTTTAGCTGCGGGACGCCGGGACTGCGAGAACCAGCATTCCTTCTGAGACCTGCAGCTGGTGCCTCTTCCCGTGCCGTCCCCGCCTACACCCATTACCTCTTAACTGCTTGCGGCCCCCGCTTCGCGGGAGCCACTCGCAGCAGTTTCCTGCACGTTATTCCGGTTATTGTGAACGGACCCTTGGTGTTGGCTCTTCGCTCCTGCAACTTAAAACATGGATATTCGAGAAGTAATTCCCCTCCCTTCTGCAAGCGCCTTGAGACCCTCTGGGTATGTAGCGCGCTATATAAATCTCTTGACTTGACTTGACTTGACTTCTGTGCCTGGTTTGCGGGATTTTAGCAGCGGGACGCTGGGACTGCGAGGACCAGCATTCCTTCTGAGACCTGCAGCTGGTGACTCTTCCCGTGCCGTCCCCGCCTATCTTAGTGTATATCCTCAAGCTCACTCCACGCATCGCGGGACGCATCGCGGGACTAGCCGGGCTAAGCCGTCTGAGGCCGTCCGAGGTCGGTCGAGGTTGGGCCACCCCCGTGTTCTGCTGATCCTGTCTATTATTATTTTTGGAGGGAGGTATTGTTGTCTACCTTGGCACTTTTTAAAATCTCTTGGTCTCTTCTATCATTTCGAATCATGCCCTTACGTTCGGGGAAAGAACGATCAGTGCAACTGCAGACTTCTAGCGGGGTGGTAACTGGTCCCCTGGACGCCTTTTTAATCAAGGCGACCGGTATATTGGAAAAGGAGATAGCCTTCGCTGAGAAACGGCTATCTCTTGATCTTATCACGGGGAAACGCTCCTCTATAGGTCGCATTGCTTCAGTGGTTAGCCCCCATGCATCCACTAGGAGTTCTAACCAGATTTTGGATCCTGTGTTGGCAGATGTTCACCCCGAGGTTGAGGGATCGTTATTGAACTCATCCGATGGTGGCTCACAATCTGGTGTTTCTATATGTAGTGGGGGTGGGGAAAGTGTGTTAACTGCTAGCCCGATTCAACTTGCCTCTACTAATGGAGAGCCCCAAAGGAATATGCCTCGCAAGAGAAAGAGAAGGAAGGGCCCTCAGAAGGGGGGTACTTCTAAAATTTCCAAAACAAATAGCATACTCCAGCCCATTGCCCCAGAAATAATTACCTGCCCACAGCCCCCACTGGTCACAAGCAGCTCTCCGCCTTCCCTTCAGGTACCATATAGGAGATTAGTTACTAGCCCGGAGTGTAATCGCAAAGATGATGGCCTTTTAGGCAAAATGGAAATACTAGTAAAAACACTTATGCTACCCTTATTAGAACGAACTAGACTTATGCACTCGAAACTGGATCTTTTGGAGAATCTTGTTAATGCGAATACTGGCATATTAAATAAGCTAGCAAATGCTCAAGTTACACCCTCTATTCCATCTAGTATATTAAATTCCCCGGGAGCCGTTGTTACATCTAAGCAGCCCCCTCAGGCTTCTGCCAAACAAACTAATACCCGGCCTGCTACAAATAATCCTGTAGGTTTAACCTCTAGGGGAGGGAGCTTGAAAGCTGATACAACACTTAACACCAAGTCTGCCACTGTTGCCCAAGTTTTGAACCCCGCGAAAGGCAGTTCCAAAACGATCCCACAGACTAAGTCAAATAGCAGAGCATCGGGGAGTCAAGACAAAAACCCCATCACCCTAGCTCAGAAAGTTAACAAACAGGGCCCGCCTTGCACCGACTTACCTCCTGAGGCTTCTCCTTATACGATTGTCCTAACAGGTGTCTCAACCATCAGGGAAAATATATCAGAATCCTATGGGGATCTTAAAAATAAAGTTGTTTTCTGGTTAAACAAAAATAGACCCCTTCCACCCTCCTCTGCCACGGAGATACTGAGTGTCAGAAGAGTAAACTGGGTGGGACACTGTCCGAAGGTCCAGGATGGGGATTGTATAATAGTACATTTTAGGGATCCTTGGGTGGTGGACTTTATATGCAGGGAAGGTAGTTTTGGGAGGATGGGTGATGTGCAGTCATTGGTTCTCAGTTATTTTTATCCCAAAAGAAACAATGCGCCCTTTGCCAACCCCCAAATGTCGAGAAGAATTCATGGGAGATTCCCAGCTGACAGGACCCCATACACCACATTCATTCCCCAATTGTTCAATCGTTTTGAACCACTGGCTTGGAGGGTATTGACTGACTCCGTCCGGTATCTGGCGGAGAGAGTCAATCTGACAACTTTGTAAATGGGGAAGTTGGATTTTAGAGTATGGCTTGTTCAGCCAGTCAGGAGGGGGGGCAACTGAAGGTGGTTGAGGCTTCTGGGAGCATTACAGACGGTAACTCCCTGGTCGGCTCTCCGCCTACTAAGGGTGGGGTTTCAGGCCGAGAGTTGAGGGCTTTGAGTCGAGATGCTTCTTTCATTCAGGATATGGCACTCAAAATAGCTTCATGGAACATTGCGGGGCTAAATGGGCGAATAGGCTCAGATGATTGGGCAGATTTCGTAGATACTTTTGATATTTTAATATTTCAAGAGAGCTGGGCTTCTGAACCAATCTTTCGGGCAGGCTTTCTGAATTTCTATAAACCAGCAATCCAGGGTACCAAGGGTAGAGCGTCAGGGGGGTTAGTAATCTGGGTTAGGCAGTCCATTGGCTACAGACCGGTAGAAATTGTAGTGAACAATCCCAATATCTTGGGAATTGTAGTGAACAATACCAATATCTTGGGAATCAAGCTATGTAGGGAAAATCACCAGGACATTATTGTTATTAATTTATATGCCTGCGGCCTTCCTGGCGGGCGATGCCCGGCAATTATAGAGGAGTTGGACTCCTATCTTGAATCGATTGGGAGAGATAACCTAATTCTTATAGCGGGGGATTTAAACTGCACCTTCGAACCCCTGATGAGTGAGGGCGAGGACTTGTGGTGTGAGGAAGATGCTGTGTGGAATATCCCGAATTCATATCAAAAAGGGCACAGAGACTGCCTTGCACTGGTTAGGGTTGTGCCTAGAGTGGGGTTTGAGAGCGGCCAATGGTCGAACGATTTCTGATAAAGCAGGTCATCCCACCTTTGACAATGGGGTTAGGAAAAGTAGGATTGACTACATTTTGGTTAACATGGAGTATTGGTCTCTCCTGGAAGACATGGTAGTCGTGGTCCGTTCTGAGAGTGACCACAACCCGTTGTCCTTAAGTTTGAAGCTCTCTGATGGTCTTGGCAGGACTCCGGTAGCTACGTGCATTACTGCTGAGGCTATTTTAACAAACGATAAAAGGAGGGTCAAATGGTGCAGGGTTGTGGCGGATCCCGCCTTGTTGGATGGTATATCTTTGGAAGTCTCCTCCACCCTGAGTGCCATTTATGATCTATCCTCTAATATGGAATCAGTCCACCAGATCAGTGACCTACACTAGCAGTGTTTCAACAAGCTGAAGGCCCTCCTTACCCTACCTCTAAAGCATGGGAAAGAGAAAATAATTGGCACTAGGAAGAAATGGTATAACAAAAAATGCAGGGAGGCGCATAGTGGGCTAATAAAAGCTATTAAATCCAGGGTAACCCTTGACATTCAACTGGCATGGCAAAAGTACAAGAAGGTTCAGTGGGAGGCGAAGAGAGAGTGGGATGAGTGTTATTGGTCTGACCTCTATGAGGCCTGCCTATCCTCTAACCAGATTAAGTTCTGGGAAGTTGTGAAATGGGGCAGAAACCCAGACTCGCAGACTCCAGTAAATCACGTCTCTGCGGAAGCTTGGGTGGACTTTTTTTCGTCCCAATTCAAAGACCCAGAGTATGAACCCCTCGATGTCCTGGTGTTTTGGGCACCATTGCCTACTTCTTCCTGTCATTCCTTGGAGTTCACGAACCATGACACGGAGTCTGCTCTCCGTATGGTCCAAGCAGGGAAAGCCCCTGGGATGGACTGTATACCGGCAGACCTATTCAAAACTGACCCCCAGCTTATATTACACAGATTGCTAATGCTATTGCTAAGGGGGCAAGGATCCCAGAGTCATGGAAAGGTGCGGAAATTCTTCCTATTTTTAAAAAAAGGGATCGATCGGTCCCTGGAAACTATCGCCCGATTAGTCTCATAGATTCTTTGCAGAAAAATGTCGCAAGAATGGTCCTTGCCAAAGTCCATGTGTGGATGGAGATGGAGAGTATTCTCTCACCGCTGCAGGCTGGCTTTAGATCAGGCACCAGCACTATCGACCAGGTTTTCAGATTTACTCTGATATATTGGAATGTGGTGCTGCTGGGCGGAGGGTCAATTTACGCTGCCTTTGTGGACCTTAAGTCTGCTTTCGACCTTGTGCCTAGGGCAAAGTTATGGGCTGTCCTGAGTAAGTTAGGATTGCCGCCCGAACTCCTTGAACTCATGATAAGACTGCATGAGGGAAATTTCGCTACAGTGAGGTGGGGGAGACAGGGGCAGGTGACGGACAGCTTTCCTGTAATGCGGGGTGTCCGCCAGGGGTGCGTTTTGGCACCTACTCTTTTTCTACTATTTATTAACCAGGTGGTGAAGTTTTTTGCAGATACCCCCACTGATGCACCCACATTGGGCGGGACTAAGTTCCCCCTGCTCATCTTTGCAGACGATACACTAATCCTCTCCAAGATATGTAGGGGTCTTCAAATGGCGATTAATAGATTTGAGGATTTTTGTAAATTAAATGATCTGCAAATAAATGTGAGCAAGACAAAATTTATGGTTTTAACTAAAAATCGCCCTATTAAAAGTCACGTTCGTATGAATGGAGTCGGCCTTGACCAGGTGGATGTCATGACTTACCTTGGAGTGACCCTAGACTATCGCTTACGCTGGAAGCCCTAGGATGATGCTCTTCACTTAAGATTTGCACGCCTCACGGGATGCTTAATCCAGGAGCAAAGAATGTCTTTAACCAAAAGGGTAACACACGCACTAAAGATCTATGAAGTAAAAATTAGTTCTGCCATTTTGTACGGGGCTGACTTGTGGGGCTTTATGGACCTAACTCCCTTGGTAAGAATCCAAAATAAATTCTTGCGTAAACTGGTAGGACTACCCCAATCCACACCAATTAATCCCCTTTTGTTGGATATGGGCTGTAAGCCGATAGATGAGATGGCACGGTACCGGTTGGTAGCATTGTGGAGACGGATTTGGACGTCGCCGGATCTAAGCCTCTTTGCCAATGAACTCGCGGAAGTGAGATCAATCCTGGGTTCTGCTAACATTCCATGGCTCCGAGAGGTGAAATTAATTTTGGAAAGTATGGGTCTTAGCCAATTGTGGGCCAACCCGGGGTCTACCGCTTTTCCCCCCAAACAAGAATTTAAATTGCTGTATTGGGCATCTGCTAGACAGCAATCTGTTGTGCTGTCAGATGGCGCCACCTTAACGGGTAGATTCTTAGTGCACAAATTGGATCCCCTATTGGAGAATTATTGGGATGTTATTACCAGGAGTCTGGACAAAAAATTATACCATAAGTTTAGAGTCGGGTCTCTGCCTGTAAGGTCCTTTTCTAAGAAATGGCATGGCCATTCAAATG